>NC_138339.1:232801703-233239203 GCF_046562875.1 Panthera onca
AATAAGAAAACGTATGTAAGATTCTTAATATACCGGCTCGCACAGAGTAAGCACTCAGTGAGCACCATTAATGTTTCTTTATCCTACCTAAGATGCTGTCTAGAAGCCCATCGAAAAGCAGAACCAGACTCTAGAAACCCAGGAAGAATCAGGCACCTGAGTGCCACAGGGCCCTTGCTACCAATTTGCTATCTATCCGTTTTGTGCAATGACATTCAGCTCAGGCGACTGCCAGCCTAAAGGCTTAGTTTGCTCATTGCTGTTCTGGAACTCTCTTTTTCTCCGTGTCCTTCTTGGTCTGTTCAAAGGATGCAGCATTACACATGGAGCCCAAAAAAGAAAAAATGGAGCCAGACCCGGAGCAAGACAAGAAACAAAGACTAGATAGTGTCACCAGCAGTGAGAGCTTCGCAAGCTCTGGGTTTCAGGAAGATAAAAGTCTGAGTGATGTTGAGGAAGAGGAGGGTAGGTATTAATTCCTTCCTGTCCTACAGTCTGAGATATTTTTACAACATACTGTGCATCTCTGAAATTTTTTTCTTATTTATCACCCTAATAAACATCCGTGGGAGACTTGAAGGGTAATGTCCTGAGGAGATAAGATTTGAATTAAGATTATTTACAGAGTTACTAATTTTGACGGGGAACTGTACAATTGTCTCCCCTCAGGGCTTTTTGTCTTGACGGATCATCCCCCGCCCCCATCCTTGGGTAAAATGGGCCGGAGGCCTGGAAAAATCTCGGATATTCATGTTGAAACTCCAATGCTCTTGAAACTGAACTCTGATCTACTTGTTGGTTTGTTTTCTGTTTTGCTAACATTGTTCCAATAAACAGGGATCTGGTAGGATAACGAGAGCCATCACAAACAGTTATGCTTTTAATGCTTTCCAGATTCCGATGATTTCTACAAGCAGCCCATCACTATGGAAGATCTGATTTCTTACAGTTTTCAAGTGGCCAGAGGCATGGAGTTCTTGTCTTCCAGAAAGGTCAGCCTTGCCCTTTACTGTCTTCTTCTCTGCCAGGCCCGGAAGACGTTCATACGGACACACACTCATTTGTGCTATAAATCAATTGGCTCTTCCCAGTATTTGCTTAACTTATGGCAATTTGTTGTCATGTGTTGTCATCAACAGATGCCTCAGTTTGTCCTGATAGGACTGAGGAGTCTTGGATACCAAGGCATAGAACTTAACTCTGGGGGAAAAAAAACCTCACCAGGTTTCAGATTAGACGAATGTGGCGACCATTCTCCACCTTGCCCTCTGGCATCTTTTCAGAACTGGCCAGAATCTCAGAATACACAACTTCACAGGAGAGCTTCTGTTAATACAACCCAGTGGGGTCCTCCACGGAAACTGCAGCTGGGTCCCCATCCGACCTTGGCACCTCGGGATGAAAGGCTGGGCAGGGGGGGAGCGGGGGGCTGGGGGCGGTTTTGCTTACTGGTAGAAATCGGTGGCCAGCTTGGTTTACCAGGACGCTGGATCCAGGGCATTTGTTGACTTTGGGGCCATGGGTATGAAGAGATGCCTTCGTGTTTATGGTAACCCCTTGTGCGTTGAGAGTCGCTTCCTTCATGGAAAGGAAGGATGCGAAATGGATCCTCCAATTAAGAGGAAGGGAAATCAGCCGGTGAGGTTAAGGAAATGCATTGATTACACAACTCTCTTCTTCTAGTGCATTCATCGGGACCTGGCAGCAAGAAATATTCTTTTATCTGAGAACAACGTGGTGAAGATCTGCGATTTTGGCCTTGCCCGGGATATTTATAAGAACCCCGATTATGTGAGAAAAGGAGACGTAAGTCAGTTTGATGTTTCTTGGGCTCATTTATACCCTCTCATCTTTAAACCACAGACCAAAGCCCTGGGTAGATATTTACACGCTCCCTGAAAACCATCGTGTGCTTTCTGTGAAGACAAGCAGCCCGCGTGGCTGTGTCCCAGAGAGGCCTTGCGTGGGGCTCAGCAGTGCCCCTTTCCCCTGGTCCTGGCCTTTCCCGGTTGCTGGCTTGGTACCTGTCCTTTGGGGCAGAACTGCCAGAGACTGCTAACCCGGGGAGTGTTCCGTGGGGCCCTGGTAAGACCGTATCCTCACCTCCCCTTGACTCCTCTGGGAGTTCCCTGAACCACTGGAAAGAACACCCTGGACTCTTCCCTCAAATAAACCCGGGTGATTGATTCAGCAGGTGTGTATATCCCAGGAAGGGGTGGGGGAGGGTGTCGGTATTATCTTGCTGGGGAGGAAACAGTTTACCTCCCGAGTCTGCCCCCCCTGCCTCGCATCTCCCTGCAGGCTCACCCTGGCTTCTCTTTCCCTGCTTGTTTTTGAACACTGTGTTATTTTTCACTTTGGGCGGTGACCTCCCGTGTCCTCTCTTCTCCAGCCTGAGGGCTTTAAGCCTGTGTCTGGGCTCTGAGGATTGCTCTAGGCGTGGTTTTCCCACTTGACCAAGCACACAGATCACCTGGGAGGGCTTATGGAACGAGAATTTACTGAGCTCCCCACCCCCCCCCCCCCACTGGCCCCGGAGATTCTGATTCAAGGAGGCTTGGGTGGGGCCTGAGAATGTGCCTTTGTAACAAGTTTCTAGGTACCGCAGACACAGCTGATCCCAGGGCTATACTTTGAGAACCGCTGCTCCAACAGTCTCTTTTCCTGAAAGGAGAGCTTAGGAGCCCTGATTTGCAAAGCCTGTCGTTTTCTGTCATCTCTCTTTCAGCCTCTCTCACTTCCGTTTCACTGTCTCTGTCGTCCCTTATTTCCTGTCGAACCTCACCCGTCTCCAGTGGCGAGGCCTGAGGGGCCCGGGTGGCTCCGTCGGTTAAGCGGCCGACTTCAGCTCAGGTCGCGATCTCGTGGTCCGTGAGTTCCAGCCCCGCGTCGGGCTCCGTGCCGACAGCTCGGAGCCCGGAGCCTGCTTCGGATTCTGTGTCTCCCTCTGCCCCTCCCCCACCTGTGCTCTCTGTCTCTCTCTCAAAAATAAATAAAAACATTTAAAACAAAATGTTTCTAAGTGGCAAGGCCTAATGCAGTGGGACCCCTGCTCTCCGAAGAGCAGGAAGATTTGTCTTCCCACCTGAAAACCAGCCACATGGTCTCCTAGAGGCGGTCTATCACCTTCCTTCCTTCCAACGCCTTTGCTCACTTCCCCGATTCAGTGACTTTTAAGATCATCTGTCTACATAGGGATGCCTTTCAAAATCCTCCTTCTTAAAAAAAAAAAAAAAGCCCTGGAAATCATCAGTTTTCAGGATGTGTCCTCATTCAGGTCACTCTTTTCCAGGTCCCTGTAGAGCGCGCATGCTTTCTGTGGGGAGAAGGGCTTCTTCTTACAGAGTCATGGAGCGAGGGCACGTCAGACACGTGGGAGGGGCTCACCCAACACTTACTGCCCCATTGGTGTGGCGCTGCACGCTAGAAGGGCTTCCTCCATTCTAGGAAACCATAGCTGCTCTAGGAAATGATCTGTGGGCCGAGTGTTATCTGGGAGGTGACCCCGTGGGCACTTGGGTTGAACATGCTTTGTTTTCACGTCCTTCTGCTCAAGGCCCCCCTGCCCTTTTCTAGACTCGACTTCCTCTGAAATGGATGGCTCCCGAATCTATCTTCGACAAAATCTACAGCACCAAGAGTGACGTGTGGTCTTACGGAGTGCTGCTGTGGGAAATCTTCTCCTTAGGTAAATCTGGGGGGAGGGGGGAGGGGGGGAGAAAGGGACCTGCACCCTCTGCCGCGCGTCCTCCGGGTAAATGCACCCTTGAGAACAGCATCTCAGAGACGCGTGGGTCCGTGTAGGGCTTAGGACCAGCATCACGTCTGAAGTCAGGTTTAGCCAGTCTGACTGCTGTCTCTATCCTTGGCTCCTTCTCCTCATTTCTCAAAGTCTCGGGCTCCTAACGCCCTGCCCCTCCCCTCCCCGCATCAGCCACCTCTCAGAAGTTCTTCGGAAAGGCCCCACCAAGCACAGCTCAACCAGGGTTCGAGATGGGAGGCCTTTCTCGTGGCTCCAATATTAGCACGGCTAGCCCTCCACGCTGGTTTATGCAGGGCGAACGATAGGAGTGCCGATCATATTGGTTCTGCTTCCAGTAACATCCGCCATGGGTGGCTGGAAACCCTGTTCACGGCCCCAGGCACACAGATGTGCCCGGAGCCCACGTCTGCTTGCGGACACACACGGATGCCCTGAGGCCTCCCAAGCGTGGGGTCTAGCCAGCGGTCTGTCAGACTTTGCCAAAACTCTGCCTTTCGGAGCAGCTTAAAGTCACCCGGTAACATCCCTGGTTTCCTGTAATGTGTGAAAATCATTCCCCTGCTTTCGATGACAGACACCTGCTGCTTTCAGTCCTTGAAAGCAGCTTGGCGGCCACAGTGGCCCCGCAGTGACACAGTGCCAGAGGCGCACGCCTCCCAGCTGCTTCCTACGGCACAGAAAGTGCAGACAAGCGAATGTTGAGACAGACGAGGTTCGAGGTCTGGAGCAGAGCAGGTTGGGAGGCGTCGTTCACTCCTGGCCCCCGCCAAGCGTCCCCCTAGAAGGGAAGGTTGTGTGGGTATTCTGGACGGTAGAACGCAGAAGGCAACGTCTAGGCCCTTCTGGCAGCCCCCCTGTCCGCGGGCCGTTCCCCCTCCCACTCCCTCCCCCCGCCATTTAGCCTCGCCCTGGAGCCCAAGGCCCCCTTTCCCTCCCCCCCATTCAGCCTCACCTTGGAGCCCAAGGCCCCCTTTCCCTCCCCCCGCCATTCAGCCTCACCTTGGAGCCCAAGGCCCCCTTTCCCTCCCCCCCATTCGGCCTCGCCCTGCAGCCCAAGGCCCCCTTTCCCTCCCCTCCCCTGTTCAGCCTCCCCCTGGAGCCCAAGGCCCCCTTTCCCTCCCCCCCAATTCAGCCTCACCTTGGAGCCTAAGGCCCCCTTTCCCTCCCCCCCAATTCAGCCTCACCTTGGAGCCCAAGGCCCCCTTTCCCTCCCCCCCATTCAGCCTCACCTTGGAGCCTAAGGCCCCCTTTCCCTCCCCCCCCATTCAGCCTCACCCTGGAGCCCAAGGCCCCCTTTCCCTCCCCCCCATTCAGCCTCACCTTGGAGCCTAAGGCCCCCTTTCCCTCCCCCCCATTCAGCCTCACCCTGGAGCCCAAGGCCCCCTTTCCCTCCCCCCCCATTCAGCCTCACCTTGGAGCCTAAGGCCCCCTTTCCCTCCCCCCCCATTCAGCCTCACCTTGGAGCCCAAGGCCCCCTTTCCCTCCCCCCCATTCAGCCTCACCTTGGAGCCTAAGGCCCCCTTTCCCTCCCCCCCCATTCAGCCTCACCCTGGAGCCCAAGGCCCCCTTTCCCTCCCCCCTATTCAGCCTCACCTTGGAGCCTAAGGCCCCCTTTCCCTCCCCCCCCATTCAGCCTCCCCCTGGAGCCCAAGGCCCCCTTTCCCTCCCCCCCCATTCAGCCTCACCTTGGAGCCTAAGGCCCCCTTTCCCTCCCCCCCCATTCAGCCTCACCCTGGAGCCCAAGGCCCCCTTTCCCTCAGGTCCCACACAGCAGCTAGTGTTAGTGCTTGGGTCCTGTGAGGAGGTCAGGGAAAGTAGTGAAGGAAACCGTTCTCGCTGACGTGGGAATGATCCACGACTGGCCTATTCCGGGTCGCTTGTGTTTTTAGAAAGAATCTCATTAACCCAAGGTATGAGTCTCTAATGACGGGATTTCTTTAGAGTTCCTTATGGGGCGCGGGGAGCCCCCACCCCGCAGACTGGAGTAGCCACAGGACTGGCCTGTGGGTGTCGGACCCCCAGGCCCGTGGCCTCCCAAGGGTTTGCTGGGCTTCTCTGTGGGTGGTGTGGGTGTGGGCAGCCATTCCAGTCCCTGGGGATTTATGACCGAACCATCGCTTTAAGGGGAGGAAAACACCGGTTGCTCCCCTGTGGCCTTTCGCGCCCGGAAGCCACAACGCGCCCTGTGCTTTCTCACGCTGTGTCCTACAGGTGGGTCCCCGTACCCGGGCGTACAAATGGACGAGGACTTCTGCAGCCGTCTGAAGGAAGGCATAAGGATGAGGGCCCCCGAATACGCGACTCCTGAAATGTGAGCCCCCGGCCGCCTCCCTTCCCCGTCGGGCCCACACCCTTCCTGCCGGCACACCCCAGAAAGGAGATGCTGTGCTGACCTTTGGGCTCCCAGCCCCGCTCAGCCACGGGGATGAAGGCCTGAAGGTCGCTCCGGTCCTCCGTTCGCTAGAGACCCATGAGGGGGGTTTCACTTGCAATTCAGGGGAAGAGGGGTAGGAGAGGCAAAGGGGACTCTCCCGAACGAGGTAGTAATCCCACTCCGCGTCCTCCATACTCCATGGACGTGAAGGCTTCTCTGGACTCGTTTTAGGAGTGGGCAGCTGTGTGGAGCTTCTCGAGGGGGCTTCCCGCTTACCATCCTAGGACCCCAGGCCCCACGGGAAGGCTGTCTCCACTGTGCCAATGTTGGCCGGCCTCCCTGGGACGCTCTCTTTTCCTGAAGCCTTGTGGACGTTTCGCACGTGAAGGCCTGAGCGGGAATGTGATGACAGTTGCAGTTTCCTTGAGCTGCTGACAAGGGCCTGGGCCTCCCCAGGGCGGCACCACCTTTCCTGAACTGGCAGGCGGCCCTCTCGGTCCCACCCACACCATGGGGTCTTGTCAGAAGCCCCGGGATGGCCTTTGGGGAGAAGTCCGAGGGAACGAAGGAAGTGCGGGCTTGGCCGAAGTGCAAGGCTGCCGTCTCTTTCCTTCAGCCTCTGGAGACAAGGCTAGGTCAGACGCAGGACGAGGACGGGGGACTCGGGCCCACAAAGGCGGCGGCGGGGAGTAGCGTGAGTGCAGAAAGGAGCCGGGGGGACCTGTTCTGGTCAGCCCTGCACCGTGTCTGCTGAGTGACGGGCAGAGAGCTTGAGGCAGGGCTCCGTTCTGAGAGCTGGGACCGGAGCTAGGTCAGCCCCGAGGACCACATTCGGGCCGCGGGGGGAGTTGAAGGTGTTGAAGAGTTTTTAATGGCTTGCTTCCTTTTGCTTGGTGGAGAGGGGGCAACCGCCAGATCCGGTGTAAAATGAGAGGACTTTGCACTTGACGGTGTTCTAAGCGTCCCTCTCCCCACCGTCCCCCGCCCCGGCCCACAGTTTCATCTGAAATTCCCAGAAACCTTGAGGGGCAGACAGGCAGATGTTCTCCTCTGAATTTGATGAGTAATGAAGCTAATCCTCTCAGAAGTGATTTGTCCTCTGTCAACCAGGTAGCAGAGGAGACGTTTAGAAGCCAGTCTTTTGAACTGATTTCCCTGGCTCACGGGACTGTTAGATTAGAAAGATACCCCACATGCCTTAGAAAAGAGGTTTCTCTAATATGTCCACTCATGCTTCGAATATTTCCACTTTTCATATGATCTCATAATCACAAGACTGGTTCTCCATTACTAACCATAATCATAATTGCAGCCAGTATTAGGTAACGTCTGATATTTATTAACTAAGTAGTTATTTAGTGCTCAAGTGCCAGGCCCTGTTTTAAGTGTCTTTTAACATATATTAACTTACCTGATGCTCGTAACAACCCTCAACGTAGGCACAACTATTATCTCCAATTTACGGATAAGAAAACCAAGGCACGGAACATCTAAATGGTTAGCCACACTGCCAAGGAGGCAGTCTGAGCCCAGAGCCACAAACCTGCCGGGTCTGTTCTAATATCTGTCCAGATTCCGGTCCAAAGTGACCCTAGAGGGACAAAGTCCTATCAGCTTTGGACTGAAAACCCCCTTGGACTTGATCAAAGCTTCAGGTCTTGACATGAGTCCCTCCCGGGTGGCACTTAGAGCCCACGCGGCCTGTGGAGGAAAGGATGGCTCTCCGATGCCGGGGCGTTTTAGAAACTCTGAAAGGCAGCAGCTTTGTGAAATGTTTGCTGGGCAGGCTAGACTTCCAGCCTCCAGCCACTCTCCAGCATTTGAGAGCTGATGTAATTTCCTTCTTGTGGGAGGCCCGGGTTGGGGACAGAGTGCAGCCCTCGGAACAGGCTTCTGTGACCTGAACTTGGCCTCAAGTGGCGTGCACTTGGGAGCTTGGGTGATAGCTTGAGAAGGAAGCCCTTCCCCCAGCTGGTTTCAAGAAGGGCTCTTGGGTCGGGTGCAACTGGTGTCTCTTTATTAAACCTGTTTACTTAGTGATGGAAACCGTTCGACGCGGAGTGGCTGGTCCCTCGCCCAGGGCCTGTCGAATCAGATGTCTTTCAATAAGGAAATAAGCAAGGAATGTTTCCAATTTTTTTTATTTTTTTGAATTTTCCTTTGGTGTTTGCTGAGATGATTCGCGTTGGATTTTAGGCAAGAGGAGCGGAAACTAGAAATCAGAAACCAAGAATCAGAATAAAACAGCAAGTAGTTTGTAGGTGGTCCCTTTTGCTAGTTTCGGCGGAGAGGACCCGGGGAGACTCCTCGCGGCAGCTCGCTCAGCGGCGAAAGGATGCTTTGCAGTGGGGGGGTGCGTGTGGGGGGGCCCTGCATGACTGCACACCCTCTACTCTCAGGAACCACCCCTTCCCCCCTTCTATTTAAAAGCCTTTCTTGCTTTGCCTACCTTTGATAGACGATCTGTGTATGTATTTAACATCCTTCCAACAGCCTCCGAGATTGTTTATTGCTAGAAATTGCTTTGGATGATTAGGCTCCAGTGTGGGAAGGTGGGAGCAGGCCAGGGTTCGTCACAGCCAATGCAGGTAAACGTTTGTGCACCCGTCTCAGTAAATTAGTGGAATGTGTCGACTTAAAGGGAGATCGTACAAGACTGCAGACTGTCTCAGGCTACTTCAGACCTTTGGCCACGAGCAGGCTGACCCGGGTTGCCGGAAAGGAGCAAGTGCCTTTGAGTCCTCACTCTGAGGCTGCCTGCCGGTCAGGGATAGTTAGGGACGCTGGGCACTGCGGCCCTCTCCTAGGTCTCCCAGAGAGAAGGGACAGTGGCCCAGAGTTAGAGAGCCTGTGTTCCCGTCCTCACTCCCAGTCTCCTACGTGTCTGCAAAGTGAGCCTCAGGAGGTCGACATTGGCCTTCACAGCTCTTGGGACCAGTTGACCCCCCACCGCACCCCCTAGGACTTAGGTAGAATAGATACAGTGGATGACTTACATGGGTGGGGAAGAGCCAGAATCATCTTCTGAGTAGTCTTGACCCATCAGTTTGGACAAAGGCAGGAGAATTTGCCATTCAGACAAGACATCTTTGTGAGCCCCAGTCCCTTTATCAAAGACCTAGGAGATCTACTTGCTGGGTACAGAGAAAGTAAAACCTCAGCTCCACCATCCAAGTATTGGCACGGCTTGCTTTTGAAGCCCGGTATCCACGGAGGGGGTCTGATGACCACATGGGGTCACTACTCCCCTGGGCACCTAAAGAGCCACTCGCACCCGGACCGCAGTGTCTTGCCTCTCAGAATTGTTTTCGCTGACTGGGATTCTTGCCGTTAAGGCTTTGGCCAACATTGAAAGACAAGGGTACAAGACGGTCCCGTGGAGTCATTGTTCGCTGGATGGAAACCCTGCCATTGATTGAGGGGTGTCTGGGACCGCTTCCTTTCGGATTTCGGTTCTAGGAAGAGCCATGCTTCTTCCAAGTGACTGGTGTGTTTTTAACGTTTGGCTTGCGTGCATCACGTCGTCGATTATTCCTTCTTTTCACCAGCTGCCTGGAAGCTTGGAGCGCTGCCTGTCTCCAGCTACTCGGAGGCAGGACATAAATTCTGTGGTATCAGCATTGCCTGTGGTTTTGCCTTTTGTCTTTATTTTCCCGTCCTCCTGATCGTGTTCTTTTCTCTTTTCGTGACCTGCCTATACTCCTACCGTCTGTGTTGGCCACCTCACGTATACTTTGAAACCAAAGAAGGATATCCCAGCTGGGAGAGGCTGGTGCAGACTGAATGCACATGTCTAAGAGGCGGCAGCGTGGGGGGTTCTCGGGCTTTTCCCAGGAACCCCCAGGTCCCAGCACTACAAGTAGTATCTGCAAGATGATTAAGGATTCATGGAAGGAAGCCTTGCTGTCTCGGGTGACTCCCTTATCAGTACTGGAGCGCTTATATGCCAGGCTCTGAGCTAGGTGACGGGGGTCGAGATGTGGTCCCTGCCCACATAGCGCCAACAGCCGGGTTCTGATCCAGGTCCAAACTCTGAGCACATTCAGCTTTTGATCCAACTTGGTCAGAGCCCTCTCTGGCCCAGATGATCTTTCGAGAGAAGAGATGACTGACAGCAAACTTCCCTTGAGGAGAGCAGAGCACCCAAGGAGAGTAAATGTATAAGCCAGTCTGTGCAGGGTGCTCTTTTGTGTGTTTTCCAGGGACGGGGGGCAGGCAGGGACCTGTATCCTCTCGACGCGGCCCAGAGAAGGGCCCAGTTACTTTTACATCTCAAAGGTCAGAGGAGAAGAATCATAGAGGAACCCTGTTGACGTTTAAACCCCAGGACACGATTTGGTTTCTGGAATATTAAGACAGACGTTTCCCGACCTGTACCCAGTGCCCTGAGAAGCGTGGGAGGCCAGTTTGTAATGGCTGCTTTGAAATGCTGGGGTTGGCAGGGGGGAGAGGGGATCCTCCACATGGAAGCAACCTGCTTGCAGCCCAAGGGACTCTTCACACTCGACACAGACTGTCACCCTTTGGAGGTGGCATGAGTCTTGTATGCGGTGCCTTCTCGACCAGTCTCCGCTGCTGAGCTCAGTAACGGAACTGGGGGGGCCCTAGACCTACTGCATCCTTATTAAGCAGCCCAAGCCAGGGGCGCCTGGGTGGCTCAGTTGGTTAATAAGCCTCTGACTTTAGTCTAGGTCATGATCTCACCGTTCCTGAGTTCAAACCCTACATCAGGCTCTGTGCTGATGGCTCAGGGCCTGGAGCCTGCTTCAGAGACACAGAATCTGTGTCTACATTAACTTTTACCTTGAAGGACATTGCCATGCCTTTGAACATGAGGGGAGGAGCCCCATGCCGCACACCCAACTGCAAGTGGACACTGTGCTTTCCTTCCAGTACCTCTGCTCTATTCAAGAAGAGCTTATGTCTTCCCCTCTGCAGAGACCACAAGCCCTCCAAAAAACTTGGGTGGTGACGGGATCTGGAGGGCGGGGTTTGTTAGTCTGCCTTTCTAGACACGTTTCCCACCACCGGTAGGACCCCGGCCCAAACAGCCTGGGCGGGGGGGAGGGGTGCTGCAGGCCCAAGTCCAAAAGTGAGGGCAAGGATCATAAGCCGCAGGAAGCAGAACCGTTATCTGTAGGACGACACCCGTCACGTCGCTGATGTGTGGGGCAGTCTACACCATCACCACTGCTCTCCAGCTATTTCTACCGTGCTTTCCCTCAACAGCTATCAGATCATGTTGGACTGCTGGCACAAAGACCCAAAAGAAAGGCCAAGATTTGCAGAACTTGTGGAAAAACTAGGCGATTTGCTCCAGGCAAATGTACAACAGGTAAAGCTAACCTAATCTAGAATATCAGAAGATATTCTGATACGCCTTTGAATGTAAGTCAAGGGGGGAGGTATTTTATTTGTTGTCTTAAGAGCTGCTAATAGCAGACATCAGAAGCTAAAAAAAAAAATGTGTGTGCACGCAGAATTATCTTCCCCAAACGCAAGAAAGATTGTGGACATGACATAGTGGAAGCTGATATGTTTCACAGAAATAGGCTGAAATAGAAATCTGTACAATTAAAGCTCTGTCTTTGGTATTTTAGGATGGTAAAGACTATATCCCACTAAATGCCATACTGACAGGAAATAGCGGGTTTTCATACTCGTCTCGTGCCTTCTCTGATGACTTCTTCAAGGAAGATATTTCAGCTCCACAGTTTAATTCAGGAAGTTCTGATAATGTCAGGTAAGATTTCTTTCCTTC
The DNA here is from genome assembly GCF_046562875.1 of Panthera onca. NCBI lineage: Eukaryota > Metazoa > Chordata > Mammalia > Carnivora > Felidae > Panthera > Panthera onca. The sequence goes on from NC_138339.1 coordinate 232,813,602, forward strand.
CTCAGCTTTACATTATAAAATTTTCAAATAGAAAAAAAAGCTCACCTCCCAAATTCAAACACAGTTAACATTTTGCCCTATTTTGTCTCTACGCATATACTCTGCATGTATGTGGTTCTTTTTGCCCAGCTGTTTTGAAAGAGAGCTTCGGGCGTTATAACGTTCTACCCTAAATCTTGTAAGATCTTTCTCCTGTGTTACCACATCAAAATTATCACACACAGAAAAAAATTGGTAGTTTTGTTTTTCAATGTTTATTTATTTTTGAGAGAGAGAGAGAGAGACAGAGTATGAGCAGGGGAGGGGCAGAGAAAGAGGGAGACACAGAATCAGAACCAGGCTCCAGGCTCTGAGCTGTCAGCACAGAGCCCAAAGTAGGGCTCAAACCCACGAACCATGAGATCATGACCTGAGCCGAAGTCAGACACTTAACCAATTGAGCTATCCAGGCGTCCCTTGATAGTTTCTTAATATTATTAAATATTCAGGTTTCCGTAAGTTCCCCAAATGTCTTTTATACCTTAAGAAAAAACAAAAAATAAATCAGGATCCAATCAAGAACAGTACATTGCATTTTCTTTACTCTTATTAAAAAAAATTTTTTTTAATGTTTATTTATTTTTGAGAGAGAGAGAGACAGAGTGTGAGCAGGCGAGGGGCAGAGAGAAAGGGAGACACAGACTCTGAAGCAGGCTCCAGGCTCTGAGCGGTCGGCACAGAGCCCGACGCGGGGCTCGAACCCACGAACTGTGGGATCATGACCTGAGCTGAAGTCGGACACTTAACCGACTGAGCCGCCCAGGTGCCCCTCTTGACTCTTATTTAGAATAATCTTACATCTTTTTTTTTCCCCCAAAGACTTTTTTTTTTTTTTTTTTCATGAGACCTCAGATAAAATAATTTGTTTTTCTTACTGGATACACTACCATACCATTCATTACTGTAGAGGAAAATTGGAGAAGGGACAAGGGAAAACGTATGGATTCGGTGTGTCCACTGGGTGCTGGGCGGGGATCAGCTCTTCAGTACTAACGATTATACGTGTGTCAACACGTCATTACCAATGACCATCCCACATCAATGCCAACAGTCACATATGAATCAAACATCGCTACTAATGGTTACGTGTGTATCATACACATTCAGCACTGATGCTGTGCGTGGTCTGGGACTGTGCTGGGCTCTTTGTACAAAGCATCAATTCCTTTAATGCTCAAAACAATACTATACGGTAGATATTACTATTACCGTTACACAAATGGGGCCCTTAAGGCTCCATGGAAGATAGCGTGCCAAAACCGTGTGCCTAGAAAGTGGCAGAATAGAGTCTGTGACCCAGGTATTTTAACACTGCGTCCTTGTTTCCATGCAGTTAGGACTATGTTTAGGGTGTTTAAGACTATCCTATGGGCCTTCTAGCGTCTTCATCTGCAACAGGCACAACCCCAGAGCTTTGACCTCAGTTCAGCCAAACCGGGCAGGTGACCAGGGGAGGCATAGCTAAGGGTTGGGCCAGTCTGAAGAGACTGACAGCCATCTGTGACAGGCCGAGAAGTCAAGTGACCAGCCCCGATTTGTGGTAATGGGTTACATGTCGGTGGCACTGCTCCCTCTCCGTGACCAGCCCAACAGGCTGCAACAAATGAATCACCCATTTCTTTTTAAAGACAAGAAAACTAGGTCAGACCGAACACATCCGCAGTAGCTGATTGTGTCAGAGATGAAGGAGGGAAGCTGTCAAAGTTGCTTGAGCCCTTTCAGGGGGTTGCTCAGCCTTCGACCAATGAAGCGCTCATCTAGAAATCGGGCCTTGCAGATGGTGACAGGGTTTCAGACTGAGAAACTCCGTCAGTAGGTGAACTTGCCCGAGGAAGAGCCAGATGGTGGAGATCTCTGCCAGCCTTCCTAGTGGGTCATCAACAAAAGGTCAGGAGGTAGTTATAGGGAAAACACACAGTTACAACCCATTTTTCCCAGTCTGTAATCCCAGAACAGAATATACAAGACTAGCCATTAAATCAGCTGTGTGGCCTGGGGGGGTCATTTCATTGGTCTCCTCACATCCTTGGAGAAGTAGGCAGCTACACGTTATCAAGTCACCCCCGTTCGCTGGGCATCATTTCTCTGCTCTGTAAGATACGGCGTTTAGACCACGAGATGACTCGGGTTTCTTCTGGGCCTGACATTTCCCCAGTTCCACAAGGGACTACAGGCCTAACCACTGCTGAGTCTCTCCAGGGTCCCTATGGGATTTTGCCCAAAACTGTGCAGTGTGGATTGACAGCCGTAGGGGGGAAGTGGCCACCACTGTCAGGATTCCCAGGAGAACACAGCAGGAAAGTTCCAGTACTCTGGTTCATCTCAGCTGGGAGACAGTGCCCATAGTCCCCCGACTAATAAAAACTAGATGCATTTTCCTATCTTGATTATCCTTCTGCTTCTTCCTCAGATATGTAAATGCTTTCAATTTCTTGAGCTTGGAGAGAATCAAAACCTTTGAAGAACTTTCGCCAAACGCCACCTCGATATTTGATGTAAGTGATGGGATTAGCCTACTTAGTGCACTATGGCAGGACCCTTTGCCAGACTCTTACCCAAACACAAGCTCCAGTAACCTGCTGGCTCCCAGTTCATAGGGGTCAGTAATGAGTGGCTCAGACAACAATTTCCGGGGACAAGACTTAGCCAAACGGAGCTGATGTGAAAACAGGTAATTCTGTACTTTGACAGTGACCTAGAATTCACTGCAGGGTCCAAGTCCTCACCTGGTCATAATTTAGTCCCTTCGGTCACAGTTTAGTCAATAACTTCATGGTGGGTTTCTAAGCTTCTTAGCTATCGATGATGGAACCCTGTCTTCAGATTAATGGAGGAATCCAAAGCTGTGAGTAGCTGGGTCTTCCTGATCTAACAGAAAGCTCTCTCATAAGAGTAGCCTACCTCGGCCTTACATCCCTTCCCACTAGGGTTCTAGAGGCTGAATAGCCACGTTCCTCCCCAGCCACGATGGGAGAAGTAATCCGGAACAACCTGGCAAACCCAAGGCCCCACCCAGCTTGTACTTGGAAGCTCTGGGCCTTGAGGTTGAGAGAGTAAGGGGAGGCGAGGGAAAACCGGGCAAGAGTACACTTTGCTTCAAGACCCTTACACTCAAAGTCATCTCCAGGCCAGGTAAGTACGGTTGCCACTAAACGGGCTAGGAATGAGGAATCTCAGGACCCACCCACACTCCCGGAGTCAGACTTCGCACTGTCACAAAGTCCCCAGGGGACGGATGTGAACAGTGAAGTTTGAGAAGCACGGGTGATGCCCACGTCCCATAAAGGGCCTGGGAAACCCGCCATGGTGTGAAGGTGATGGCCACAAACCCAGTGGCCTGGAGATTAAAAAGCACCAAAAGCTTCTCAAACGCACTAGATAAAGAGGAGAAAGTGATCAAAACATTTAAAAACATGACAAATAAGTCATACAAAAGTATTCCAGTCATACAAAAGTAGCTGGAAATTTTGTTTTTCTGCTTTGGTTTTAAGTGCTAGGGAACGACACTGAGCAAAACACGGAACATTTCTCTCAACCTCAACCCTCCCCACCGGGATTCAGTGGGGACTGCAAGCTCCTTGGCTTGCTTAGCCTTGTCTACTGATGATCAAGGACACAAACACAACCCAAGGGAGACTCAAGGGTGGCAGGAACAAAGAGTCCACTCACTGGGAATGCTGCGTTAGCACAGTAGGGAAGACCTGCCTAAAACCCGATGCTAAGGATGAACCAGCGAGAAAATGGAATGTTGATGGGGGCCGGGGGGGGGGGGGGCTCAGTTGGTTGAGCGCCGAACTTCGGCTCAGGTCATGATCTCACGGTTTTTGAGTTTGAGCCCCGCATCGGGCTCTCCGCTCTCAGCCTGTTTCGGATCCTCTGTCCCCTCTCTGGCTGTCCTTCCCCACCTTGTGCTCTCTCTCTCTCTCAAAAGCAAATAAAACATTAAAAAAATCCATTAAAAAACATGGAATTGTGCTGGAAACCATGACAGCTGAGGGTCTGACAATTCCATAGGAGTCATAAGAAAAAAAACTGATTTTTAAACCATGTCTTCATAATTTCTTGGTTGTTGTTGTTTGTTTTTGTTTGGTTTTGGTTTGTTTTTTTTTTTTTTTTTTTTTTTTTTGAGAGAGAGAGAGAGTGAGTAAGCAGGGGAGAGAGAAAGATCTCAAGCAGGCTCCAAGGTCAGTGCAAAGCCCAACACGGGGTGTGATCCCACAACCCTGGGATCATGACCTGAGCCCAAATCAAGAGTCAGATGCTTAACTGAGCCACCCAGACGCTCCAATTTCTCAGAATTTTTTGTGTGGTGCATCTTCTGTGTGGCCACCAGAGAACAGCATGCCCGTAGACGATAGTCATCTGCCAAAATTCGTTTTAGTATATGTAGGCAATAATTTGTGTAAAAGTTTACTATAAAAAATGCTCACCTGTTACTTGTAGTTTTCCCTTGTGTTTAAATGCATTTCCTTCCCCTTCGGGAAGCAGGGCCTCCAAGTCACTGGGAATAATAGGCATTGCTTGCAACAAAATGTAGATTTGCCCCCTATGGAGAAAATGCTTTGTCTTAATAGGCAGGTGAGGACAGAGCTTGGGGTGACTTTGAGTGCGCAGCCAAGTATTATTCCACCCCCCCCCCCTCAGCGTGGCCCCCTCTGGGTGAGGCAAGAAGTGTAACCCTTTTTCCTCCCCGCTCCCCACCAGGATTACCAGATGGACAGTGGCTCTCTGCTGGCCTCCCCCTTGCTGAAGCGCTTCACCTGGGCTGAGAGCAAACCCAAGGCCTCACTGAAGATTGAGTAAGGAAGTTGGGGGGGGGGGGGTCTTTTCTATGATCAATCGATGGAGGGGTGTGAAGGAAGATGCTGGGGAAAATGTAATGGGGACATTTGAGGGCTACTTGCCTCCCTGAACTACAGTGTCCAGGCATTGCAGAAAAGCACGGTTTTCCCCCTCAGAAGGGCAAGAAAGAGGGTATAAAATCAGGGCCATGAGCACCAGAGCAGAGAAGGAAGCCTGGGACTTAAGAAGTGAAAACATGCAGAAAACTCCCAACAGGACAGGCAGTCCAAACGCGTGAGGCACAGTGACTCAGTTGGAAGGAGCCTGACATGCCCACCTGTGAACAGTGCCTAAGTCAGATGGAGACGTGCTCGTGGGGGCGGGGAGGGGAGCTGGCCTGCGATTACAGCCTCGGCTGGCAAAATCTGTACAGGAAGCGTCACAGCCCTGTTTTCCGGTACTAAGACATGCCATCCTGAGACGCCAACCCTTCCAAACGAAAGCTCGTTTCCTGTTGGATCCTGGCATTCCATCCCTACAGTGGCCGTCGGCAAGTACCGTTGGAATTACTTAGGCTCCGGCTTTTTATTCCACTGGCCCTGCTGTCACTTTGGCTTCTCTGTGCTAGTCTCTGCCTGGGAAGAGCACTGGACAGGCAAACTATCCATCAGGGATTCCTTCCTTCCCGCGTTCAAACGCCTGCCCTGTCTACCCCAAAGTCAAGAACCTGACCGTCTTTTCTTCAGGACCCACACACAAAACAGCTACTCGACCCTGCCACTGTAGTGTAAGAGCAGCCATCAACAACGTATAAACAAGGAGTTGTGGCTGTGTTCCAATCACCTGTATTTACAAAAACAGGTAGCCGTGGCCAGTGAGCACAAGAAAAGATGCTTAAGGCCACGGGTCATCAGGAAAATGCAAATCAGCTTCACCCCCCACTAGGATGGCTAGAACCAAAAAGTTGGAGGTGATGAAAGTCCTGTGCGTTGCTGGTGGGGATGTAAAACGGTCTGGCCACTTGGGGAAACGGTCTGGTCGTTCTTAATCAAAAAGGTTAATTAGAGTTACTCTGTGACTCAGCAGTTGCCCTCCTTAGGTACACACCCACCCAACAGAAGGAAAACTTAACGTTCACGCAAAAACTTGTACGCAAATGTTCGTAGCAGCATCGTTCATAATGACCCAAAGTAAAAGCAAGCCAAATGTCCTTCAGTTGCTGGATAAAATGCAGTAGACTCATACGATCGAGTATTATTTGCCAATAAAAAAGTACGAGGTACTGGTACATGCTACAACGTGGACAAACCTTGAAAACGTTGTTAAGTGAACGAAGCCAGTCACCGCCGACCACATGCGGTAGGCTTCCACTCACATGAAACGCCAGGCGCAGGCAGATCTGTGGAAAGAAAGTAGACCAGTGGTTGTCTAGGGCGGGGGGTGGGAAGTGTGGGAGAAGGGCAATTGGCTATGCTAATGGGTATGGGTTTTGGGGGATGACAATGGCCTGAAATCAATTGTGTTGATGGTTGCACCATCTATGAATATACTAAAAACCATTCAGCTGGACCCTTTATGTTTTTTAATGTTTATTTTTGAGAGACAGAGACAGAGTGCAAGAGGGGAGGGGGAGAGAGAGGGAGACACAGAATCGGAAGCAGGCTCCAGGCTCTGAGCTGTCGGCACAGAGCCCGACACAGGGCTCGAACTCACGAACCATGAGATCTTGACCTGAGATGAAGTTAGACGCGTAACCGACTGAGCAACCCAGGTGCCCCTCAGCTGGACACTTCAAACAGTGAACTGTATCTCAATAAAGCTGCTTAAAAACAAAACAAAGCATGCAGGTGACCAGCCCACAGGTTGTAGTTTGCTGATCTTGATCTAAGTCAAAAGATCGCTCCAAATGCCTCTCTGAGTGATATAAATCCAAAGGGTAGGAACATGGCCAGGCAAACATCTGCATAGTTTCCTGTTAACATAAGCACAATGATGATCCCAGAGTGGAGTCCCCTCAGAGGGTAACAGATTAGGGGACCCTCACAAAGAATAAGTATACACAGGAGGAAAGGAAGCAGGATACCACAACCTTTTGTTTCCTACTTTGGAACACTTACCTAGATCTTTGTGAAGGAAAACGATTGCACCCTCCAGAGATTAAAAATATAGATAATGCATGTTGGGGAGCCTGGGTGGCTCAGTCGCTTCAGCATCCAACTCTGGGTTTCGGCTCAGGGCATGATCTCGTGGTTTGTGAGTTCAAACCCTGAAACGGACAGCACGGAGCCTGCTTGGGCTTCTGTCTCTCTGTCTCTCTCAAAATAAAAAAATTTTTAAAAAGAAAATGCTGGACGTGTTCGTCCAGAACCAACCTAACTGTGGTGGCGCGTCAGGTTTCCTCGTTCTCATCCCAGCTATTAAGAAACAAACGTGAGGGCTCCCGGGTGGCTCAGTGGGGTAAGCATCGGACTTTGGCTCAGGTCATGATCTTACGGTTCGTAAGTTTGTGTCCCGCTTCGGGTGAACTCGAGTCCTGCTTCGATGAGCCCCTGCTGCTCTCGCTGCCCCCACCCTCTCTCCCCTGCAGGCTTACTTGCATATTCTCTCTCAACAAACAAACATGAATGGACAAGACAAGCTTTTCTTTCTTGTTTATCTATCTTATGCTGGATGCAAAATACAGAACCAGAAGCAAGTTTCTCCTTTGAGCCTTGCTAGTGACATAGAGTCCCGTAACTTAAAAGTTTTCTAGAACACAAACATGATGGGGAGACAACCGCACTAACCTTTTTGTATGAAGCTCTATTCATTTCTTGATGCTGTTGTAACACGCGATCACAAACTTGGTGGCTTAAAGCGAGGGAAACGTACTCTCTTGTAGTTCTGGAGGCCAGAAGCCCCAAATCAAGGTACTGGCAGAGCCACGATCCCTCTGGAAGGCCGAGGGATCATCCATGCCTCACTTTTTCCAGCTCCTGGTGTCTCTGGGCATTCCGTGGCTCGTGGCCACGTGTCTCTGCTCCACCCCCCCCCCCCCCCCCCCGCCTTCTGCGTGTGGCTGTGCATCTCCATCACCCTCTCTTACAAGGACACATGTGGTGGGGCTCAGGGTCCGCCTGGATAATGCAGGCTAAGTTCCTCTTCCGCAGATCCTCAGCTCCACCACCTCTCTCACCCCGGAAGAGAATATTCAGTCTTCTGCCATCTCGAGTGCCAGTCACAGGTTCCAGGGATTCTGGAGGCGGGAGCATTTTTCAGCCCACGATGGTAGCTAACTGGTCTAAGGACAGGGGAGGGCCATGAGTGTCCTGGAGGCATTTTCCACCTGAGATGACGGATGTGCGGTATCTGGTCACACAGTCTGCCGCCCCCCGGCCAGTGGAAGACGTCATTCTGCCGGGTGCCACCGAGCTGGGAGTAGAGGGGCAGCGTGCAGCTTTAGGACAGAGGGCATCTGCCCGGAGGTGGGGATGGGGCTCGATAACCGTCAGCTGTAGAACAGCCGTGAGCAAATGACCCGACGGGAGAGAGCGGACGGACATCAGCGTTTGTTTCCAAGAAATCAATTTTGTGCATGTGTTTTCTTTTCTTTCCTTTCTTTAGCTTGAGAGTAACCAGTAAAAGTAAGGAGTCGGGGCTCTCCGACCTCATGCGGCCTACTGTCTGCCATCCCAGGTGTGGGCACACCAGCAAAGGCAGGCGCAGGTTCACATACGACAACTCAGAGCTGGAGAAGAAGATTTCGTCCTGTTCTCCTCCCCCAGACTACAACTCGGTGGTCCTATATTCCACCCCGCCTGTCTAAAAGTTCGACACGTAGCCTTATTTCTAGAACCACGCGAGTATTTATACCCCCTGAAAACTAGCTTTTGCCAGTAGGACACATACATACGTGTACACCTTTACCTTTCCACAGGAGCAAGCTGCCTTTTGTGATTTTTTTTTAATAAGTGCTTCTTTTTCTTTTTGACTAACAAGAATGTAACCCCAGATAGAGTAATAGTGATAAGTAAAGAACACCACTGGTAAATCCTCACGTTAATTCAGTGTGTTAGAGAGACCCTTATTTCCAAGCCCAATGACTTACCTGCTCCTGCCCCCGAGACCGCAGGGCGTTCAATGATTCAGGAGATGCACCGATCATGCGAGGCAGCATGGACTCCATGGGGCCAGCCACCAGCACCCTGGAACCGGGAGGCAACGAGCCGTAAGCCGGCCCGCGCAGTGTCTCTGGGGTCCTCTAGCAGATGCAACTTCCGGGGAAGGAGGAGGAGAAGGGAGAAAGGAAGAAGCGAGCAAGGAGGACAAAAGCACTGGGGAGAACTGGCGCCGTCCTGCATGGGAAGGGAGTAGGTGAGGGCTGTCCCCCATGACACTGCAATGGCTTCCGGACCCGGACCAAACCCGGTCCACACTGAGAGCCCACCTTGGGGAGCAGACAGGACAGAGACACGAGGGGACATTTTCTGGATTCCAGCAGGCAAGTAAAGGACAAGCAATTTTTTTCTTTTTGGCAACTACAAATTTTAAAACGTTAGCTATGGGACTGGATCTATGCCCATTCCCACATATGGCACATTTTAAAATTTCTAGCACGGAGCGTGGTGCTCAGATCTGAGCCCGGACTGCAGGCCCCTCTGGCAATATACGCTGAAAACTCACCCTGAGCTCGGCTGGCTCCACGGGCACCATGGCCTTGCACTTAGCAGATTGCTCAGAGTAAGCTCACTGGAACAGGTTTGGTCTGTTAGGGTTACCTGTGGGGCTTTAAGCCACATTTTAAAAAATGTTGTCAGATTCTATTTTGAGTATTAATATATAATCAAGACACTTTTTTTTTTTTTTTTTTTACACTAACCTGTTTTGTCCAGTTAGTTATAAACGGAAGCTGAGGAGGATGAAAACAAAGAGTCCTGCGGAGGGTTTCCTCTGTACCAAAACCAGGATAGGTGGAGCGAAAGCAGGATGAGCACAGTAAAAACCCCATCTCTTTACCACCCAAACCAACTCGCGGGAACAGTTGGGGCCCAGAGGAGAGGAAGCCAATCATGTTTCCTTTTTAATGGGGATTCTACAATCTCATGCTGGTCTACTGGAAAGATGTGGAAGAGTATTAACCAATGTTTATTAAGCACTTTATGCTCCTGGAGAAAAAAGGTGATATGTAATTTATGCAAGATACTTTTAGAATTGGGACTCAGGATATTAGTTATTGAGCCATCAATAGGAGAAAAGCCTCTCTTCATCTGCTTTGGCCCTTGCCTTGGGTCTGAGAATGATGGAAATAGGGAGACAGGGTACAAAAGGGTGCCTACTCTTCAGGGTTTAAAGACCCTGGAACTCTCAGCAGGCTCTGATGCTGTGTATTTAGGACGTATGTACCTTCTAAAGCCAGTCAAAGCTGGACAGGTTAACAGTGAATTGCTGCTTCTGGTAGAGAAGAGTGTGCTTCCCTTTAGGCAAGTAACTTAACTCTAGAACCTGAAATATAATAGGAGAATCTTTACTTCCTTCCCTGTGTGTCACATTCCTGTGTCAAGGTTCTTAGTCTAAAGAGACGGGACAGTCAGCACACCCCAAAAGGAAGGAAGCAGGTGCTCCGGTGGGGGTTCTGCTGGAGAAGCGTCTGGCCAGCAGAGAAGTGAGGCAGGCCTCTCCACCAGGACCCCAGTCCAGACAAAATCAGGCCAGGGCCAGAAGAGGGGAAAAGCTTTGTTCTTCCTCGTCTTCATGTGCACAAAAACCACCTGTGACAGTCGGTGATAATATCAATGAGGTAACCAGAAGGAGGTTCAACAGGGAAAAGAAAAGAAGACCTCAATCAGCTTTGCCCATTTTTCATATCCGATAAGGATCCAGCAATGAGTGAAAACAAAAACCTTAACTATACGTACAATATCTTGATTTTGATAACCTAATTAATTCTTAATTGTTCTAAGACCTCAGTGATACCATCTTTCCAAAAGAAAAAAAATCCTCAGAATTTATGTTAATTCAGCTGCTTCAAAGACTCAGGTTTAGAGCCCACGTGAGTCCATTGGTCAAGACGGTTCCATCTAGAGTGTTAACACAGAAAGGAAAACGGAAGCTTGCAGTCAGTCCACCCAGTTGCCACGTGCTTGCCACAGACTGGTTCTTTAACCAGCACTGAATGTTAAACACTAAAAACTGAAACACTCCTTAACCCATGGTATTATTAGAACCATTTGGCATTTATGACAAACATACTTGGCACAGTCCTTTCAGGATTTGTGAGAGCATGTATGTGTAACAGTGTGGGTGGAACGGGACTGAAACCATATGGAAGTCTGTATCTAGTTAAGTCTAAGAAGCGATGCTCAGACCTTGGTTTTAGCTCGTGAAACAAATTTGTCCAAACCCTGAAAAAAATGTTATGTAGGTCTTCTAGCTGTGCCTGGTTTCCCAGCCCGTAAAGAATGTCAAACACGAACAGATACTTGCCAGTCCCTTTTCATTGCAAAAGGAGCGCAACTTGGACTGACAGTGGTAGTAACTGTATGTGTATATACGTGTGTGTGTGTTGTGCGTGACTATTTAAGGAAACTGGAATTTTAAAGTTACTTTTATACAAACAAGAATATATGCTGCAGATATAAGTAAGACTTAATTTGGTCCTACATCTCTAGTCACCATGAATGTATTTTGTATGCTATCTTCATATAATAAAATTAACTTCTGAAAACATCTACCTGTTTTCTCCAACTTGCTTATACGTGAGGAAAAAAAGGGGGGGGGGGTCACAGGTTTTTCCTTGGGGGTGGAGGGCCGGTGTCCTGGGGCATCTCCTTAAATACCAGCAGTGAAACACAGCACAAGGAAAATCCAGCAAGCCCTCTGAAGAGAGGGGCAGAGTCCTCTCTCAGTACCACAAGATGCTGCTCTAAACCATCAGGGTGCTGTAAACAGTAAATCAAAACCACAAACCAGGCACATCGCCCAGAAAACAAAACACTAAAATGAATACAATTAGAAGTGAAATGTACAGACCGAGTACAAGCACTGGCTGCAGATGGAGGTACCCTCAATGAAAGAAGAGGCGGGTTTTCCCCAACACTAATTTTCAGCTAAGAAACGATTACCATAATTACAGGATGTGTGTGCGCGCGCGTCTGTGTGTATATTAGAGGTCGTAAGCAGGAAACCATACAGAATAATTAGGCAGAAGCCTGAGACACGAGAGCTTCCCTAAGAAAAGTACACTAGCCACATACTGTTTTCTGTGAATTACGTCGTCGACACAATCATCACCGACAGACATGGAGTAAGTGACCAACAAATTGTCCTCGTAAGTGGTCATACCGTCACCTTCCTGAAAACATCACGCAGAAACTAGATTGGAGACATATGTGGGAAAACAGGTCTACTTTTTTGGGGACAAAGGCAAGAAAAAGAAAAAACGACTCCCCCTGGTAAATTTGTGGTTAACCGAAGAGGGCACACGGCGTTTTATCTTCGTGAATCAGAAATCCTTTAGAAACAGTATCGGTTTTCATAACATAAGAGTAAAGTCACTCATTTAAGCACATGATTCGAAGAATGCTCGAGGAATTGGTTCAGAAATTTTCTCATGACTCTGTTGAAACTTACAGGACATTTGGGAATTGTTTTTTTCCCCTTTTCTCCAGCAGAAGGATCTCCCAGTAAGGTTTATCGGACTCGTCAGTGTTAAACATACTACCAGACTTCTGGGTTTCACAGGCCAGGAAATTTTACAAAAATATCCTGGGTTCCAACGCAGGGATGACTAACCTTCTATTTTCTCAACGAAGGATATTTTAAGGGAGAAAAACACAAAACCAAAACAACCAGAGGCCACAAATACCCTATTCCTTGAGCTGGGTGTGGTACACAGGTGTGTTCACTTTGTGATACTTCATGGAACTATGAACTTATCTGCAAGCTTGTATGTGTGTACTATTCTTCGATACAAGATTATTAAAAGGAAAAAACATTTAATGCCACAGTTTTCACAGATGACCAATTTAAGAGAGTATGGGCTTCCTCTCAGACGAAAATATATCCACATCACGTGCCAGCAGCTAGTCTAAGTGCTTTGAGGAATAAAACTCAATTTCCAAAGCAATCCAATGTGATTGGTACTATTAGTTATGCCCACATCGATGGGGAGACTGAATGAAGTAATCCAAAGAGCACTTCAAAATCTCACCATCACATCTACCACTGGCCTGCACCTGTAACCACATGCTCTGCCTTCCTTTCTGGAGGGTCCATCCAAAACCTGTCCCGGCACGCCTGATTCCTCCCTGTACTCAAGGACACAACTCCAGCAATTCACCGCTCCCTCACCCCCCATCAATGTGTCCCTCTCCCATCAGATCACACAAACATGCTCTTACCCCTCCCATGTTACAAAAACCAACAAACAAAACCTTTCATCCCCACTTGCCTCTTCAGCCACCGCCCCATTTCTTTATTCTTTACAGCAAAATTCCTTGATGTAGTTAGTCTCCATTTCCGAGTTCACCCCCTCAAGTACTCTGAAACCCACTCAAACCTGGCTTTCAGTGTCACTCACTGAAACCGCTTTTGATAAGGTTGCCAGTGACGAGTGACCTGCAAATTGCTAAATGCAACAGCCAATTTTCGGTCTCAATCTTTGTTGACTCATCAATTTGACCCTTATTCTTGAAAATACCTTTTTTACTTTGATTCCAGGACATCAAACATTTTTCTTCCTATTTCACTGGTCATTTCCATCCCTCTTAACTTCTCTTCTCTCTTCTCTGACCTTTGAGCACTGACTGTTCCAACTCCCCCAGGGCTCTGTCCTTGGACCTCTTCTCCTCTCCGGTTATGCTAACTCCCTTCATGATCTCAACCAAGTTCAGGGCTTTAAATGACATCTGTATAATGACTTGCAAACTACACGTGCAAAGCAGATCTCTCCCCCAGACTCCAAACTCACTTGTATGCCAGTATTAAATTGAGCATCTCTTAGGCTGCGGCAGACCGTATTTTCCAAAAATAGTGGCGACCACAATCTCCCATCCCACATGACCTTTGGCAACATGCTCTTGCCACTTCCCCATCGAATTCTTCTCCCCTAGAATCAGACAAGCCTTTGTGACTCACTTGCAATCAACAGAATGTGGCAGAAGTGACACTGCATGGCCCCGAGGCCAAGTCAGAAAAGATCATGCCCTTTCCACCCGAGGCTCCTGGTACACTCATTCTCCAAAAGCTCCCGCTAGAGACCCAGTGGCCGTGACTGGAGAAGCCTGAGCCACATGGTGGGCCCACGTGTAGGTGCTTCCACGGACAGTCGCCGGCTGAGCCCAGCCTTTAAGTCATTCAGTCTGGGTGCCAGATCGGAATGATTTCAGCCCCCAACCACTGAAATTTTCCCAGCAGAGGCCCCAAACACAATGGAATAGAGATAAGCCATCCCAGCTGTGCCCTGTCCAAACTCCTAACCCACAGAATTCCTGAGAACAACAAAACGGTTGTTGTGTTAGGCCATTAAGTCTGGAGTCACTCATTAAAAACAGCCAGCAGCCACAACAAATGCGTAGTAAACATCTTAAACTGAACAGGTCAGACCAAACTCCCAATTGTCTTTCCTCGCTCCTGTGTCCTTCTTGCCCACCCTCCAAACACACCCTTTTCTAGAACGCTCTCTTCCAATTTAATAGAATCCTCCGTCCTGCCCAGCAGAGGGTCAAAATCAGAACAGTGACTCTGACTTCTTTTTTCACTCCATATCCAATAACTGGGACATCCTTTTGGCTCAGTCTTTAAAACACATTCAGAATCAGGCACGTGGGTGGCTCAGTCGGTTAAGCGTCCCACTCTTGATTTCGGCTCAGGTGTTGATTTCAATTTGTGACATGGAGCCCCGTGTTCAGCTCTGTGCTGACAGGATGGAGCCTGCTTGGGATTCTCTGTCTCCTCCTCTCTGCTTCTCCCCTGCTGACCCGCTCTCTAAAAATAAATAAATAAACTTAAAGAATAAAAAAAGGGACGCCTGGGTGGCTCAGTCGGTTGAGCGTCCGACTTCGGCTCGGGTCATGATCTCGCGGTCCGTGAGTTCGAGCCCCGTGTGGGCTCTGTGCTGACAGCTCAGAGCCTGGAGCCCGCTTCGGATTCTGCGTCGCACAGCCCCTCCCCGCCACCGTCCCTGCCCCGCTTGCACTCTTTCTCCGAAAAAATAAACATTTTAAAAAAGAATAATAAATGAAGTTAAATATATTCAGAATCCAGTCACTTCGTGCCACCTCTGCCACCCGAGTCCAAACCCCCATCATCTTTCACTTGAAAGATCACGAGAGCTTCCTAACTAGTAACCAAAGTGATCCTTTTTAATTGTACCAGGTTATTCTCCTCACAACCTTTCTTCTCTTTTCCATGTAAGCACCAACATGGTCTTACGATGCTCTACAAAGCACCACCCCCTTCCCCATTACCTGATTTCACTTCCCACCTAGTCCCATTGGCCCTTACCCTTACTCTAGTCACACTGGCCTCCTTGCCATTCCTCAGATATGCCTGGCACATTCTCTGACCTGGAATTCTTCTCCTTCCCATATCCACCTGGCTGGCTCCTTGCTCAAATACCACCTTCTCCATAAGACCTACTACCCAGATCATCCGATCTGAAATTCTAGCACCACCACATTCCCCACGTCGAGAGCTGCAAGATTAAACACGCACAGGATAACCAATTAAATTTGAATTTCACACAAGTAACTTTTTAAGACAAGCATGTCCCATGTAATACTTGAGACCCCCTTAACGCTAAAAAAGAAGCGACCCGTGGTTTACCTGAAATTCAAATCCAGCTCCGTGTTCTGTATTTTTGTGCGCTAAATCTGGCAACCCTACCCACGTCCTTGACTCTACTCTACTCTTTCCATAGCCATTGTTACCTCTTAACGTTCTACGCGTACTCTGTCTTCTTCCTGCTAGAATGGAAGCTCTGTAGGAACCGAAAGATCTGTCTGTCATGGTTAGAGTTGTTCTGTTGATTCCTCTAGGGCAGTGCCTGTCACAGAACAGGCATTTGGTAAATATTTCATGAATGAGCGAATCCAATGCATTCATTGCACTGAGTGGGATGTCAGAATCTTGTTCTGGCAAGCCGGTTTCTTAACCACCATGCATACTGTTTTTAACAAATTTTAAGGACGTGAGTTTTAAAGGTCTTTCTTCACTGCCCCTCTTGCCCCAAACTCATACAGAAGGACATTTTACAGACATAGCCCGAACTGTGCACGTGCGAAAGGTAGAAGGAAAGGGGAAACACCTGTTTTTGACCATTCAGAGCACAGGCCGTGAAAACAACAGAGCCATTTTATCCCCATTGAACAGATGTAACACTGGCCTAGCTTACACAATATTTTAATGTGTTTCGTGTTTTCCCTCAAGAAATCTAAATCTAAAAGAAAGATCCCCCCAAAACATCCTCCATCCGAGGCAGACTAGTCTCCCTTCTTCCCCATGAACCTACAGTGGTCATTTTGATTTGCCACCGGATCCACTGGGTTTTTTTTTTTTTCTTTTTCAAGACCCTTCTACACTTATTCTCGCTCTTCTCCGAATTTCTAAAAGCAACTCACTAGTTCCTGCAGCTAAAAATAAACCCTCCTTCCTCTTTAAGTACCCCTCAATTAGGTCTCCAGTCCCTTATCACTTTCTATTCTGTTTTTCAACTTTTCACTTCAATACAGTACAGGAAATAACCACAATAAACACTAAGTACTCAGATTCAACAAGTATGAATGTTTCTGCCATTAAAAAAAATCTACCTTCGGGGTGCCTGGGTGGCTCAGTGGGTTAAGCGTCCAGCTTCGGCTCAGGTCGCGCTCTCACTATGCTATTCCTGAGTTTGAGCCCGGGGTCAGGCTCTGTGCTCAGGCCAGGCCTGGAGCCTGTTTCAGATTCTGCGTCTCCCTCTCTCTCTGCCCCTCTCCCGCTAGCACTCTTGTCTGTCTGTCTCGCTCTCAAAAATAAACAAACATTAAAAAAAAATATTTAAAAAAAGAAAAAAAAACAAACCAAAAACGAACCTACCTCATAGTCTGAATAATGTTTCCGGAGGACTTGGCGGGAAGGGTACTCTTCACCTGTACAGTAAATTACCCAAGTACTGAATCAGAGGCTAGCCATATCTTCTTCCTAAACTACACTGTAAGCCATGTGTTATATAGAAATGTTTGGGTAGAACTATGTACTTCATAAATAACAAGTACAGGTATCTGCATTCTCAGTACCCAAAATAGATCCAAGTAGGCATTTAGCAGATATCCGGTAAACTAATGAATAAACCTGCCACCACCGATTCCTCCAAACACACAGGAAATGTTCGGCCTTTTAAATCCTGGACATAAGACAAACTTAACCTTGTGAAATGAACTGGTACCCCCCAAAAGGACAAACTTCTCTGTAATTCTTTATTAAAAATATTGCTGTACACATAGAGACTGAAAACAGGATTAAAGGTGAATAACCCATATTGGGGTCATGACATTAGAACTTAACATACTGGTGCTTTTAGGGAAGTTGTTGACATCCAAACCACAGAACCAAGGTCAAAAGCAAAATACAAAGGTACCCTCAAAAATATTTACAATGAAGTAAATACACTAACAGAATTTAAAATAGGTACAAAAAATTGAAATGACCAACGTTACATGATTTCAAGGGTTGTCCTTTCTGTGCTTTGATCTGTCATAACAGGAAGGTGTGGGAAGTTTGTATCCTTAATTTGACTACTCTCAGATATTACAATCTTCCTATGAATTAAAAAGACTACCTTTTAGACAACCTCTTAAGTGGAATTACACTATGGAAAAGAGGGCTCCCCCAAAAAACACCTAAGCAGAACTAATAAGAGTTCTACTGGAAACCATTCCCAATAAAAACTAAATGAAAAATAAATATAAAACAAAGCTTAAAAAAAAGATGTATTACCTGACACCAACTGTTTTCTGGCCGACAATATTTACTCATGAAAACAGATCAGCTGTCCACCTTTATATTCAAGCCAAGTCCTGAGGTTACTAGGGGCTGAAGCAAACTAGCACTTAGGATGCAAACATTCTTGGGTTTGTGATTTGAACCTGCCTTGCAGAGGGAAGTTTGCTGGTCGATACAGGATGAGAAATTCAAGCCCTATTTTACCCCTGCCCTTCCTTATTAGCTTTCACAAAACATTGGTCCACAAATTAAATTTTCAAAAAGTTCCCAGACCCCAAAACTAAAATAGATGATCCCCTTTCATTTTCAAAGAAAACAATATTGGAAAAAATCTCCAGCCCGCTTATAAATTAAGCATTTCATATTTCTTCTAGAATACAAGTAGTTCTTTTTTGTACAAAAGAATCACAATATGATTTGTCAAAAAACATATAAAAAGACAGCTGCTCTTCCTCAAATACATGAGCTAATGATAAAAGACTTTTGCATGTTAATGTCTCCAAGTTCTTGTTCCTTTTACATAAAAAAAGAACATTATGGTGGCAAATGTTAATCATCCTTTGAACAGTGAACATTATGTTCTCGTAAAATCCATCCAGATCAAATGCAATAATTGATTTTCTTTTGACCTCAACAACTGATGCTACCAAACGTGGACTCAGACACACTTGTTAAAATGTGTAAAGCATGTCTGTAGTCTTCAAAGCTTTCAGGTGAAGAGAGGTGTTTTTTTCTTGATGCAAATCTCAAGGCAGAGAAAATCATTTTAAAGCTTATAAAAAGTGGACAGAGAAATATTAAAAACTTCTCTGAAAACTACAAATATGAGCAATTATTAAAATTGAAGACCGTAACATCAGTTGCAAGCGCTTGGAAGTCTTTCCTGACCTTCTGAGTTTCCACGTTTTCTTCATAGTTGCATGGTGAGCACCCAGTGCTAGTAAAACATTCAGTGCTGGGAAAGGAGACAGAGTCTTCATTACTGTGTTTTTGTGAAAGAAAACTCCTATGTATTTGGCAGTCTTCAGTATCAAAGAGTAGGTGTGTCATTAACTAGAAATTCCACGAATACCCAAGTTTGGCAACAACTGCACGTCCGAATATTAAGAAAGTTAAGAGGAGGAAAATTCCAAACTTTTGAGATTGACTTATTCAGGAATATCCCACATAGTGAAGTTATTATCAAAAGTACTATTACTTTGGGCTAAGCAGTGACTGCAAAGGCACAGCAGATTGTTATCCCTCCAGATTCAGGCTGTAAAACTTCAGAAAGCTCTCGATGCCAGACCACTGCTGTGTTTCGTTCACCTTCCGAACAGCGTCTCTGTGTCTATATCCAGTGTAAAGTACCATAATAAAGCTGTGGTTCCAAGAACAGAACTTTATACAAAAAAAGCAAACTGGAAATAATCTAAAGCAATATACTCCTGAACTTCAGGCCTCTAACGCAATTTACCTTTTTTCCCATTAAAAAAAAAAAAAAAGTTGCATAAATGTTAAGTATGTCTGACGAGCAGGGAAACACCTTTTTAAGAAAAGACTCTGGATGAACCTGGAGCCCAGAGCTCTGTGTGCTCCTGTGTGTAAGTTCCTGTGTATCCAATCCTTAGTCATAAAGGATTTAAGTCTACTAATAGGGGAGTTCGTATCCCACAATCCACTGACCTCTCTTTTGTCTGTTCTTAAAAACAAAACAAAACAAAAACCCCAAAATCTCCACTTGAACTAACAGCGGTGGCAGACAGAGCTTGCACCCAATACTCTTACAAGGATTATACACCACACCGTGCTTCTGTGAAACCATTTACCTGGTCCATTACGTCGGTCAGGGCAACCCATCCCCCAAAGAGCCGATGCCGCAACCCTCAGTGACAAAAATGCTGCCCATCGTTGTTTCCCAAAAATGTCCTGGCAAACAGTTTCCCTTAGTGAGTAAGTATACAATGTGGCAAAAGTTCCAAGATCAGAAAAAAGTCTTTAAAAAATTAAAATTAGTGCATACACAAGGGGAAAAACACAACAGCCGGAACGCCATTCACCTGATGGCGCTCCTTGATCCAAAGTATTCTTCACAGATCCGGCCCCCGTGGCAGCCACAGCTCTAGGCTAAGTGGGACATTCTTCCTCTCGGGTAGCAGTGTACCTGACTGAAGTGCAAGCAGCCTGCTCATCTCCTGTCGGGTTTCCCAAATGTGGAAGGAGAGGATGAGACCAGTTCAGCTGGAGTGCAATTTGCTATCGGGTAAGGTCCTCAGCCGTGTCCTGCGTGCTTCTTCAGCCAATACTACAACTGCCCATTCGCAGCTGCAATCAGTTCCTGGAAAGTGTTTTCGAAGCAGCGCTTTAAGTCACTGTAAGTCACCACAAGTACGCTCTTCTCGTCTCTGGAAATGAGGCTTATTTTTTCTGGCACGCCAGCATCTAACTGAAACAGACGGAGACGCAAAACACGAAGTTCATACCAGGCACGAGACGATCCACTTTATCTACTTTAGGACAGCTTCTGCCACACTGACAAATATTTTAAAAATTTCTGTGCTGTGCCCTTCTAGATACACACGCTCGTCAGTGTGCACACTTCTCAACGGGGATGTTTTTTAAGCAGTCCTGTGTTTCCACCTAGCTTCCATACTTCATACCTGTTTGCATTATATTCCATCCTTTAATTATTCCCCCAATACTTTCCGTTTTTGTTGCTCTGTTTTGTTTTGTAAAGTAAGCTCCACGCCCAATGTGGGGCTTGAACTCATGACCCAGAGATCAAGAGCCACATGCTCTACCCACCGGGCCAGCCAGGTGCCCCAATATATTCCAGCTTTTTGGCATGACGAATTCTAGTGCGCCGAACACACTCGTCTACTTAATTTTTTTTCTTCCGTGGAATTACTTCCTTAGGAGAAACACTTACAAATATCAACAATGAGCCAAAAAGTACAAATAATTTTATGGCTGAACACATAGGGCTAAACTGCTGTCCAAAGGGCATCAGAAACCACTGATTTATGAGTTGTACCAATTTACAAGCAGCTCCCTATCAAATGCATGCCTTGATATTTTTATTTACATTTTCAGGTATTACCAAATGTTTTCATACATTTACGTATGTTACTTCCACTTGTGTGAATGCCAGTTTATGATCTTTACCCATTTATCTGTCAAGATTTGGTAGTAATATTTTAATGAGGTCTTTATAAAGCATTTATACTAATCCTTAGTCCATCAAATAAATTATCTTGCTAGGTTTTCCCTTTTTTGGGTTAGTTTTCAATGTACATTTTCCTTCCTTTTCACTCATTCATTCATTAAAATGTTTACAAGTTACTAATTCCGAACGTTCAAACTTTCAAATCACTTTACCAGCTTAATTTGTTGTAATTCCCACCAAAATACGCTATGTAAAGCTTTAATTTTTAGATCACCAATATGGCCATCCATGCTTTTTAATTTGTTACACTCTTCCCAAACTTAGAAAATTACCACATTTTCAGATTTGGGATAAATTTTATTTACTCCTAGTTATTTTATGAAGTCAAACAGAATTTTCAAGTTTTTAATTATCCTCACATTCATTAAATAATCTTCACTTCAGATACCTATCTGTCCACGGCTTGATTTCACAGGATCTAGCTGTCACTGTTTAAGTAGTGCTACGTATTTTTAATTACTGGTGCTCTGATACATGGATACCATTTTCTAAACTCTGGTAGAATTATTCTCCACTCATTGCTTTTAAGAAAAATGTTTTCCCCTTAAGGGAAAGGGCAAACAAATACATGTCATACTAGATTAGTTCAATGGTACATTCAGTTTGTTCTGTCTTAATGTCGATTATTGACAGACAACACTCTCTTTAAAGAGTTTTAAGGAAATTCAAACAAGGCAAAGGAGTGCTTAAAAACAAAAACCACATTCTCCCTGAACAGTTAGCACACTGAACACGAACAATTCTACACCATGTGCCATGAGGCATTTTCTCCTCTAGTACTTGTAATTTAGGGACAGTTTAGACCAGGGGTCAGCAAATGGTTTCCATAAAGATGGCCAGACAGTAAACGCCTTAAATTTCAGGGCCACATACAGTCTCTGTCACATATTCTTTTTAGTTTTGCTTCTGCTATTTGTTTTCAGTCTTTTGAAAATGTAAAAAAAATTCTTAAGTTGCAGGCTCTACAAAAAAAAAAAAAAAAAAACCACAAACAAAAACAAAAAAACAGGCTGGCTGTCTGCCCATTTTGCAGACCCTTGAGATTTAGATATAAGCCTACATACAAAGACTAATGTTTACTTCTGGAGACCCATTCTACACTCTGTAATTCCAAGTAATTCATAAGGAAAATGCATTCCTTCCTTCCTCTGTGAACCGTTTCTCTCCTAGCCCTTTCAAAAACAAAAGTTCACCTCTCCAGTGAATTTATGACGTGTCTCCATCTACTTAGTTCATGTCATCACCTAATTCTCCACTTAGAACACTGGGCCTCCTGTGCTTTTATTATTGTAATATTGTATTACTATGCCCACAGTGAACAGTAAATGAACAGATAACATGTACGGACATCCAACATGAGACTCACAAGAAAGCAATTCAACTGTTAAAAAAATACTTAAACATAAAATTTTTGTTTTTCCCACCCACTGCTTTTGTGACGTTTTATCACAATAAGATGATCCACAATGAAAAATTCTGTAATTATTCATGAAGATGTCAAAAAGGCCTGCCAAGTCTAGAAACTGTTATTAAGTAGATACACCTAATAATTATTAATAAAATGTCTTTTGGCTACATAGAATACATCTAACTTCTTAAGTCTCTTAGTATTTATAGAAAACACAACTTTGCATTGTGATCTTAAAAATCCAGATACAAATTACCTTGTTAAGACAAGAAATGATATGGCTGAGGTCAATCCAAGGGGCACCCGCTTCTGTCACCTGATGGAAAAGATGATCCCTAAAGAGTTTCAACAGATAACGGTCTCCAGTCTCCGACCAGGTAGGATCCTTCTGAAACCTGGGGGAAGGTAATATTTTACCTCAGTAACTCATGCTGTATGCCACATGGCTATGTTGATTCTTCAGACTCAACACTAGTTTGATTGTTTTCTCTGATAAATAAGTTAAGTACCGTTTGTGTGTCTGTGTCCGTGTATGTAGTGTTTTACGGTTTTTTTTTTTTTTTAATCCTCCAAAAGTTATACGGAGGCTAAAAAAATTGGCCTTTTTCAAATTTTATGCGCCAATTGCCAAATATTAAAAAAATAACTTCACGGGGCCCCTGGGTGGCTCAGTCAGTTAAGCCTCTGACTCCTGATCTCGCCTCAGGTCTTGATCTCACAGTTCCCGAGACCGGGCTCTGTGATGACAGCAGGGAGCCTCCTTGGGATTATCGACTTCTCCCTCTGCCCCTCCCTTGCTTGGGTGCTCTAAGTAAATAAATAAACTTTAAAAAAAATAATAATTTCATAGAAAATGAAAGTATATGAAACCCAGTTTCTATTTCTTAAGGGTAACCGACCCTTACACACTCCTATTTTATAATCACTTCCTTAGGTAAATGGAGGGAAAAGAAAAGGTCTTTAAAAATCTTTAGAAATAAGTTGAAAGAGATTATTCTTTTCCTCTTCTCACCTTTAGGATATAGAGTAGAGAGATAAGATCAGATCTGTCTTCTACTTTACTGGCAGCAACAAATAGAAAAATGTTTAAGGAAACAAAAAGCGGGTAGATTTTGGTTTCCTACCATCATGAGGGTATGTGAGAATGAGCTGTGAAGAACCAGAGAACTGACCAGATGATCAGTTAGTGTCCAGTGACCTCTGGAACTTACGATCTAGTGAGGAAAACAGATGTTCAAAGAACCAGAACATGTTTTAAGTGCATATTTTGATAAGGCCATTAAGAAAAAGGGAAACGGTACGGAACGTGAATTCACCTAGGAGGACAAAGAAGGCTCTCCAGAGGAAGCAGTGGATGTTCCTCCCAGAGGAAGGACACCCTAGTCAGAGGCATCAGTATTTGCAAGGACAGAGCATGCCGCACTTCAGAAACTTAACAAAGGTCAGTGTGGTTGGAAGGGGCTGAGGGGAGGAAAAGAGAGGCCAAGAGAGGGACAGAGAGTAAGAGCAAGGAGGGGGGAAGAGAAAAGACCAGGGCAAAGAGGGACAGAAGGCAAGACAGGGGAGAAGAAAATTAAAAGGAAAAAAAAAAGACATATCTGAAGCAAAGATAAGAAGAGAGAGATCAGGCTATGGTTAAAAATCTAGGTGTTTTCTGAGAACAAGATGGAGGGGCACCTGGGTGGCTAAGTCAGTGAAGCATCCTTGGTTTTGGCTCAGATCACGATCTCACAGTGTGCAGGGCTGCGCGCTGACAATGCAGAGCCTGCTTGGGATTCTCTCTCTCTCTGCTCCTCCCTCCCACACACTCTTTCTCTCTCTCAAAGTTAATAAATAAACTTAAAAACAGATGGAAAGCCCACCATTTGGGTTTAAACACAATCCTAAGAGTTGTGCAAAGATCACTCCAGGGACTGTCCATTAAAACGCTAATTAAACACATCCATTTATCTCTGTTTCCTCTCAAAACCCCACCAAACTGCCAATGAATGTCTAATAAAGGATATAATAAACACACAAGGACAAAGTGATCAGAAGCAACAAAAGAAGAAAAATCCACGAAGAAAAACTGGAAAGATGAAAAACAGGCTGGTAAGTGGTATGATGAGCTGACTTGAAGAAAACTGACCGCTAATGCTACAGAAGGCACAAGAAGGGGGAGCCACAGAAGGGAGCCATCGCCGTGAGGCCAGGCAGGGAAATCATGAGGTACTACTGAAAGTGCAGTATGGGCTCAAGGTGGAAACAGCAGAATTGATGGGAAATTCTATAAATAACAAGTAGATAACCTCTCTCCCATCCCTGCCTCCATTTCTGCTTTGCAGAAATTTTCCAGAAAAGGTACCGGAAATCTCTCTAGACAGGGTGAACAAAGACGCTCCCGCCCCAGGGTGCCAAGAAGAGCAAGCGATGGCAGGTAAGACCATTCAGTCAACCCCTCGTGGCTACTTGGCCATCCAACGCTTGACCACGAATTTATACGACAGACAGAAGGTTGGAAGGTAATTTTCCGGATGCTAACTTGCCCAAGGGAAATTCTGACACTTAAGAGTATACCAAAAACAAACAAACATTATACATCACAGCATCACACTGCTTTACCACACATTCTACAATCTCTGACACCACCAGGAACTTATCAGTAGCTTTTTAGATGAAATTCTTTAAATTTCTTTAAAATTTTATTTACTTAGCTTTTTAGTAATTTCCACACCCAACGCAGGGCTTGAACTGACGACCCCAAGATCAAGAGTCGCATACGCTTCTCACTGAGCCAGCCAAGTACCCCAAAAAAGATTACTTTCAACATGAACACATAGCCAGGATCAGAAATCCACTGGAGAATGAAACAGAAGAAACTCATTTCCTATGAGACACTGCAGGGAACAGAACAAAATTTAGAACAACAACAAAAAAAACCCCTAACCAACATCTGTAATTGAGACTCTTGCACAAACAAGAATTAGATGCTGTAAGACAGAAACATTTAGAGAGGGGCGCCTGGGTGGCTCAGCCGGTTGAGCATCCAACTTCAGCTCAGGTCAGGATCTCATGGCTCATAAGCTTGAGCCCCGCATCAGGCTCACAGCTGCCAACACAGAGCCGGCTTCTGATCCTTTGTACTCCACTCTCTGTCTCTGCCCCTCCCCCAATCATGCTCGTTCGCTCTCTCCCTCCCTCTCTCTCTCTCAAAAATGAGTGAACATTAAAGAAAAGCATTTAGAAAACAGAAAGTTCTTGAAAATTAAAATTATGACAGCAGAAGCTTAAAAATTCGAAGGATTGGGAAAAAGCCTTTATTTTTAGACAAAGTAAGTTGAGATAATTACCTCAAAAGTAGAACAAAAAAATACAGTACAGAAAACAGAAGAGAATATTAGAAAATTAATGACGATGGTCTAATATCTGAGTAACAGGAATTCCAAAGAGAGAAGCTATCAAAGAAACAATGAAGACCACTTCTCAGAGCTGAAGGACCTACGTTTCCAAGATTAAAAGGGCCTGCCCACCCTGCTGATTCATCAGAATGAATAAAAAACCCTACACCAAGGCATCTCACTGTGCATTTCTGAACATCAATAAAGAGAAGACCCTAAAAGCACAGAGGAAGGGGAAGGGTTTGAAAAGAAAATAGATTTGAATCCGGAAGTTAAAAGACAGTGGAGCAAAGCTTCAAATTCTGACAGAAATTATCACTACTATTACTTAACTATGTACTAGAGACACCAGCTAACACAATCACTCCAAAGCAACTGAAACTATCGAAATTAGAAAGTAGGAAATGTAACTACAATTATTTGAAGATATAACTCTGTATCGGGGAAACCCAAGAAATCTAGCGAAAAACTATCCAAACACTAAGGTATCTGGGCACAAATTTTACAGAAATTGATAAATTTCACGTGTACGATAATAGGCAATCTAAGAAGAAAGAATGGCAGGGGTGGGGGGAGGGGAGGGGATTCCCATTTACAACAGCAACAAGAAAAAAAATACCTGGTAAACTTAGTGTGCCACAACAACATAAGAACAACTTAAGCACTGAAGGACAGACAGTAAAGTAGGTGTGAATGAATTCAACGATATATACCATTGTCGTGGTTACGAAACTCAACATCTACAAACACATATGCTCCTTAAGTTTAATAATAAACATCTCATCTTATAAAATAAAAATACCACCAGGTTTATAGATTTTTTTTTAACTAAAAAAGCTGATTCTAGAATTTATACAGAAAATTAAAGTTTTAGGAAACAACAAAAAACAATGAAATGAAGCTGAGAAAGAATGAACACTACCAGATTTTAAAATGTCATCCAAAAAAAAAAAGTTAGTCATGAAGGGGTGCCTGGTTAGCTCAGTCAGTTAAGCAACCATGCTTGGGATTCTCCCTCTCTCCTTCCCTCCCTCCCTCTCTCTCTCTGCCCCTCCCCTGCTCACTTGCTTACTCACTCTCTCTCAATAAATAAGCAAACATTCAAAAGAAATGACAGTCATTCAAACATTAATGTGAAAGAAGTACCGTCTTAAACCAGTGGGGAAAAGCTAGACTATTCAATAAATAGCTTTTGGGCCACTGGAGCATCTTCTGAGAGGGAAGGGTGGGGGAGCTGAATACATACCTTATATCCTATAAATATTCCAAATACATAAAAATTTAATATGGGAAGAAAATAAAACCGTAAGTACGCTAGAAGAAACAATGAGAAGATTCCTGTAGAAAAGGCCTTTCTATGATTCAAAACCCAAAAGGATAAAAGAAGTTTGATCAGTTACACTATGTATACAAATGTCTGCATGGAAAAAGAAACTGAGCAGTCAAAAGAGAAATGACAAATTAAAAAGAAAATGATCAAAAAGGACAAATCTCTCCAGCTCCTATAAATCAAAATGACAGACAATTCAACTGGAAATAAAAATGAGCCAACAATACGAACAAAGAAAAAAAAGGAAACAGAAACAGATCAAAAACATAAAAATGACAAGCAACATGCTCATTAAGAGTAAGTACAAAATAAAACTGCACTGAGATTCAATTTCGCATCCATCAGGTAGACAAAAATCCACAAGCTTGAAGAAGCAGTGTTGGTAAAAGGCTCTCTGCAAGGGTTTACGGTCACATATCCACAGACCTAACAACCACAACTGGGTCTATCTTTATGCACACATACAATTAAGTATGCATAAGTCAGTCCCTGCAGCACTGATTATACCAGCAAAACAGTAAAAACAACTCGAATGCCTACTGATCAGGAACTAGAGCAATAAATTATAGCATGTCCACAGAATGGACTATTACATGGCTATAAATTATGGAGGCATAGCATAGTGGTTAAGAGCATAGACTCTGGAACCATACTGTCTGGATTTGAATTCTGGCTCAGATGCTCACTTATTATGTGACCCTGGAAAAGGTATTTCACCTCTCTATGCCCACACATCTCTGTTAATCGAGAAGACTAATAGTACCTGTATCACAAGGTAGTTACGGGGATTGAGTTGGGACGTATTTGTAAACTATTGAGAATAGTGTTTGGTATACACTAAACATACCTAAACAAAAAGATTTCCAAAATATAGTTAATAAGGAAAAAGTAACATACAGAACACTGCATGGTTTACAATTTGTATATATTAAAAAGTGAGGAGGGGATGAAAGGAATTAAGAATGTATCATTGTAACTCAGGAAGAATATAAAATAAAGATTAGTGGGAGAAAAGGGAGAGACTGGGGATGTTACAGGTGTGAGAGATTTTTTCCCACTGCAAACCCTTTTCTACGTTTTAAAAAACTGGTTCATATTAACCTATTCAAAATTAATAAAAAGAATTTTCCCAGGACAGTCTAGAATTTTATACCCAGTTATACTGTCAATAAGTGTAAAAATAGAATAAAGATATTTTCAGACTTACAAAGACTCAAAAAACTCACCTTTCTCAGGAAGCTACAGGAGGATGTGCTCCAATAAATCAAAAGAATAAATCAAGGAAAAAAGCAAGAAACAGGGTATCCAACACAAAGGGAGAGACAATGAGAATTCCCAGGATAATAGTGAAGGGAAGCTCCAGTTCTAAAGTGTGAGTGTGAGCAGGCTTAGAGCTCAACCAGCCCAGATAGAACAGAAGGACAGAGGCTCCGGGGGCAATTTCTCTAAGGGGGAGAAAAAAAAAGGAACTGATAGGTTACCTATTTTTGACCATATGGGAAGGTGTTTTGTTAACTCTGGCAAAAAGTCTGGAATAAAGTGGTGGCCAATATTTTTTCATTTGCTTATTAGAGTTCTATAATAAGGCAATTATTAACCCGAGGAAAACAAAAATCAAAAAACAAAATACAAAAGAAAGGAAATATAGTCATGGTTTACTCTGTGGTGCAGCTATGAACAGTATTTACCCTGTTATACTAATGTCAACACTTTTAACTCAAAACTTATGGGTTCAATGGTAGAATGTGAGTGAGTGAGTGAGTGAGTGAGTGAGTGTGTGTGTGTGTATGTTTAGTTAAGGAAAGAGGGTATGAAAGATAAAGCCTCATCCTACACAGGACAAAGTCATTAGCTGAGTTAAATACTTAAAAAAAAAAAAAAATCAAGCAATAGTATCACAAGCATATTATTTTTAAATAAAGAGAAAAATGCCAGAAGAAACAACTTGAAGGGTTTTTGGGGGGGGTTTTGTTGTTGCTGTCATCTTCTCTTCATTTAGAAACATTATCAGAGAAAATACGAATTGAGTTTTGTAACTGTGAAGAAAGGTAAGTGAATATGAATTTTGTGGTCAAAAACAAAATCCCTCAAGCAGTATTTATGTGTCACCTATCTCTATCAACAGAGGTAACATTCCTGAAACAGAACTTATACTACAGTGAAAGTAGCTATAATACTGTTCAACCTGTCTTTGACAATCACTATTTAGTACAGACGTCAACTCTCCTTCTTTCTTGAACGTACGATAAACTTTAACTTACAAATGAGGCAGAACTAAATGACAAATAATGAAGGGTGGCAAGGCCTTTCCAGTGTCACTGATATGACAGCTGTATGTATTGTTCATGTGATGTTCTTAAATAGAAGATAAGGGGCATGCAACAATTAGACATGTCTGAAATCTCTAATCTGACTAAGGTAAACTGAACTGAGCAAGCTTCAAAAAGGAGACAGGGTGGAGGCAGTACTGACAGTCATAAAATGTTCCCTCATGCACAAACCACAATGGAGCTTTCTAACAGTCTCTTTTCTGTATGGGTATGTGTGTGGAATCCCTAAGAACAACCACATCTAGGCTGTAGGTAAAAAACAGCATCCTAATGGCTGCCAACAGGCTTAAGGTCACTTCACATGAGAATTTTTCTCTTTCCAAAAAAACCAGTAAGAATCAGGTATACTCATTCTTGTTAGTGCATTTGATTGAAATCATATTGTAAAATACTGTAAATCCTTACTCCGGCCTCTCATTGATTGTTCCCAATTTTGCTAGAAGCCTAAACAGTCTTCCATTTTGAACCTCCTATAAGACATTTTAAAAAGAGAGAGAATGTTAATATTCCAGCAAAATTTTATGAACCTGGTATCCTACACCAATATTACCTTTAAACCGTAAATCCTAATACCCCCACCTTTTGGTAATCATTTTGAATGTAACATGTCCATTTCATTCAATATCAATACTGAAGATGATCATGCAGCTGGCCATTTTTAAGAATGGTTAAAGTTACATGGGAAAAAAAAAAATCAATATTCTGTCAATTAACTGGAGCAAAGCCACAAACAAAAAGCAGAACACAAATGCCCAGAGGACATAAGAAATTAAAAAAAATTTTTTTTAAAGTTAAAAAATATCTGTAAACGGTCCTAGCCAATTCAGCACAAAAATTACCGTTTTCTAACTCTTTGCACATACAGATGTCATTGTATATATCTTTTTTTAACTCTTTACCTTTGCAAGGTCTTCCTCTATGACATCATTTCTCATTTGAGCAGCATCCAACTGAGTATAAAATCGAGCACCAATCATGGGCATGATGTCATTTACACTTCGCATCCTGTTTTGGTCAGTCAACAAATACCTAGCGAAAATAAAGAATCACCTGAACGCCAAATGTGCAATTTAATTTTTTTTTAATTTTAAAAAATGTTTTATTTATTCTTGAGAGAGAGAGAGCGCGCGCGCATGAGCAGGGGAGGGGCAAAGTGAGAAAAGGACACAGAACCGGAAGCAGGCTCCAGGCTGCCAGCACAGAGCCCGACACGGGGCTTGAACTCACTCACAAGCCGTGGCGAGATCATGACCTGAGCCGGAGTCGGATACTCAACCGACTGAGCCACCCAGGAGCCCCTCAAATTGTGCAATTAAAAAAAACAAACACGACACACAAGCACATAGCTATCGCTGCTGCCATCACAGTAGTGTATACAATTCGAAAAGATTTTTTTCATCAAGTCAACCTCACTTTTAAGCGTTGATGATTTCTCTGGGAAATTTTAAGAGCCAATGGAAGAAACTGTAAACATGTCTCTTTCTCTACAGCTTTACTATTATGAAAATGAAAAAGGAAAGTTGAGTAGGGTTACACTTCACCGTTTGCATTCTCAAACCCTTCCTTACAATAGTGGGACATGAAAAGACTGTAACAAGCTTTTTTGGAGGGGTGAAATAGGGGGCGGTTGTAGGTGAAGAGATTTTTCCATTTGCTCTTCAAAATAATTTGTGTCGGGGCGCCTGGGTGGCTCAGTCGGTTGAGCGTCCGACTTCGGCTCAGGTCACGATCCCACATCTTGTGGGTTTGAGCCTCACACTGGGCTCAAACAAGGTTCCAACTTTTTAGAAAGGTGCCCCCTGCTCTGCAGCGTCATTTACCCGTTGTCATCATCTATTTATTTCTGAAAAACTGTCACGCACTAACATATATCAGAAGAGGCCAATTTCTCCTACCATTATAACTGAGGCCAAAAAACCCCCCAAACCCCCAAAAAATCCGTTTCGAAAAGCGACCTGCTAGAATACAAAGATGACCATGACCTACTTCTGCCTATTCTGACAGGTGAGCCGTTTCCTAACCATCCTTGGGACGGGAGCCTCCTGCTCTCGCACTCTCTGCTTACAATTCTACCCCATTTTCTTCAGGGGACTTATCGCTACCTGCCAACATCTTACATGTTTCCGTGTTTGTTACCTCCTGCCCATCAGGGTGGAAGCTCCAGAGGTTGGGGGGTTTTGTTCATCTTGTTCAAGGTATCTTCAGGGTCTGGCACAGGACAGGCATTCTTTTGTTAAATAAAATCCTCCTGTGTAATCTATGCCTTAGCTATTTATCTGTAACTACTGACATATTTACATCTAACTACTTAAAGTTATTACAAGCTTTGTGACTTTGGCAAGTTACTTTACCTCTCTAAGCCTCAGTTCTGTCATCTCGAAAATGGAGCTTATAGGGTTATTGGGAAAATTCATTTGTATCAGTTAGAAAGTGCCTGATACATGGTTTACCGCTCTATAAAGTTGTTACTTAGCATGCAAGTATGGCTTTTTAATTTACTTTTGATTAAGGAAAATTTCAAACATTCATAAAAGTAGAGAGAACACTATAACAAATGATGTCCATGTACCCTTTGCCCAGTTTTGACAATTATTAACGTATGGCTGGCTAGTTTGTAACATTTATATCCTTTACTCTCAACTTTTTAAAAAGGAAGTTTGGAGATTACTACTTTGAGATGTTGCAAATGAAGGCCAGGAATTGCTGCTGTGAAAATACGTGAAACAAATATTTTCACTTGAAAGAGAAATCATGTGAGTATTCCCCGGAAGCAGGCAATCACCGGCTTCCGGTGCTCGGTCACAAGCAGGACACTTATGCCAGTGTAACAAAGTACGAGTGGGCAGCCCCATCCTCTAGCCCTCAATTTCGTATCCGGAGCTAGTCCAAAAAGAAACTGAATCCTCCAAGACGACACAGAAAAATCAGAAGGAACAGCTGAAAACTAAGGCACTGAAAAGGACCAATATGCTCCAGCTGCTTCTAGAACATAATAGAAAAAATTTCAAGAGATACCGTAGCATCTGTTCTCTACAATCACTTCTAATGACAGTAAGAATTATGGCGGTCCACCCTCTGGAATTCCCCGATGTTAGATGTGACTGAGACAGGGAGAAGTCCCCCTGCGGTGACAGGAGTCCACAGTGGGGCTCTCCTAAGTCAAATGCGTTTCAAGGACTTCTTGGGAGTCTAGAGATACTGGAGTAGAAGCCTGGGACCCTTACATCCATGCTTTCCGTAATGGCTGTTTTGGCCACAGAATCTGTGACTGGATTACATCTGAGGTTTATTTATGACAGCTCGCACAAAGAGAACAACCACTCTCTAGAGCAGCACTGTCTGACAGAATTTTCTGAAATGATGGGATATATTAGCCAGAAGCCACATGAAGCTTTTGAGCTCTTGAAATGTGGCCAGTGCAAGATTGATTTCTTTATTTTTAACTTTATTGTATTTTAATTAAACTAAGTCATATGTAGCTAGTGAATACCAATGCAACCTCAGTGGGTACCCTCTGACCAAACATTTAAAACATCAGTAACTAAACACATTGGTTCATGAATTTATTCAAGGAAATATACACTTAACAATAAAAATAAAGAAATTAAAAGTGTTTAACTGTGTTTTGCCTGATTTTGAACAGTAGGAACTAAAATAATAAATAGAAGCCCTCTTAAAAGGCCTGTGTGGAAAAAAGCTGTCTTATCTCATACGATCATCATATATGTTTAATTGTGTATTACAACTTACAGAATCAGATTCTTCAGGTCAGAGGAGTAGTTGATTGTCACCAGTTCCATGGCTTTCTGTAAATTCTCTCGCTGAATTCCTGCCAAAGAGTTGCAAGCCAAAGCCAACACAACTTTTCCTAATGATATCAGATCTGCTTGCTGACATGAAAGAATAAATATAACTTTTAATTTTTATTTTATACGTACAAATTTAACACAGTGACACTACTGCCTGCACGGAAAAAGCACCTTTACAAAGAAGCTGCAAAACTCAGCACAGGGTTCTCCAATATTGGTGCTCAGAGTCACCTGGGAGCTTGAAGGGGCTTCCCGAGCCTCTCTACCAGAGATTCTCATTCGGTAAGTCTGGGGGAGCAGGCCCAACATTTTTAAAGCACCCAGGTAATTCTGATAAATGTAGTTAGGGCTATACTCTAAGCAATTCATATGCCAGCTACAGAATTGTTGCTTCAAAATTAAAAAAAAAAAATTATTTAGATAGAGCTGACATTCTTATTAGTAAGGCTGGTTACCACATATTCACCTGACTACGATCATTACAATCTATAACATGCCCCTCTCTCACTTTCCATCATGCCCCAAATACAGTGGGAGTTTGAAGAATTATTTGAAGAAAAGTTACTCCATTATTCAGAATGTAACATAACTATTACCTGATTTCAGGGTATGCTCTTTAGAACATCGAGAATGCTGCCAACCCCAATGACATCCCATCTGCCCTTATTTCCAAATAGCCCATTTTTACTCACATTATTAACAGATCTTTGAGCTCTGTAACCACCTGGTTTCTTTGTCTTTCTTTTCTTTTCTTTCTTTCTTCCTCTCTCTCTTTCTTTCTCTATTTACCTATCTATTTTTTTATGATTTACCACTGTGAGGCTTTTGCTCTAAAAGGATTTTCAAAGATAGCTGGCTACATTGAGGTAAGCTCTCTATTACCTGTCTAACTCCAGGAAACAGAATGGTTATCCCAAGTGGCCCTTCTTGGCAGGTAACTATTAATAATTTTATGCCTAGGAGAATGGAATAGCTCCGAGTTAAATAAAATCATTTGAAGTAATTTTGACAGAAAACTTCTGTAAATCTTCAAAATCTGAGACCTGATCTCAAATATTGGATACATTTACTGAATACTGGTCTAGTAAAAGGAGTTTTCAAAGCTAGCTATACATTAAAATCACCTGAGGAGCTTAAAAACATCAAACAGAAGAAGTAACCCTGTAGCTATCCCTTCACTCCAATTCTGGTATTATTAGTCTGGGTTAAGATCTAGGTGTTAGTGTTTTTCAAAGCTTCCACCACAGTTCTGATAATGAAGTCAGGATGGAGAACCACTGGTTTTGTGGAATGTTTATACATAGTATAGTTGCAAAACAGGCAAATATTTCAAGACAGTCACTAATGAAACTTTAGCACACTACAGCTATCCTCAACATTTTACGCAAATAAGAAAGTATAAAGAAGCCAAACTCCATTACTAACATTAAAAAGTTCAAATTCAAAAATTCATTCGGTACTAGCATTTGTGAATTTGACGCTCTGAACAGGAGACCCTATTATAATCGGTGGGAAAACGGATTAGAAAAACTACTTTGACTCTATTGTGGTAAGAGATGCCAAGGATTCATGTCAAAGAAACTTTTTAAAACTTCACTTGTGGTACAGACTTAGGAGCCCAGAAAGGGAGAAGGTAGGGTGGCACGGGAGGGAGCGCTATTACTGTTCGATCATTTCTGTTCTCGGAAGGGCACTGCCATGAATGAACCCAAGAAGGATTCCCCTCAGTCATTCTCAGGATCAAGTAAAACATTCCGAGTTATAGTAATGAAACCATAAAAATCTTGGTCAAGACAAATTGGTACATGTAAATGCGAACTGTAAATTTCTCTAAGTGTTTCAATCCAATATCCTCAGCAAAGCACACTGAACGTTGCTATTATTTATCAGGTGTCTGAGCAGCACGTACCAACACACAGCCTCCCAAACCCTTAAAACAACAGAATTTTCAGTTTAGCTCCACCCTCAATTGATGCTGTAACTAAACCTCCCACCTAGAACATTCCGGTATTCCCTAGTATGAGCCAGGAAAACAAAAGTCCAAGACAGCCGAAGGACTGGATGGGTTTTTAAAATAAGAACATCTGATTTTTGAGTGCGTCCCACCACTTTCTAAAGCTGACTCAAGGTGGAATACGCACGTTTAGAAATAAAGTCTACAGGTCACATAATCCAGATTAAATTAGAACGGATCTGTTTTTAAGTAAGAGGTTAATGACGTCCTGCTTAAAATTAAGAGAGTTCAACATCATAAAAGCCCAATAACTCTCCTTTCCTTATTTGCCAGCTAAATAATTTTCCATTTGTTATTTTGCTTCTTACCTCCATCTGGTTTTTCCCCCCATTTGTTGAATTCTGGAGGTTTTCCCCCCACTCATTTTCAGTTTCTTCCTGATTCTTGATTTCTTGATTTTTCTGATTCTATCTATGGCTCTACTTATGTCCACTTTACTGAAAGTCAGTCTCTATTCACGTGTCTGAAACAGACTATGAAAAATAGACTACAAGAAACAATGCACTCCTTTCTCATGTACCCTCTTCTCCGTAAAATCACAATCCCCCACTTGGGACTATCTTTAATTCTCTCCTTTACCTTCCTATAAGCTGTGTGAAAAATCTTCCACACATACATAACCCACCCCCCAAAAATTAAGGAAAAAAAAAGAAAAAGAAGAAAACCTGAGATATCCTTTTATTGCTGGAAAATAAAGGGAAGGCGACAACTGGTTGAAAGCAGCAGGCAGCTCCTAATTTACCAATCAACTGCCCCAAGTGCTTACTGAAGAGTTGTTTGTTTGGAACTCTGGGATTACTTTTCCTTCAAAAGAGTTTTTCAAGGTAACTACCTGTCACTAATGTAACTGAAATGATGTACCTCTACAAAGAAAAAATGGAAAATAATACTGCTATAGTACTCACAGAAAACCAAAATCAAACCAGCCTTATACTAGAATTTTCTTTTAAAAAAAGGAACTCTATTCAGAAGAGACAAGAATGACATAGTGTAATGCTGAACGTGTAACAAAACAAAACTGCAAGGTGTTTCGTCTTTTAATGTGGACATGGGGTTTCCAGATTCTTGTTAGATGACACTAGTTCCAAACAGTGTCTGATTTCTCCTCCAAAATTTTCCTGGATGTATATTTTAACAGCCAATACTTAGTCTCTCTTAGAAGCACAGAGATCAAGAAGAAAATTGTTCAGAGCCAGTCAGGCACTAGGTGGAAGACAGAAGAAGGAAAGTAGCTAAGAACCACCTAGAAAAGAAAGAGGAACAGAGCAAACCCCCTGAGGCAGACTGCTGCTGGCAGAAAAAAGCAGTCAGATTCTTCTGTGCGCCGCCCACTAGATGGCGCTACCAACCAGGACAGCTTGGCTGCCGCCCAGTTTAGCTGGGGGGAGGGGGGAAGATGGGTCACGTCCGCTTCCAACCCATACAGCTCAACGTGATGAGTGTGGCTCTACCTCTCGGGGACTACACTGTCCCCGGGCCAGCGGGAAAAGAGGTTTACGCATGAACTGGATCACTAGGCATCACTCAGACTCTACTTCTCATTCTGTCTCTTCCTTTTTGTTCAGAAACTTTGGCTTATAATTCAGCGAACTAAAATCTCTCAAAGATTTAAACTAAAGAAGTTGCAACGAGAAGGGCAAAGAAAAGGTGAAGTGTTTTTCTCCTGGACTTTCCACATAATTAAGAGATTCTGCCTTATATCAGACCTCTAGAGGTTAGTAAATGTTGAGAAACACCAAAAATTTCTTAACACAAAAAGAATGAATAATACGGTCTTAAAATGGCAGCTGCATATCCTCCAAAAAGATGTGAAGTATTGCAATACAGACGAAATGACCTGAAATATTTACTTTATGTACACATCACCTGCACAGAGCAATTAAGGCAAAAGCAACTACACTTAACGTTCCTTGCAGAGACAGGCTCTTATTCTCTCACGCCTTGTATTTATCAAGAAGTATGAAACGAACAGCTAAGACGAAGAACATAGAGGGGCCTAAACCTATGCTAGTATTATGACTAGACTAGAACCAGATTCTGATCGTGTAAAAGAAGGGAGTACGCAAAAGAAAAATTATTTAGAACATGTCGATACAACAATAGTCCTTCGAAAATATTTCTAAAATGTGTGGATTGGTGGTGGGGCAGTATCTAAGAGTAAAAATAACACCTGTGATTTTAACACATTAAACAAGTGGGAAAAAAAGTAAAATGTCACTGAATATGATCTATTCGCCAATTACTCTGTTTTAATCTATGTTGAGGACTTTCCCGACCACATAAACATATTTTCCTCCGAACGCTTAGTCTCTGACACTGTCGTTAACTCTCTGCATTCCAACTGATAAGGACTCTGCACTACACACGGCAGTGATTAAGAAATACATGTTCAAAGCTGACCTAGA
Source organism: Panthera onca (assembly GCF_046562875.1). Taxonomy (NCBI): domain Eukaryota; kingdom Metazoa; phylum Chordata; class Mammalia; order Carnivora; family Felidae; genus Panthera; species Panthera onca. The sequence continues at coordinate 232,851,258 of NC_138339.1, forward strand.
GACACCCCCAGAATAAACTGAAATCTAGACTTAAAAGCCCCACTCCCAAATAAACAAAATCTTAGAAAAAAAGCCTTAAGTTATTAAGTGTCCATGTTCACTCTTACTCACCTGGTACTGCGCCATTAATGCCAATGGATTATTATTCTGACTGTTATCAAATGTTAAAACATCAAAAACTCCAACACAATTTACTCGCAACCTTTAAAGACCAGAGAATTTAAACAAAATTATTAAACTGAGATTTTAAAAAAGTTCAACATTTCCTATATTAGGAAGGATCTCAGAATCTTATCTAGTCTAACCCCCTATCCTACCCCCATATAACCTCTTTCAACCACCATTTTAGAGATGAGGAAATTAAGGCTCACAGATACCAAGCGATAGGCCTACGGGTGTAGAAGTCAGTAACTGATAAGGCCAGGACTGGACTGTTACTCACACCTTCGACTACCAGGCGAGTGGTCTTTTCACCACACCAAGCTGCTACTTTATCAGTGATTCATTCACGAAAGAGAACTAATTAGCTTTCTAACATTTACTGAAGATGTATTAGGCACCATTCACGTGTATTGATCATTCGGTTTTACATGTATTAGTCATTTAATCCTCTCAATAATCTCACGACACAGGTGCCTTGTAAGTGTGGAAAGTAGAGACACCAATAGTCTTCTATGGTTGCTGCACACACAGAAGTTACAGAATTTGCTCAGGATCATACAGACAGCGACTAAGGAGACTCGGTGTGATGAACCTGGCTAACCAGGTACCAGACCTTGAGCTCGTTGTGTTATGCTGTCCAAGAGAAGTCTCAACATCACAGCAACTCAAATAAAACTCTGGTGAAGTCAAGGGCTGTGCTCCTTAACTTGGTATCAGTGGTCCTCAAAGCACTGGACCCAATGAGCAGCAACAGTATCGCATGAGAACTTGATGGAAATATAAATTCGCAGGCCCCACTTCAGATTCACTGAAGGAGAACTCTGGGAGTGGAGCCCCATCACGTGTGCTTGTTAATGAGCCCTCCAGGCAATTCTGTTTCGTGCTACAGTCGGAGAACCACGGTTGTACACAGAAAAGGTATACGGATATCACTTCTACATCCAGCCCCTGACCCTAACTATGTATACGTCCCAAACTTTTACATGATTCCTGGTTAATGACCAGGCATTGTATTCTTAAGAATTCAACATTTTTTTTTTTTAACTTACAAATGGACTCAAAGTCACAGCAGTTCTTCTGGATGGAATATACGAAAAGGTAGAATTAAACGAATCATCATGCTTTGTTTACTAAACTGTCACAGGTTAGATGCTCAATGAAGAAGCCAAAACTCAAAATGGTGGTACCTTGTTTTGCCAGTTATCAGAATCTTTGTTGGGTCCATAACTCGACACGCCAAACCTGCTGTGTGAATGGTACGCAACGCAGAACTCAGTTGGACAATATAGGCCCAAATAAGAGATTCTGGCAATAATCCGGCATGCTGTCTGGGTAATGGTCCATCATGTTGACCTATACAGCAAATAAATAAAAAATGACACCTTTTAAGTAATCAACTAAAAGACTAAAGAAGTCGAACCAAAGTTAACAAAGAAAATCCATGCATCATGGCACAACTTGTCAATATATACATACACATAAAATTTAAGTTCAGTCTGTTAGTAAGAAGAGACCCCCAACTTCCTATTCATGAGATTATACCTTTATGCTGTCAGCAGCAGCACAACTCTCACTGAAATGTTTTCTGTGAACCTTGTAATTACTGAACAATAAAGAAAATTAAAGGATTTATATTTAATGTGAACCAAATAAATGTAAATTCTGATTAAAAACAGGAATGATGGATATTATTTTACTTAAAATGTGGATAATCCTGGCCTATGTTATTGTTCAGGCAGGTGAAAACTGCTCATTCTATGCCTTGAAAGAAAAATAAAAGCCTCTACTATCATTGATGCTGAATGTTTTCTTATTCTCCTTAAACTGCTCATCTCCTCTCTTACAGCCATGTTAGTTAGGATGACATCTGACTCATAAAAATATAAACGTAAAAACCTGAATATCACTTATGTCTAATAATGAAACACAAAAATAATCTGATCTACCATGACAGCAATCATTTTGATTCTACCAACTCGTTTAAGTGCTTCCTCTTCTTTTGTAATGAGAGAGAGAGAGAGAGACAGAGAGAGAGACAGAGAGAGAGACACAGAGAGAGAGAGACAGAGAGAATCCTAAGCAGCCTCCAAGTCGGCAGAGAGCCCAATGCCACTGCGGGGCTCGATCCCACAATCCTGGGATCATGACCTGAGCCAAAATCAAGAGTCAGATGCTCAACCGACTGAGCCAGCCAGGTGCCCCTCAGTGCTTCTTGATACTATTTTCTGGGTCACTTACATATCAGTGGAAAAGGAGCCACATAAATTTAATCCAGATTTTCTAATTCTTTCAGGGAATATGACACCTTATAAATTCAAGTGTTCTTAGGGATGTAAACAAATTTTTTTGTGAATTAGGCATAAAAGCAACACAGTTAAATGGTTAATTGTGGAGATAACAAATAGCAAAATTTCTGGCTTGGGATAAAGTTTCCAAGGAAAAGCAAATACAAAATTGAAAAGTTGCTCTCCCTCAATTTAGACAGATTAAAGATAGTACAATCTGGAAAACAGTGTCCGAAGTGGCGCTAGTGAGAACTGCCAAGACATCGTCAAAGATGACTATGAAGAGTTTAAATAAAACTATTTGATAAATGTGGTAATAAGGGAAAGCAGTATTTATAGCCAACAGTGTTTTGCTTGCTCTGAGCCAGATTCTGTCTTTACCTGTATACTGTTAACAGCAGCAGAGTTACTTTACCCATGTTGCCTCACTTCAAACGTTTTTTTTAAGTTTATTTTTATTTATTTTGAGAGAGAGGCAGAGAGCAAGCAGGGGAGGGGCAGAGAGAGAGAGAGGGAGACGGAATCCCAAAGAAGCTCCGCACCGTCAGCACAGAGCCTAGTGCGGGGCTCAAACTCACAAACCATGAGGATCATGACCTGAAGCAAAGTCAAGAGTTGGATGTTCAACCGAACGAGCCACCCAGGGTGCTCCTTCTTATCACAACCCTTATATAGTATGGTATGATTATTATTTCCATTTTCTAAATTAGTATATTTCTTACAATACAAAATTTTTTAGTTTGTGCTAAGTTAAAGAGTGTAAGAAAACATCAGACTTCCATCTATAGCTCTCCAAAATTGTAATTTTTCTTTTAACAGTGATAAAGGGAAACTAGAGAATTGCCTTGGAGTAGAAGTTGCTACAAATTAAAGGACGTATGCTATGTCCAGGGAAATTACGAGCATTCAAACAATACCTTTACATAACAGAAAAAGGAGTGATTCCTGTGAAAACGTAAACATTTCAAAATATATCACATAATGGGTTAACACCAAAAATAAAGATAAAACAAAAAGACTGGAAAGGAGTGCTAATATTCACGGTTCTCAACAGGCGTCCATTTTGCCCCTGTGGAAACATGTGGCAATGTAGGGAGGAGCTATTTTTGGTGTCACTGCTGGAGAAGGGGCCTGCTACTGGCATCTAAAGGACAGAGGCCAGGGACGCTGCCGAATATCGTGGAATGCACAGACAGCCCCCACAAAAATAATTATGCAGCCCTAAATGTCAACAGGGCTGAGGTTGAGAAACCCAGCTATAAATTAAAGCCAACAGTCATCTCGCAGGTGCTGCTACTAAAATAAACTTGAACAACTACAGCTATATCCACATCTATAGGAAAAGCTATACCACATCCCCTTCGACAAAATTATGTATGTGTCTAAAGATGACACGGCAAAAGAAAAAAAAAATGACCACACCATATGACCAGATTTTCAATGCCAAACAGCCACGGAACCACAGCTCTCTTCTTCCAACTGTCAGAAAGCAAAGTTACAAGTAAACAAAAGTAATATCTCGTCCACAATTCGAATCCTTAAAGGAGTCACAATCCAAAAGAGACTATACTGTGGACTCACATCTTTCTTCCTCCTTAATTTCTCTCAGTATGTGAGTCAAGAAAATCTTTAAAAGATTAAAAACTACAGTAAAAAATGCAATGCTTTGTTAAGTGTACTTCAATTAGTAAAATTTTTTAAGAGACTTCAATGCTTTTTCCCTGCCCCCAAACAAGAAAATGATGCATACGTTTTCCTTACCCAAATACCTAGTTAATTAACAAACATCTCAAAATGGATGGCCTACCTACTTTGACTCTGAAGCAATTTACCCTCTAATAAACATTTATTAGAGCATAATTACAATATTTTGGTTCTCTTAAGTACTGAAACTATACATATTAGAAAATATCCCATTAAAGTAAATGTTACCTGAAAATTTATTTTGAAGATTAATTCCTTAAGTAACATGTAGTCCTACCTTTTAAAAAAAATTTGTTTAGGGAAATCACTTCATAAATGATATATAGTCACACTGGGCTATAATAAGAGAGTCATTAAATTATATCCAGAAAATACGAAAGTTAGGGGGAAAATACTTACAACAAATGAAAGATGCAATGCTACAAAATGATAAAAAGAAAAGGAAACAATGTGACAGGAGACCAAAAAACAAAACAAAACAAAAAAACCAAGACTGGAAAGAAATATACCAAGAGAAAATGTGGTTGTACTTTGGGTGGTGAAGCTATAGGCATTATTTTCCAAAATGCCTTTATCCAGAAAGCTTTGTAGTTTTATTTTACTTTTTTAATGTTTATTTTTGAGAGAGAGAGAGAGAGAGAGAGCTAGCGAGTATGAGCGGGGAAGGGGCAGAGAGAGAGGGAGACACAGAATCTGAAGCGGGCTCCAGGCTCTGAGCTGCCAGCACAGAGCCCGATGTGGGGCCCGAACCCATGAACCTCAAGATCCCGACCTGAGGCCGAAGTCGGACGCTCAACCGACTGAGCCACCCTGGCGCCCCCAGAAAGCCTTGTAGTTTTAAAAGAAAAAACCAAAATGTTTAAGAGGAAAACACTTTCACCACATTCTCGGTTATTTACATTTCAGACACCTCCACGAGTCTTTCACACCCTGCCTCCATTCTCAGCCTATACACACAACACTCTATTTCCCAGCCGCTTATGGACTGGCTTCGATTCTTTGAGACGTTTCTTTTTTTAATGCGCTATGATCACAGAAACAAATTCACGTGCATTTTAAAATAGAAAACCACTCTTCCACAGAGCAAAGGCATTTGTCAAAATGAATCTTGCTTGCGTGTCTTTCTTACCCCACTTTCTCTTTGTGAAATAGGCATCAGCATTAGGGTCATTGAAGTGTCTGCTCATCATAGTCTCTCCTCCCGCATGGAAATCATATGCAAACACAAGGGCTTAAAATAAAACACAAAACACTCATTATTGCAATCTGGCTTCAAGTAATGAAGCCCACAAAAGCAGAAAGACAAGTACAAATTACTCACAAGGCTCTGCAAATGCTTTAGTGGTAAATACTTCACGCAAGGTTACGATATTTGAGTGCTGAATTTTTTTCCACATATCGACCAACACCATGCACTTTGTGTTAACGAGACGAAAACCTATAAAAGGAAATTTTTTCTACTAAACTGCAAATGAAATCCCTCCTTTATTCCATCAGAATTGCAAAGAGAAGGCCATGTGATGTATCATTTATGAGCTACTAATTTCCAAATGAATTAACAAACTTATTTATTATCCTTTATAAACATATTAAATAAGTAAATACATGCAGGAATATTTCAATAATCTTAGCCTCAACAATATGCTTCAAAGAGTGGCTAACTTATCTTCCGTACCATGTATCCTCCGAAGGCAATACGGCAGATCGTCTTTGCTGTTTACAGCTTTGTAGCAAGATGTGATGTATCCAAAATTACTTGATTTCTGTATCCGGTTGGGCGGCGGCAGTGGTTCTAGAGGGAACAGGCTATGGTAGCTGTCAACTTCTGTAGGGACTGCTAGAGTAATTCGTAAAAGACAACTTTAACTTGCTGATATGCATAAATCTCTCAGAGCAAAAAAGAAATCGAATTTACCAAAAACCACAGGTATCAAAACATACTTTTGAATTCTGGAACAGTGTCAACACTCCTAACAATTCTATAAAAGAAAATGGTTTCATTATCAATAAAAAATAAGCATTACAGGACAACCAAAGAACCAGACTTCATACACTCAGAAATTTTTTTTTAAATTTCTTACATAGGTTTCACACCCACCCCAGGGCCCGACACGGGGCTTGAACTCATGACCCTGAGAGCAGGACTTGAGCCGAGATCGAGAGTAGGATGCTAAACGGACTGAGCCACCCAGGCGCCCCTTGAAAACATTTATCTTTTATAGCACCACACAACTTTTTGTTTCTCAGTTATTAGAAACAATTTGTGTTATCACTTACAGGTATTAAACATTTCTGATTTTGATTTTGCTTCTTAAAACACTTTGGTTTGCACAAAATATATTTAGACAATGGTGTTAAGCATATGAATTCTTGTTTTTTAAAACATACAGAAATTCAAAACAAGTAACATTAAATTGGAGAGTGTGTATGTGTAATATATCTGTGGGTATACGTATGTATAAATATGGCAATCTATCAAGACTTTCAACCATTCAGTGGAACAGCACTGTTTTACTCCCTAGTAAAACATAAAAGAAAGAAAATGAAAACAACTTTATCCTCATGATTTCCACGTTCTTCAAAGCAAGAAAAATTATGTTTAAGAATAGCTGGGATAGGGGCGCCTGGGTGGCTCAGTCGGTTAAGCGTCCGACTTCAGCTCAGGTCACGATCTCGCGGTCCGTGAGTTCGAGCCCCGCGTCAGGCTCTGGGCTGACGGCTCAGAGCCTGGAGCCTGCTTCCGATTCTGTGTCTCCCTCTCTCTCTGCCCCTCCCCTGTTCATGCTCTGTCTCTCTCTGTCTCAAAAATAAATAAATGTTAAAAAAAAAAAAAAAAAGAATAGCTGGGATAATGCATTGTAATTGGCTCATGATACTCTAGTCAGGCATTTAAAAAACTATTTATCTTGAATCCCAATCTGTTGTTTCTTATAAGGACTAAATAGGGGCGCCTGGATGGCTCAGTCAGTTTAAGCATCCAGATCGATTTGGGCTCAGGTCATGATCTCATGGTTCTGTAAGATCAAGCCTTGCATCGGGCTCTGTGCTGACAGCTCAAAGCCTGCTTGGGATACTCTCTCTCCCTCTCCCTCTCCACCCCTCCCCTGCTCACTTGTGCTCTCTCTCTCTCCTTCTCTCTCTCAAAATAAATAAATCACCATTAAAAAAAAAAAAGACTAACTGTATTCAGTGGTTGGTTTCTGTAAAGAGTATAGGCAATTTACTTTTATTTTTAAAGTTTATTTATTTATTTTGAGAGAGACAGAAAACCAGAGTGGGGGAGGGATAGAGAGAGATGAGTGAGAGAGAATCCCAAGCAAGCTCTGCACTCTGGAGTGCAGAGCCCGACACGGGACTAGATCCCACAAACCGTGAGATCATGACCTGAGCAGAAACCAAGAGTCCGAGGCTTAACCGACCGAGCCACCCAGGTGCCCCTATGTTTCCTTCTTTACCGCTCCCTATTTTCTGATACATACATGTATCAGTTTTGCAATTCAAAAAGAGGAGGATTTTTTTAATGCTTCAAATACAATCGAATTACATTTTCCATCGGAACAGCTTCCATTCTCCTAAATGTCTTGAATGACTTAGGAATACTCAAGAGATTTCAAATGAAAAGCAGGTAAGTGAACATGCACAGTACACACAGAAAACCTTCTAGAAAGAACACAGCAAGAACTTCAACAATGGTAACCTCTGAGTGGGAGCACTGTTATTCTCTTCTTTACACTATGCCATACTTCCCAAACTTTTTACAATAAATATGTTTAGCACTATTTTTAAAACACATCAATAAATCTCTTTCTAAAAAACACACAGACCAATATGACTAATAATTTTTCACTGAACGACTGTTAAGGAATACAGGTAAAACCCTAATCAGAAAACTGTAACTCCAGAAGACAGGCTCATAATGGCCCTTCCTGCCTTTGCTAAATTGACATTCACCATCTCTTTGTTTTCAAAACAACCATACGAGACAGAACTCTATTTCGTAAAGAAAATAAGGATCACACATCTAGAAAGGGAGTTGGGATGCAAACTCAGGGCTCTGATTCCATAGTCTCGTGCTCTTAACCCCCAGACGGCATTTTGGCCAGAGTGCAAAAAACAGACACTGATTCAAACAGACACTAACTTTCAAAACAAGGTCACGTGACATATTCTACTGAAATAAAGGCAGTACAAGGGAAGTATACACACAAGGAAATGCAGCTGCAACTTTGCCCATTTATCTTTTAACAATCAGCGTAATTTCCACAAACAAATGATGAATAAATTTTGTTCCCTGGTTATTTCATGAGGAGCATCTAGTAAGAGAAATAATTAATTTCAAATTAGTGAAAAGGTAATGAGTGCCTACTCATTAATGAAATACAGGTTCTTATCAAGACAGGTTATTAATCAAAACAGGTTATTAATTTTGATTAATAAGGTCTTATTCAAGACAGGTCATCAAGACAGGTTATTAACTTATTAATACAGGTATTAATGAAATACAGGTTCTTATCAAGACACCAAGAAAAAAATAAAGGACAGAGATCTATATGGAAACATAATACAGTACAAGCAAAACAGCTCTTAAAAAAGTACAACTCACCATGGCACTGGTTCTTAAACTTCGACACCCTTCAGACTCACTGACAGTGATAACAATACACAGTTTGCTGGGCCCCATGCCCAGTGTTTACTTAGTTGGTCTACAGTCGGGCCCAAGAATTTGCAATTCCAAGAAGTTTCCAGGTAATAATGAAAAGATGCTGCTGGGGCAAGGACCACATTCTGAGAAGCACTACGCATGGAAATACCCAGAAGGAAGCCATTCTCAAGGAGCCTAGAAAAGATCTCGCAGAGGATTTGGTACGTGTACCACAAACTGAAGGATGGGACTGCTCTCAGTGGTACTCCACAACGAGCGGACGAGCGCTTTGCTTTGCGGTGAGGGAGTAAACAGAACCACCACCGCCACCCAGGCCTCAATGCGTATGCTGTGTTCAGGAACCGTGAAATCTCACGCGGTGGGAGAGCAGGGTGTATTACAGAAGAGGTACAACGTGGAGAAAAAGCTGAGGGGGTTCTGTTGGGACCGGATCAGAGGGGAATACAAATGCTAGACTGAGGACCTGAAATTCACTACGCCAAGCAGCGGAGTCATAGCACCAGTGTGTGACAAAGAGATTGAGGGAGGGTCACAATCAGCTAAAAACTGTACTAACTCCTTTGTCCCTGTGTGCCCTTTCGAGCAAGCCTTGTTGAATTCTCTGCGTCGCGGGGTGGAAAAAATCGTGCTCCAGTGGAAGACCGCGAGTATCCAATGGATGGCTTTTCGATGTCTGATTCTGATGTCACGGAAGGTATTCTGCACCTCTGTAAACTGCACACAGGTAACTGGCAGCACTGCAGAAGAATGCCTGTCTCCTCCGTGGAAAAGCCAGTTTGCACACGCCTTTCGATACCCCTGAGCTAGCAGTAACAGGTCCTACAACCGGCTCCCTCACGACTTAAATAAAATCTTCAAAATGTTCATTTTTATGTGTGTACATATGGTGTTACCTTGTTTCAGAAAGTCATCTTTGAACACTACATTTCCCAGTCTACCCTGAAATGATCGTATGCAGCCTGATATTAACCTTAAAAAACCGAATGTTTCCACTGATAGGAATATTCATTGTCGTTTTGCTCTTCGTTTCCAGCTCAACTTAACAAATACATAAAATTAAGTATGAATAAAGGGACTAGGGGGTGCCTAAATCACTGTTAGGCCATCGAAAATCAGACTAGAGATACCAACGTGTAAGATTATGGACAGAGCTGCATTCTTCACGTCAGCCCCAAGTTTTAGTCTGGGGTCCAATTCCACCAAGTGATAGTAAAAACAGTGATAAAAAATAAAATGAAATGTTAGTGTCTTTGCTCTATTCAACACTACCTCCCCTCGAAGGACATATAAAATAATAGGTCCAATCTAAGATATCGAAAGTCTGAGATTCACTACGGTTTCTCAACCTTGGCCCTACTGACATACCAGACTGGATCAGTCTCTGTTGTCAGGGACTGGTCTGTGCACTGCAGGGTGTTCGGCAGCCCACCGGTAGCCAGCAGCACCCCACCACCAGCTGTGACAACCAAAACCGTTCCAGACACGACCAAATGACCCGTGATGGGGTAACCACTCCTGGTGCAGAAGCACTGATCTACAGGAAATAAATTATGACTTCAAACTTGAGAAGTACTAATCTGGTGGGAATATGAGGTATGGAATGGAAAACGGAGAGAAAAAAGACAGCAAGACCAAATATTAATGCATGGGTCAACATGAGATGAAGATTGTAGTAAACAAAAGACATGAAAAAGATCAGTTAGAGCAGTGACCCCCCCAAAAAGCATTTACTAAACCTTGTGGAACATGGGGCACAGAAGCGGATTAACCATAACCTGTAGTCTGTGACACTCAGGTCACTGGCTCATGTCTATGTAAAGGCCTGGTTTTATGTAGTTAATTATTCTTTTTTTTTAATTTTTTTTTTCAACGTTTTTTATTTATTTTTGGGACAGAGAGAGACAGAGCATGAACGGGGGAGGGGCAGAGAGAGAGGGAGACACAGAATTGGAAACAGGCTCCAGGCTCCGAGCCATCAGCCCAGAGCCCGACGCGGGGCTCGAACTCACGGACCGCGAGATCGTGACCTGGCTGAAGTCGGACGCTTAACCGACTGCGCCACCCAGGCGCCCCTGTAGTTAATTATTCTTAATAGCATAATAAGCATCTGCAAACTCAGTACTCATCAGACCTTTAACTTACATCTAAATTATGGTTCTCTCTACCAACCTCTGCCTTCCTTCTCTCACTTCCTTCCGTTTTTATATGGCTGTATTGCACATAATATATACATATGCATATACACATACATTTACATAAATGTAAATATATGTATAAATTTTGGTTAACTTTGTAAAAAGGTAGTATGCTTTATATAGTCTCTTGCAACTCACTTTACTTACTAATCTTCTTCTGTGTTGTTGCAGCTCAGTGAACTTCCTCCCTTTAAGCTGCTGTACCACCTTCCATTAGCTGACAGCAGCACAGTTACTCTGGATTGATCAAAGTTTCTGCTATTTGGAGCGACAATGTTATGATACTTCGTCATACATTTTGCGGCTGAAAACGTATAGGAGTTTACCTGTTTCCAGGAGGAGAAGTGCTGGATCACAGGTTCACCCGACTTATGCTCCCTATAGCAACGCACCGGAGAGCCTGTGGATCCATATCCTAACACTTTACACGACTGCACTTCGAGCTTACCTGCATTTTCCCTAATTGTCAGTGATGTTTCACATCTCTTCATACATGTACTGCTCATGTGAATTTCCTTTCTTTACGTGCCTATTCCTATCTTTTGGCCATTTTTCTGTTGAGTTTTTTTTGCTCTTACTGAATTGTGTTTCTTATATTCTTTGTCAACTGTGTAAATATCTTCTTCCAGGTTTTTTCTTTACTGTGGGTATCTTTGGATTGCTTTTCAATTCTAACTTAGTAAAATTTAGCAGTATTTTCTTTAAGAGTCAGCAATCTTTGCCTCCTGTAGAAGAAATCTTTCTCTACTGATATGTTAAATCTATTCGCTAATATTTTATACTATAAAAAGTTTTGTTTTTTTTTTAATTTTTTTTTTCAACGTTTTTTATTTATTTTTGGGACAGAGAGAGACAGAGCATGAACGGGGGAGGGGCAGAGAGAGAGGGAGACACAGAATCGGAAACAGGCTCCAGGCTCCGAGCCATTAGCCCAGAGCCTGACGCAGGGCTCGAACTCACGGACCGCGAGATCGTGACCTGGCTGAAGTCGGACACTTAACCGACTGCGCCACCCAGGCGCCCCCAAAAGTTTTTAAAGTTTTGTACACAAGTGCCCACCCCCTCGCTTTGCCCTGGGCATTTCTTCCATTTGGCTGTCCCTGAGCTGTAGCCTCTACACACTAAACCAGCAACAGGTCCTAAAGTGAATCACTCTAGCAAATTACTGAACTGGTGCGGCGGGGTGTGGGGGGAGGCTGGTGGTAGTGGTTATGGAAACCCCCAAATTGGTAGTTAGTCAGAATGTGGGTAGCCTGGGCACCCCACCTTGGTGGGCATCTGAAATGGGAGTAGTCTTGTCAGACTGTGCCCTTAATAAATAAACCGTTAGGACATGAAGTAAATGCCAGAAGTATTATGAGTAAAAACAGCTCATATGCTTTGACTGCAATTATACTGCATCTATAAATCAGTTTAGGAAAACCGATATCTTACTCATTATGTCTTCCTATTTATAATATAATATTTTGGGGGCACCTGGGTGGCTCAGTCGGTTGAGTGTCTGACTTTGGCTCAGGTGATCTCACGGTCCGTGAGTTCGAGCCCCGCATCGGGCTCTGTGCTGATGGCTCAGAGCCTGGTGCCTGTTTCAGATTCTGTGTCTCCCTCTCTCTGCCCCCCCCCCCCCCCCATGCTCTGTCTCTCTCTCTCTCTCTCTCTCTCTCTGTCAAAAATAAACACTAAAAAAAATTTTTTTTAAATATATAATATTTTGCTCTAATTATTTATCTTACTTAATATCTCTTAGTAAGTCTCCCCCATTGAGATCGCACACATCTTTTGTTGCATTTATTCCCTAGCTACTGATAAGCTGAAACCACTGTAAGTTGCATCTTTTCTTTTAATTATATTTAAGTTATTGGCTACTGGCCTACAGAAATTTAACTGACATATATTAATCTCGTATCCAGCTATTTCCTAAGCTCTATTATAATTTCAAGTTATGCCCAACCTCTGGTCATACGACTTATACATGATTGCGGTCATAAAGACTGGAAAGGCAAAAACAAACCTACTTATTTTTCTTTTCTTCTTTTATCCCAGCTAAGACCTCAAAGACAATGTTAAATAATTAAGGAAAATTCCAACCTGAATACTTTAAAGGTTATGACAGATCAGTTCCCTGTCCATCTAAACTGAAAAGATTGGTGTTAGGGCATAAGAGCTAGACATATTATTCCTTTTAATTCTTTAGCAATCAAGAAAATGCACAGTAGACTATGTTGAGTCCTTGATTACAACCACATGCTTTGAGATTATCTCTATGGCAAATATATTCCTACTGCATTATTTATAAAGTTTTGCTAAATTATACCATATTTAATCTTGCTATATACAGAATAAGCTAGGGAAAGAGATTTTAATGTACTCTGAGAAACACTGTGGTACAGTCAAAAACCTAGCTTTAAATCCAGACTGACCAGCTGATTACTAGCCATCAGTGCTAAAGGCAAATTACTTAGCCTTCCTGTCAACCTCAGTTTTCCTCATATGTAAGAGGGAGAGGATAGTATTCGTGTCAATGTCCTAGGATTTTTATGAGGAAGAAAGTAAGACATATAAAGAATTTAATCAGCACATTATCTGGTACACCACAGTTTCAAAAGTAATAATTACCTTCCCCGTCTGTTTAAGTATCCATACTTTATCAAGTTTCAGGAAACAATATTCTAATGCACAGTGCGGTAAATCACCATGAATTTTAAAACCACCTAACTTTTTTGACAAACTAGAATACTGTCACATGGAGAACTGAAATGGACTCGATGATCAGTGGCATCTTGGAACTCTTCAAAAGTAGATTTCAAATAAACACACTCATAAAATTGTAACTAGCTGTTCAAGGCATAAAAACATGTACATCGAGATCCTGACAACCTTTAAAAGGAAGGATGAACCAACTCGCATTTTACCTGGCATATCTGCTTGGTCGATTTGAGCCATTGTTATTAAATGCCTGTTAATCAGCTCCTAAAAAAAGAAAACAAGTATATTTACATATAAACAGAGCTTCTAAAATCTGATTTTCTTATTATAAGTAAATACGTATTAATATTTTTTGATATGCACACTTTTTGATGTCGACAACATGAAACGACATTTCTAATACCGACAAAACGACAAAACGTCTAAATTCCAGGCCTGGAGAGACCTGCCCATAATTAAGGTCGGGGTTAAGTAGCTACGCTTTGACCCAAAGCACGTAACTATAACTCTGTGGCTGAAGACAAGGCCCACCCTAAGCTCGTCAATAATTTACTCATCAACATTATACTGGTACAACTTGTGTGAAATAACATTTTTTTCTGAGACTATAAGTATACAATGAAATTCTACGTATCAAATAATGTCCAGCTGTTTACCTAAAAAAAAAAAAAAATTATTTTATAAAACCTACTTCATAGAAAATATTAAGCTCTATTACTTTTTAAAAAATTTTTAAAGTTTATTTCTATTTGAGAGACACGGGGGGGGGGGGGGGGGGGAGGGGCGGTGGCAGAGAGAGCCGAGAGAGGGCGGTGGGGGGAGGGGGAGAATCCCAAGCAGGCTCCATGCTGTCAGCACAGAGCCGGACACGGGGCTGGAACTCACAAAACTGAGATCACGACCTGAGCCAAAACCAAGAGCTGGAAGCTTAACGGACTCAGCCACCCAGGTGCCCCAATATTAAGCTCTTTTAAAATGAGGTTTATTTCTAGGCCAAACTACTTATTCTCAACCTCCAGGTATTAACAAAAAGTGGTCTAAAGGTTAGACACCATTTCAATAATTTATTTATATATTTCAGAGACCTTTCAATGCACAGGATACGAAGCGCAAAAAGGTGGCCCATTTAAGTAGCTATTTATTCTGTTTTACGTCCTAACACATACTGATCTACAAATTTTCTTGAAAAACGGGTTTCCTTAAATAAATATGCCAATTAGGACTCATACGCTCTACATTCTAGCTGCTTTGGTGCATACAGCATGTTTGATCACATGATCTCATCTGAAAAGAGCTCTGTTCTTTCTCCGGCTCGGCGCTCCAGCACAACAGCCATTACGGATTCGCCCCAGGAACTCTGAAAGCCTACCTGTCGGAGTTCGTCGGCCATGAAGAAGGAGGGTGCATTTGCTTTTGGTTGCATGTAGGCAACATGAGGTGCAGTTGGAGGATATATGTGGTAGTTTGGAAATACCTAAAAAGGCAGGGAGGGGGGAAATGTAATAACCAACCTTTCTCACTCCATCAGCTTTTTCATTGTTTCGGTAAAGCCGAAAGCTTTAAATGACAGCGATAGATACATGGATACATTTTCATCTTTAAATCATAGTGAACTAATAAGCACCTTAGAGGACAGCTGTTGTCGGGACACTTTCAGAATGAACTCACTTCATACAAATACTCTTGCAGTAATCAATGTAAAAGTCTGACGAGAAAGGAAACATTCCTTCGGACACAGTAAAACCTAACTTCCGAGGAGAGGCCAAAGCTGCACTTTGGAAGAGGTTATGTAGTCGGTCAGCATTTTTGAAAGCAGCGGGAAGAGAGAAGAAAGCCGGTGACAGAGGCGTCTGGATGCGTCAGACTCTGCCCTGGCTCCCCAAAGAACCACCCCCTTGCAAGGGCTTCTCGTGGCCAACCTAGACAGACTGCTGCGTCCACACTGGTAAGCACCTCACCCTGCAACAGTGAGGAGGACGGACCGACGGACTGACTCTGGGTCTGGTCCGCGGCTCAGGCGAACAGAAGAGTGAACAGTCTATTTAAATACCTTCAGGGCAAAACTACGGCAAAGTTACCGAGTCTGCTTCAAGCCTCTTTGCTTTCATTTTTCCGAGTGGACTTTTCCCCACCCCCTGGCTTCTTCTCTTCTGCCTCTGCCTCTCCTTCCTCTTCACCGGCCCCTGATACAAAATAAACGTACATTCTAAACTATCTTTTCCTTTTTCATTTTGAAAAAGCTGAAACAAACGCTTTGTTTTTCGTCTTTGTAAAATGAATTCAGCTGATTTCTGCTGCCCTCAGATAATCATTCTGCTCTGGATCTCAACCAGGAAGTGGTTTTGCAACACCTGTATGTACGGTTTCCTTTAACCTATATCCGCAGGGGAAGATTTCCTTTCTCTTGCCTCGGTTTTCTTACACCAGAGAGCACAGTTTGGCTTAATTAGCTCAAGTTCACCATGAGCACATTTCTAACAGTGGTCTGAAGGGTAAAAACATCATAAAAATGTGCCCTATGTAATCTCTACAAAAACAGCTGAGAGAGTTTTGTGACAAAAGAACCTCTTCATAGATTAAACTACTTTCTACAAATACGCTATAATAAAAATGTAAATAATTATAATAAACCCCCAAAAAAGGTAACACATTGATGGAATTCTTACTTGAAAGAACCAAGGAAAGTCTCTACTCTACCTCAATTATTTGACCTTCTGTTCGGCAAGCTGTTCTGTGATAATTTTTGAAAGATCTCTGACCAAAAACAAAACAAAACAGAACAAGACTATTAGCTATTTATTAGTTCTTGAAACATTTTACATAATTTACAAGTACTTCTATAAATGTTTTCACTAAATTATTATCCCCATTTACAACTGGGGAAATGGTCTCAGAGGTACTAAGATTCAAAAGTCACAAAACAATGGCAGGACCGGGAGGGACTCTTAAAAACACATAAAAGAACTCTGTCATCTTTCCTTTCAAATTGCCTTTTAGTAAGCCATTAATCAAAATAAACCATTAGTTTAACTTGTGAGATCAAAACTTTTCATCGAAACCTATCCTCTGTAATTACGTCAAATGGCTACCATTTCGATCAGTTCTCCTACCTGAATGGAACTTGGCTTTCGAACTCACAAGCTCTTCATCCACTACTTATTTCACCACACCGGTTAAAAACCAATTTTTGGACATAGCCAGAATGAAGCCAAGAGATACAATTTATGGAACATGACGACACTTCCCTCTTTGCCCCTTGCCCTCTCTCCCTCTGCCTTCCTTTGGTAGCTCTTTCTTCATCCATGATCAGGGTTTCCCCCGCTGGGCTTCCTCCTTCCTTACCAATAACCCACACTGGAAGCCCCTTATCATCCTGTGTCCTCCGCTATCCAGAGATCTAGAGATTAAATCATTGCCTCACCTGAAGCAAGAGTTTATCATCAGTTTGTTTTTAGTAACTACCTTAAGAAACCATGTACTTTCTCCAAGTTCTTACCAGAGGTAAAACTACGTACACCTATAAAGAAACGCAGCAAACATCAACTCCAGCTAGCACCAGTACAAGGTAACCCCATGAGCAAAACGTGCCATAAAGTACTAAACTAGAGCCAGAAGACAATCTAATTTGTGATTAAACCCGGTTCTGTCTAAACTGGAGTTATTATTAATACAGAAGGCTTACTTTGAAGAGATAAGAAGAGGTCAGGATCATCATCTAAGTTAGAAAAGTAAATACGTTTTCACATCACAATAAAAAGATGCAAGGCGGGGGGACCTCCTCACTAATCTCATTATCAAGAAGGAACTGCTGTAAGACTACTCTCACTTCTCCCGTCACGTAGACGTACCATTCCAGTCAAAGGTGCTGGGGTTGTGTCTGTATAGAAGTAAGTCGTCCCACCGACGGTTTCCTTTTGGATCACCTGACCAGAAGATGGAGTCTGAGAAACGGGATTATTAACAGATGTAGAGGCACTAGAAGGCACCATGTAATTTGCTGGATTTGGAGTGTGACTTCTTCTTCTGGGCGCAGGAGAAGTATGTGGAGTGATCTTGGGAGAATGAAGAGGAGAAGATCCGGCAGACAAGGACATTCCTGAAGAAGACGTAAAAATGTTTCTTAGGAGCAAAAACTGGTTTTAGAGAAAAAGGTCTGGAAAATAAAATGCAAACATTCATTTGGAAGAAACATCCTCTTTAGCAAATTCTTTAAGTGCAAAAATAAAAGCCATGATTTTATCTTGGTTTGTTTTAGAGAAAGCTCTGATGAAAGCAACTGTAAAGACGTTTCTTTTTTTCAAGCATAGCCATTTCCAAAGAAGCTAGGAAACTGATTGCAAGAATAGTCTCCTCCATATCAAGGTTTACATGAGAAACTTCAGTAGTAAGAATCATCGGTAATTTAAGAAATTAATTTTATGGAAAAAGGAGAAATAAGCAACTGGGACTCTCAAAAAGCCTTTTTATAAGCCTTTAATAAAAGCCTTTCTCTCATCAAGGGCTCAATTCCTTTTTGGCAAAGAATCATTTAAAACTATGGCTATTAACACAAATACCACATTATCCTCCAGGAGTATAGTTTTAAAAATCAAACTATTTAATGAGATTTACTAGATCTCTTTTGGCCAAATACAGTTAACAGAATGGTTTGAAAAAGCAAAACAATGAAGTCTAGTCTCAGCTGAAGTACATGGCAGCTTACACACTATTATTTTTTAATCAAGCAGTACACTGTTTTGATGCCTTTTGTCTTTCAACTCTAAATAGGCATACGCTAAAACAAATGAAAATTTCTGCAGATGTGTACTCTGTAATATTAGGTCAAATGATGCCACTGGATTTTAGTGGAAGTTTTATGCAAACACAACTAGAAGAAATCATTGTATGTAGGGCATCCTCTATTAGGATTCTAATGTGAAGAAAGGGAAAGGACAATTGTCGTAACCCTTCAGGAGGTTCCAACTAGCCGAGAAAACAAGTCCAGGTCACAGGTAAAAGACATAAAATGACTTACAAAAACACTCCACTGTAAATTAACATACTGCAAACTGCATGCATAAATGCAGATGGAATGCGAGTTGATTAAAACCAGGCAGAATCAATCAAAGGCTTAATGGAGGTGATCAGTTCTGAGCAGAGACTGAAAAGAATTTCTAGAGCTATAGGTACACTTCTTTAAAAAACCCAGCTTACTCCCCGAACTACTTTGTGGCCATGGGGAGTGACTAAAACACACACCTTTAAAGTAACATGCCACCTCACAGTACAAGAAAAAAGTTTACCAAAATGCCTCTTGTCAGAGAAATACGATTAACAGGGACATGAAGTTCAATTCTGAGAAATTCGTAAAACGCCAACACTGTTTTTTGGACAGATGTAGGTGGACAAAAATAAGGTGAGAACTGAGATAACACTTCGCTCTACTCGGGATAGCCCTTTCCACTTTCTAAAGAGCCTTAAGGTAATTATTCTGATTTTCTGAGCAACTAAATGAGTTAGGAAGGCGAGGCAGGTCAAGTCACAAGCACCACAGTACAGAAGTCAGACATGAAGAGGTTCTGACTTGACCAGTGTGACATTTGTGCAAAGTCGACAGCAAAGCCAAGACTCAAAGCCAGGTCTCCAAACTCCAAATGTGACAGTCGTACCGCTATAATACAATGTCTACTGCACTGACATGAAAACAGGCCGGGCATTGTCAAGCGTGTCTTAAATGTATCTAAGAGAAACGCTAAAAATCTAAACCCCCGTTTAAAAAAAACCAGTATTTATAAGGAAACCAAGCTACTATATTAAGATATAAGCTTATTTTTTTAAAAAAACTGTTCCAGAGTTCTCTGTGTTTTCTTAACTCTGTATTACACATCGAATTGCAGGTTAATCCATACAGCAAAAAATCGAATTATTTAACTATCTTTGAAAGATAAATACTCCCCACTTACCTAATATGAAATGCATTTGAGAGTTTTCCTAAGCTAGTATTCCAAGTCTTTCCAAGATAAAACTGGCCAAGTCATCAAAGATAAGCGAACGTGTTTACTACCTTTAAGTTAAATAGCAGCAAGAAATACAGCTACCAATTCTTGAGCACTTCTCACGGGGCAGGCACTAGTAAAAGTACTTCATATACATCAGTCTGTTCAACCCTCACAACAACCCTGTGAGGTAGGTGTATCATATTCACCTCACTGCAAAGGAAACTAACATTAAAAAAGTTTTTAAACTTATTCTAAGGACAAATACAGGTTATTAAGCAAAGGAATCAAGACTCAAACTCCGATCCATTCGATTCCAAAGCCTGTGCTCTTAGTCAATATGCTCTACGGTCGCCCGGTTCCTAAGTCCTGTACTAGAGGGTAGAAAGGGGTCCATTACTTATAGTAGGAACATGAGCAACTACGTAAGCCACGTGGGGTGGCGGAGGTGCAGCACGGGGTGAAGGGGAAAATCTTGACACCAAAGTAGGTGTGTAAGTGGGACAGAAGGTACACTATCTCCTTAAGGCTCAATACATGGGGAAAGATTACCAAAAACAATCTGTGGTCAGTTAAGAAGGAAATTCACGCACAGAATTTAGAAGCTATAAGTAGCCAGCTTTCTATGAAATTGTCAATGTTGTAGCTGTTCTAAAACAAAGTTACAACACTGACATTTGCGTTCACGTCTCTGAGCTGAGGCAGGTAAGTTATTTAAACACATTCAAAAGAAAGCATGTACACTATGAAATACCACCACCCATAGGGGTAACAGGATATTTGAATGCATAGGAAGCTAGAAATGAAATGAACCCCAAATTACTGAAACATCAAACCTAGCCACATAAGGCACAGCTTTGTGCCACCAGAATGTTTTACAAACATGTTAAAGAACTGAGTAAAATATGCACATAGCTGCTCGAAGAGAGGTATTCTGTACTTTCCTATGAAGACAATAGCCACAACTCACTTACTACCAACTGCCCATATACAAGACTAAATTACAAACGGCACAAAGGAGTGGAACCATACTACAGAAATGAGTAGTCAAAAGTAAAGATGAATGAAAACGAACAGGTTTGATTTCATCTCTCTCACATGTAAATACTCCTTTAGAAGTTCGCTCTTTCCATATACAGGGGGAAGGCCTACTTGTAGTGATTCCCACACCAGTGCCTTGCTGTTCACCGGTACTCGATCACCAGAACGCTTAAGCAAATATAGAAACCACTGAGGATACCATTAAGAGACAATATGGAAGAATGGAAATTTGTACTTAAAAAAAAAGATGATTCAGAAACATTTCATTTTTGTATTTATGTTTTGTGTTACTTTTTCTAATTTATTCTTAGAATGACAATTTGGTGACATCATAAACAATACCTATGCACTGTAATTCATTGGGTTAAATGCAAACTGTCATACTTGAGTCGGACCTGTTAAATTAATTGCTTCAGAACATTTAAAAACATCTTTTCTTTTTTTTTTTTTTTTTTTTTTTCAACGTTTTTTTATTTATTTTTGGGACAGAGAGAGACAGAGCATGAACGGGGGAGGGGCAGAGAGAGAGGGAGACACAGAATCGGAAACAGGCTCCAGGCTCCGAGCCATCAGCCCAGAGCCTGACGCGGGGCTCGAACTCACGGACCGCGAGATCGTGACCTGGCTGAAGTCGGACGCTTAACCGACTGCGCCACCCAGGCGCCCCTAAAAACATCTTTTCTTAAATGTATCCCAATTCAAATAAAAGTGAGGAAACCATACGGAAATGCTCACCAGAGGAGTCAACCAGAGCAATTAACAAAATAGAAGAACTAATATAAAAAACTTCAAGGCTACTTTATGGAGTCAAACTATCAGTGTTTTTGGATGACATGATTCTATACTTGGGAAAACCAACAAAAAGACTCTTGTAAATAATGAGAGGATTCATTACAGTAAATGTAATTACAATATTAACGTATACTAAATGAACAGCATTCCTAAATACAAACAACCAGTTAGGGCAATATCGTTTCTGGGAAATCAGATTCCACTAACACGATACCGTCCCTTCAACCCCTACCGAAATTGTGAATACACAGAACTACAAGATAAAATACAACCCAAATTTAAAATATACCTAAGGTCAAAAGAACAACAACAAAGAACTCCAAGAACAAGAAATTAAAGAAAGATCTGGAATTAAGAGGTTATACTGCGAAAAGTCGGAGGAAAAAACCCTAGGCCAGATATAGTCTCTAACTGAGGCTTTAATGCCCACAGGAGAATATGAAATATGGCCTTCAGCCCATAAAACATGGGGAACGGAACCCAAATCCCAGTGTGAAGCCAAGGAGTCTAGAAAAGCTGCAACACCAGTGAATGTAGGAGGAGAAAACTTTCTACCTACTGGCCAACAGAGGCCAAAAAAAAAAAAAAAAAAAGTAAGCTTGCTTGTTTGTGGAAGAGAGAGATGAAGGAAAGGAGCAGACCGGGGTGGTGTCCAGAGAAAAGAACCCAATGCCTGTATCATGCACAGGTGGAAGAGGGAAAATTTCCAGCAGACTTCATGTGACAGGAATCCCAGTGAGAAATTCACATGAAACTTGCACCGGCACAGGACGTCTGCATGAAGCAAACACCAACTGTTTTTGATGAGTGCTTCTACAACCCAGAATACACAAGATCTGCCCCCCAGAAAAACAATCCCACTTAGAAGAACTCTCAAAGAGCTGGAATGCACAATATACTTGAGAATTAATTCCCTGAGAAAAAGGAATCTCAGAAAACAGAACCCTGTAAAAGAAATAAAACTAAAATGATTAAGGACATGAAAGAAATGACAAACATGAAAAAACAGGACATTTGTTCTTAAATAGAACTAGACTCTTGAAGAGTAAAAAATATAATCACTGAAATTAAAGGGGGGAAAAACTCAACAAATGAGTTAAGTGGCAAAGTAGACACAATCAAAGAGAGAAAAGATAAACCAGAGAAGGAACTGAGGAAATTACCTAAAATTAAAACTCGGAAAATATGAAAAAGTAGTCAGGAGACACAAAAGGTAGAATGAGAAGGCAAATTTCCTGGAGAAAAAAAGAAAGAATATTGGGGAGAAAAAGCAATATTCAAAGACAAGATTTGTGATTTTCAAGAATTAATTTACCATATAAATCCTAATTTAAGAAATCCTGAGCAAGAGATCTACACAAAGTAAAAACAAATCTGTCAGTCAACTGAAATTGTAGAGTGACAAAGATAAAGAGACAAATCTAAAAAGCTACCAGAAAAAAGACAAACTATCTAAAAACAAAAAACTCCCAAAAAACAATGACATCAGCAACACTAAACCTGCATCAGCAACAGCAACATTAAACAATGAAATAATATAATCAAAGGAAGGAAAATGAATGGTCATATATTTTAATTTATTTTTGAAAGGGGGGGGCAGAGAGAGAGAGAGGGAGACACAGAATCCGAAGCAGGCTCCAGGCTCCAAGCTGTCAGCACAGAGCCCGATGCGGGGCTCAAACTCACGAACGGCGACATCATGACTTGAGCCAAAGTCAGACGCCCAACCGACTGAGCCACCCAAGCACCCCAAATGAATGGTCATATTAAAGTTTATACACAGTTTGCAAATGAGGGGGACAATGAAGACATTTTTATCTCTCACATCTCCTTGGTGAAAGAACAATTAAATGGTTAACTCGGTATAGAGGTAACTCCTTCTCCCTAAAACAATAGAATATCAAATTATATGGGTAAATCTGAATAAGCACTGACAGCGAAAGAAGAACAATTAATCTGAGATAGATTAAAGTCAAAGTATAATTAAGATTCTAGGAATTATAACATTAAAAAAGGGCAGAAAGAAACAAAGTCATTAAAAATCCTCATAATAATATCTTTACCTCCTTCCTCTTCCACAATTTCATACTTAGTAAAAGCAAGCATGGTAAAATTCTAGGGGTGACAGCTACACAAAACAGAAACATAATATAAAACATGCAACCTCTACCTCACACCATATATAAAAATTACCTCAAAATGGACCAATAACCTAAACGTAGGAGCTAAACTATGAAACTCTAAGAAAACAAGCATAAACCTTCAGGATCTTCAGCTAAGCAATGGTTTCTTAAAATAGGACGCCTAAAGCACACATAACCAAAAGAATCAAAAGTAAACTGGATTTCATCAAAATTGAAAATTTTTTACACTCCGCAGTAAACTATCAATTAAAAGATTTACAACTCATATTCAATAATGGGCTCATATGCACAATATATAAGGAACTCTCATGACTCAACAATAAAAACAAATAACTACATTTAAAAATGAGCAAAGGATCTGAATAGACATTTTTCCAAAGAAGACACACAAGTGGCAGATAAGGGGGTGCCTAGACGGCTCAGTCGGTTAAATGTCCAATTCTTGATTCCAGCTCAGGCCGTGATCTCACGGTTGGTGAGTCTGAACCCTGCACTGGGCTCTGCACTCAGGCTGTGGAGCCTGCTTGGGATTCTCTCTCTCGCTCTCTCTGCCCGCCTCCCCCATGCACAAGCGCTCGCACTCTCTCTTAAAATAAATGAACTTTAAAAAACGGCAAAGAAGCACATAAAAAGAAGCTCAACATCACTAGTCATTAGAGACATACAAATCACAACCACAAAACCACTCATACCACTAGGATGATTATAATAAAAACAAGACAGTACCAAGTATTAGCAAGCAAATGGAAAAACTGAAACCCTCAAACACTGCTGGTGGGAAGGCAATGTCATGTAGTCACTTTGGGCAGCAGTCTGGCAGCGCTTCAAATGGTTAAGCATAGTTATAATATGACCCAGCAACTCCACTCCTAAGTATGCTACCAAAAAGAATTTACAACATACGTTCCTGCAAACAGTGGTACGTGCATGTTCGCAGCAGCATTATGCATAATAGTCAAAAAAGAGATAAAACCCAAATGGCTATCAACTGATAAATGTGTAAATAAAATCCGATCCATCCATACTATGGGATATTATTCACACATAAAAAGGGGAAAAATCTGATACATGCTATAACATGGATGAACCCTGAAAACATCGTAAGTGAAAGAAGCCAGACACAAAAGGCCATTGATTTAATGATTCTATTTCTATGAAATGCCCAGAACAGCAAATCCATGAAGACCTAAAGTAGAGTAGTGCTTTCCAAGGGCTAGGGATGGGGAAAACGGGGAGTAACTACTACCAGTGTGAAGTTCCCTTTGAGGTGAAGGGAGGGAATGTGGAACTAGATAGTGATAATGGCTACACAATTGTGGACACGCTAAGAACCGCTGAACTGTACATCCTGAAAGGGTGAATTTCATGATACATGGTTTATACCTCAACACGCAACAAAACGTAAAAATCCAGGGCTACACGAACTAGAAATGTACAGGGCTTATAGAAAGAAGAGATTAAAACTCTACTAACAGAAACAAAAGGTAAACTGAACAAAAGGAAATAAATACCTGTACCTGTTTGTTATAGAGACTTCAATACTACCCTTAACTGATCTAAAAACATAATGCTAGCTCAATAAAAATAAATTTTTAATTAGCCAAACCCATTATATCTATGTGGAAAAATAAACACTGAGAATAGCCAGGAAAATTATTAAAGAATATTCAGTACAGAGGAAGAGTTAAGAAAAAGTAGAAAGAATCAAGTGTGATATAAGAGCACAAGATAGTAAAAAGTGATAAGAGCTACAGTAATGAAAATATTTGATAAAGGTTCATATCAGTAGTGGGTCAATACAATAGAACAGGCACAAAACTGGACCTCAAATACATACGAAGAAATAAGGTAAGGCTGGCATTTCAAACTTCAGGGGACTGCTGGTGAGGACAGCAGTCAGATACGACAACTCACTAGCTGTCACAAAATGACAGAATGAATCCAGATATAAGCAAAGATGTCTATTTAGATAAAATAGATAAAAGCAAGTGGTCTTTTCGTTTTTCAGGCAAATATTCTGACTGAATATTTAAAGAGTTTAAAGAGGAAAGTACCTCAAAGAATATTTTTTAAAATATTATGAAAACACAAAATGCAAAAGTCAAAAGAGAATTTTAATCAATTTGACTTCCTCAAAAATAAATTTCCTACATAACAGCAAAAAAAGATATTTCCAACATTTAAAAAAGGGCTAATTTGCTTAATATAGTTCTTAAAATTAAGAAAACAGAAAGCAACCAAAAGAAAAAAGAAAAATTACACTACTAGCCAGTTTGTAGACAAGAAATTTAAATGCCTCAAATATTTAAAAAGATGCTCACATTCACTGACAATTAAAGAGAGGCAAATTAAAACCAGCCTCTTTACTGGCCTCTTCTCAGATTGGCAAAGATTAAAAAGTTTATTAAGACAGTTAGGAAAAAGATGGGTGGCATATAAATACTGTTACACTTTAATATCCGTTGTTAAAATCTCTTTTGGAAAACAATTTGGCAATATCTGTCAACTGCAACTTTTTAATTGACACGATAATGGTAAGTACTTCAAACAAAGTCATAAAATGAAAAATAAAAAGCTGTGAACTCCATAAAAGTGGCTATATTTGTCTTGCTCAGCTTTTTGGCCCACAGGAGTCACTGAATAAATGCCTCATGAGTAAATGTTAAGAAAGGTTACTTTTAAACCCTTTCCAGGAAAAAACAAAAAGTAATTATTTTTTTCTTTCAGAGAAGTTTAAGAAAAAAAAAAAAAAAAAAAAAAAAAAGATGTCCTTTCAGATACAAATGCATCTGAGGTGCCAGGCATGAACTCTCCCTAAATATGAAAACATTAGAAACATTCCTTTTAAATACAGAATATGACAAAAATGTAAATTATGACAACTCCTATATAATATCATATTAAAGCCTTAGCCAATGCAACAAAACACAAAAAAGACTGCAAAGGATGACACAAAAACAGACACTCAGATCAACTGAACAGAACAGAGAACCCAGAAATGGACCCACAAACGTATGGCCAAGTAATCTTTGAGAAAGCAGCAAAGGATATCCAATGGAATAAAGACAGTCTCTTCAGCAAGTGGTGCTGGAGAAACTGGACAGCGACACGCAGAAGAATGAACCTGGACCACTTTCTTACACCATACGCAAAATAAACTCAAAATGGATGAAAGACCTAAACATAAGACAGGAAGCCATCAAAATCCTCAAGGAAAAAGCAGGCAAAAAACCTCTTTGATCTTGGCCGCAGCAATTTCTTACTCAACACGTCTACAGAGGTAAGGGAAACAAAAGTAAAAATGAACGCTGAGACCTCATCAGAATAAAAAGCTTCTGCACAGCGAAGGAAACTCCACAAAACTAAAAGGCAACTGATAGAATGGGAGAAGATGTTTGCAAACGACATATCAGATAAAGGGTTAGTCTCCAAAATCTATAAAGAACTTATCAAACTCAACACCCAAAAAACAAATAATCCAGTGAAGAAATGGGCAAAAGACATGAATAGACACTTCTCCAAGGAAGACATCCAGATGGCCAAACGACACATGAAAAAATGCTCAACATCACTCATCATCAGGGAAATACAAATCAAAACCACAATGAGACACCACCTCCCACCTGTCAGAATGGCTCACATTAACTCAGGCAACAACAGATGTTGGCAAGGATGTGGAGAAAGAGGCTCTCTCTTGCACTGCTGGTGGGAATGCAAACTGGTGCAGCCACTCTGGAAAACAGTATGGAGGCGCCTCAAAAAATTAAAAATAGAACTACCTTATGACCCAGCAATTGCACTACTAGGTATTTTTCCAAGGGATATAGGTGTGCTGTTTCCAAGGGACACATGCACCCCAATGTTTATAGCAGCACTATCAGCAATAGCCAAAGTATGGAAAGCCCAAGTGTCCACTGATGGATGAATGGATAAAGAAGATGTGGTATACATATACAATGGAGTATTACTCGGCAATCAAAAAGAATGAAATCTTGCCATTTGCAACTATGTGGATGGAACTAGAGAGTATTATGCTAAGCGAAAGTAGTCAGTCAGAGAAAGACAAATATCATATGACTTCACTCATATGAGGACTTTAAGACACAGAACAGATGAACACAAGGGAAGGGAAGCAAAAATAATATAGAAACAGGAAGGGGAACAAAACATAAAGAGACTCTTAAATATGGAGAATTAACAGAGGTTTACTGGAGGGGTTGTGGGGTGGGAGGGGAGGCTAGGGGCATTAAGGAATCTACTCCTGAAATCATGGTTGCACTATATGCTAACTTGAATGTAAATAAAAAAAATTTTTTTTAATTTTAAAAAAAGACTGCAAAGCAAGAGATAAAACTATCATTATTTGCAAGTAATTGTCCACATATAAGAATCTATAAAATATTAGAAATACCAAACCAACATACAAACATCAATCGCATTACCCACACACTAAAAATGATCAATTAGAAAAACTGTATTTTTTAAAGACACCAATCATAATACTACAAAGTGTCTCAGAATATCCAACAAAATATATGTAAGACCTAAACGCAGAAGATAGTAAAACTTTGTGGAAAGATGTTAAAGGAGACCTGGAGAAAGGAAAGAAATGGAGAGATAGTCCATGTTCATAGATAGGGAGACATAATGATGATGATTCTCCTCATCTATTTTTTTTTTTAACATTTATTTATTTTTGAGAGACAGAGACAGAGCGTGAGTAAGAGAGGGGCAGAGAGAGAAGGGGACACAGAATCTTAAGCAGGCTCCAGGCTCTGAATTGTCAGCACAGAGTCCGACGCGGGGCTCAAACTCACGAACCATGAGATCATGACCTGAGCCGAAGTCGGACCCTTAACCGACTGAGCCACCCAGGAGCCCCTCTCTTCAATTCACCTAAAGATTCAACTCCATGTTGCTTTCATGTATCCCCAAGTCTCCAAAGCTGCCTCCTCCTCTGGGACATTAATCAACAATCCTCCTTGCCAACACCAAATTCTCTAACCCCCATCCTCATAGTAAATTACAATTTGGCCTTATGAAAAATCTTCGTATCCTATAAAAAAAATTTTCTTGATACCCATATTTTATAATTATTCCCATCATTTTGTACTTTATATTTTGTTCCAAGTACTACACAATTTAAACTGTGTCTTTGTAGGGAAGAACTGTGCCTTAATCCTCTCTTCTCTATATTGCTAACTACACTTTGTAATGGCACAGTTCTTAGAACACAAGAAATTCGTTGAAAATAAATAGAGAGGTTGAAGTCTCCTCTTTTTGGTACCAACAACCAAGATGCTAAATAGAGCAACAGCCACAATCAGAAAATGGAGAATGCCATCACCAAAATTACCTGCATAATACAAGAAGCTGGGAGGAGAAAAATAAATGTTTATGCTACCGAGTGGCATAGATGTTGACCATCACTATTTGAAAGCAAATACAAACCAAGCCACAAACCGTTATGAAAGAAAGGAATTTGAAAGAATTTGGGGTGAAGGACACTCTTCTCACAGAACAGTCTGATTATTCTAGCGTTAGTCTTTCCAGGTCAATGTAGGGAAACTAATCAGTAGAATCTACTAATTCAGTAGACTCCTACTGAATAGGGAACTGGGTAAACCTAGCTTACTAATAATTTTAACAAAGTTCCAATAACCAAACTAAATCCCCAGCAATAAATTACCCTGTATGACTACACTGTAGAGAATGGTTTAGATTAGAAATTATCAAAATATATCTCCTATTGAACAGATGAACTTGAAGGCAAATAGAAGCAGCATTATCTTCTTAACAACAGACTCATTATTTGGGGCCTCATCCAGAAGAAAATCACACTAAGGAATTCATTTAATAACATCCAGTAATAGAAAATACAAAGTCACTATTAAAAATACATTCCTTAATTTATTAATTTCTTAACCAAATTCCCCAATCACACCACCCCCCCCCAAGATAAAATGATGCAGATATAGCCCAAAACACAGACAATAAGTTTTTACTCCTAAACTCTTAACAGAGTCTTAAACATACTAACAATACATTCTTTTTCTTTGACTTTGTTGACGATTTAAAGGATGGGTATAAAAGGTCAACTCCAAAATAAGTTCAGAACATTTCTCCCCTCTTGCTCTTCCAGTGTTTCAGACACAAACTTTATTTCTTAGTTCATTTCTATCACTAGCTGTTCTTAGTAGAAAAAGAAAGTGAGTTTAAGTATTTAATTATAATCATTTAGCAATTAAAGTTTGGAGATCATGGAGTTTTTTTGCAATTTGATGATCTGCAATTTGCAACCTGTCAAACAAATTATTTGCAATTGCAACTTGTCAAACAAATCCCCAATATACTCCAAGTAACTATACTGTATGCAAGACAGATTCCTACTGAATAGAGCTTTCTGAAATAAAATGTTAATAGTTACAGAATACCATAAGAAATGCACTCAACACTCCATAAGGGAATAATTCCTATATAAATAAAACTGCTTTAAAATAGAGTTTCTCCATAAATTTAGAAACAAAGATCCTTGACTGGGGGTCCCCAGGACCACCCCCCATGTTCAGAAATTCACTGGAACTCAATCAAAAGGATTCGGCATATAGTTGCACTCAGGGTGAAGATTTATCACAGCAATATAAGAGGCATGCACATCCAGAGCTCAAGGAGACACACAGGTGGAGTCTAGAGGAATTCATGGGTAGGTTTCCTTAGGCTCTCTTACTCTCAGGAGGGTTCACACAGCTCACTACTCCTCCAGTAACACATGTACAATCTATGTGTTCAGAGAAGTCCATCAGAGACTTTGTGCCCGTGGTTTTTATAGGGAAGTGATTAGAGGCAGCCTCTGCCTAACACATACTAGAATTCCAAACTCCCAGAAGGAAAGCAAGTGTGCAGCATAAACCGAACGGTTCACACAAAGAGTCTAGGCACAGTAAACCACCCCAATCAGTTGGGGAACAATGGGAACACTCCTCAACCGCCAAGTTCCCAGACATCAGCCAAGTGCCAACCGTGCAAGCAGACTTTTTTAAAGACAGCAGTCTTTAGCCTGCTATGGTAACTCACTTCTGCGCAGACACCTTGAACTGCCTCCAGCACAGTCACCACTTTTTCATAATTCTGCTCTATAGTGAAGTGGTAGTATCCATCCACTAGTATGTATGTACTAGTATGTACAGAAAAATACAAGAGCAAATATTTTCTTATCTAAACCTTTGCCGCAGGGAAGGAACAGGAGAAAAAAAGGTAAACCCTAGGACAAGGGCAGTGAATTTCACTACATTTTATCCATACATGTTTAGAAAAGATGACTATTAGTGATGCACACTCCATGGCTAGGAAATGCAGCAAAAAAAAAAAAAAAAAAAAATTAAATGCAGCTCAAGGGGCTAAACCTATATGCTTCCCCAGCTCCTATCTCCAAGTATTTGAACTATCTAAATATATACACTAAATGTTACGGCTTAATATAAGATTTAAGCTATTAACATTAAATAAAAAAGACTTTGTAAGATCATTAGTTAAGCCATATTTTAGCTTTTAATACGCTAAAATTATAGAAACCATTCAAAACGTTTACTTATTTAAACATTAGAAGAATATGAAACAACACTTTATTCTTAGTAAATAACTAACAAAAAGAGTTGGACTCAGTAATCCTACAGAGGAGCATCTAGGCTATGATTTGGTGTATGCATCCTAAAAACAGCTGCTTTCAATAGCTTAAAAACAATTCACATATCCACAGACTTTATCCTAAAAATTCTAGTTCTACAAAGTATCCTAAGAAATCATCCTAAATCCTGAAAAGTATTTATAGTTAAGATACATGTATACATATAACAGAGTGCATATATGCTGCTTTTTAAAAGATAACATTATGATTCAACTCTTTAATAGAGGAAATAACTTTTTAAAAACTGAAAGGCAATTTTAAGACTAGAGAAAATACTATCAATCAACTGAAGTCTATTAAGGTGTTAGGAATGGTTTTAGGGGAAAACAGCTCACTGTAAGTGATGCTTTGTAATATGAACTAAAATTTTTCTCATGACATAGTTTTTGATCCAGTTAGGAAACAGAAAAGCTATCCGAATAATTAGTAACTTTACCTAAAATAAATCAATTTCTTTTAAGTTTAAACTTTGAATGACCTTGAGCATAAGCTTGTTTGCACAAATATCAAAGCCATCATCCATCATCTATTTTGCCTTATAGTAAAAATATATACATTTAAAAATCCTAAATTTAGAAAAATCCCTGGTCGATTTCTGCTTCGTGATAATCACCCCACTGAGTCACCCTTAAACTCATAAATATCTTCTTAAGATAATTAAGAATCTACTTAATTATCTACTTAATTTTAAAGATCAATAAGAATCTACTTCATGAACGCAGCAATAGTTTGAAGAGAATGTTTTATCACTTCCAATTTTTAAGCCAGTAGACTAAGCTTTCACCCTCTTTTTACAAATCAGAAGACTAAGGCCCAGAGTAGCTCGGTGACCTGTTTAGTCACATAAATTCAGTATTCATAGAAATGGAACTAGAATATAGGCCCCTCACGTGCTAACAGAGCTCAGTGTAGCACTCAAGCTGCTGAATTTAACCTAAATTTAAATCCCTAACGGCTATATAAAAGTAATAAACCTAGGAGGAAAAATTATAGCATAAAAAAAAAATGTGATTAAAGGCAGAATTGTCAATTTTCCACTCTGTCAAATATAAAATCCTAAAGGATGGGATCAGAGTACGACCAATTAAAAACATGTATCTGTTAAAGTTTCTGGAATTCTAGAATAGGCCTCAAAGTTATACCATCAGTCCTAAAGCTTTAGTCACTGTGAAAAGAAACAAGTGACTATGAAGCCATGTATAACTGCTACAGACAAGAGTGACTCAGAAGATCCTTGAATTTAAAGACGAAATTAGAATTCAGGGTTTCTGAAGAATCCTAGTAATGTGGATGTATGGGTTCTTTTATTAAAGATGTTTTAAAATTTGTGCATCTAGTGACATTAATTTTGCTCCCCCCAAAACCTATTGTTAAACTGACAGGATACATGTCATAATAGACGGCATCTTAGAATCCAGGAAAATATGGTAAATCCAGATTACAGTTTTGGTCACTTTGCTGCCAAACAAGGGGACTGACAGCAACTATACTTCAAGATCTTGCCATCAAGTGAAAATAGTCAGTATTTTACCACGTTTTAATTTGGGAACATTTTACCGTCACTGTTAAGCCACAAACTCAGGTGAGAAAACTTTCAAATCAAGGTATAACTGAGACAACCATCATACAAGCATGCGTATATTTAAAATGTGGATCTAATCCTCAAATACACTGTACAAAATAAAACAAACCAGCGTCCAAAAAGCAACAGGATTAAGAAGTAACAGCTAAGATAATAGACTTTACTTTTTTCCCTGGAATAATTTCATCATTCAATCAAACGAAGCTTTGCAAATAGTTATCAAAACTGGCTACAAATGTTCTTAATTAAAAGTACCATGCGTTAAGGTCAAAACAATCCTGCAACTAATGAACCTGACATTGAACTGTTTAAAAGCTCACTATCAATAGCCCAATTTTCCAAACTCTGACATGATAGATGTTCAGTTGCACTTCTAGCCTAAATAATAAAAGATATTTAGTAGTCAACTTAAATACTGGCTAGTTGAAATTCCCACTCTTCTATATATTTTAAATCACACGAACTTTCCAATGGCTAAAATAAAATGAATGTCTTTGCAATCCTAAACCATAACATTGTATGTGTTACCACACAGACGTACCTTCGGCCAAAATATTCTCTATGACATGTCACATCCTGTTTTTAAAAGCCTCCAAAAAGATAATCCACAGTATTCCTGCTTAATTTATTTGCCTAGAATATCAGGATAAACAAAAATTTTCTTTCTGTAGCTTAAGTCCCTCAGTGTTTCAGATTCAAAACTCCATTTAATCAAACATTCCCATTTCCTCAGATTGATACCAAAAAATATCGTTAACTTTTTAAGGTAAAAATTGGTAATTATCAAAGCATATCACAATATTAACCATAACCCAAAATAGTAATTATTCACAGATCTAGTAAAATATACACTAATCAAATTAAGTTCAATTTAGTCCTATTAGTTTCACGCCACAAATGCAAACTACCTTTGCAAAAATGAAACAGCCCAAATGCCAAAAGGTTTACTTGAAAGAAATGTTTATAACCCCATGTGAAAAAAGGGTACTTGGATTCATACTCAGCAAAATCCTATGCTGACCTCGCAGGGTGTTCTAATTCTTGCTGGAAACAAATAGCAGTAAAATTTCTTCTATACTTTAAAAAATTGTTCCATGAAGTGTGGTGACAAATAAAAACGGAATCAATAAGGATATTGATGTTAATTGCCAGAACTGATTCCTTCACGAACCCTGTTTTCACAACAGCAACCCCTTATAATTAGGGGAATTAAAAGTTGCTGAACTCAACAATCCCTTCAGTTAAACCAACAGACCCCTCATAGAGCTGTCCAACGCTGCCCAAACTATCCATCCTTTAGTCGAATCAGTCAGTTTCATGAATTGTAGGATTTATCTTCAAGTCCAGTGCTGACTCAGAGGGTAGCTTGTTCCCTAGAGAAAACAACCAACAAAAATCAGAACAGCTACTGCTCATATGCTCTTTCAACACCCAAGTGGAAAGGACAACTTATTGGGTCCAAAAAATAGTTCAACTTCCTTTCAACTACAGGAATAGCCAATAAACTGAAGGCAGCTATGTGCCATAGGCAGGTCTTGGTTAAAGCTTTCACTCAGTTACAGCAAAGGAATGTTAAATAGATTAAAAAGCTTAAATTTTCTCAGCTATCACACAAACCATAGGGTTTCTCACTCAAGAAGAAATTTACAGGGTATACAAATGAAAAGTATTCCAAGGGCCAAAGCTGTTGTTTTGTTCTAATCTTTGAAGAGCTGCTTTCCGTGTGTGTGTGTGTGTGTGTGTGTGTGTGTGTGTGTGTGTGTGTGTGTGAGAGAGAGAGAGAGAGAGAGAGAGAGACAGAGAGACAGAGAGACAGAGAGAGACACAGAGACAGAGAGAGAGAAGTGGGGAGAAATTAAATGTCTCCACCCAGAAGTAGTCTACATGTCTTAGGGCAGCTTTGCTTAATGACATACATAAAAAACTAATGAGGTGTTACAAAATTCCTTAAATGCAAGATCCTCAGTCACTAGTTAGAGAAAATATTCTGAATCAAAAGATAAAAAGAGTAACATGTGCTGTCTCAAGACTTGTAATAGTGGGTTGCCCTATTATTTCTGAAACCAAAAAATCAACACGGACAGCTTTTGAGCTTCAAGATTTACCACAACAAACCCAGGGGGCCTTTCCACTTCAGGAGTCAGGGGTTTTGTCTACAAATAGTATGCTATTATGGAAGTGGGAGGGGAAATACTCAGTTTAGAAAGGCAGCCAGAGAGCTCAAGCTAATTTCAGAACACAGAAATGTCATTTTGTCCTTCCACATGAATTAGATTAAAAGATTCTCGTAAAACAAATGTTAGTCAAGACCGTCTCCAGAAAGAATCATGAAGGTGACAGATAAAACTTTTCATTTTTTCAAATGTATTAATTCCGTTATTTATTCAAGTATGGGGAAAAAATTCAAATAAAAAAATTTCCCTGGTCATTTCCAAGTTGTAGTGTGAAAATTCTTGATTCTCAACCAAGAATCTCAGTACCTGAGGACTCAGATGTATGGAGGACAAAACTGGTAGTTAACTACACAGTGCCTCAACATGGTGCTCATTCACATACAAGCATCTGACACTTTGGTAATTTGTGGGGTTTTTCTTTGCTTTGGTTTGGCATTAACGTCTTACTGATTCCTCGCTTTCCCAGCCTTTCTCAGAGAAGAGTTAAGCCCTAACGAGCTACAACACTCTTTGCACATCATGAACAGTACCTGTTGTATACTGTCCTTGGGAGAATGCACAAAACAGTCACTCAAATCATCTTCTGTATTCTGTGGTTCAGATGAGGAATCTCAGCCGAGTAAAGTTCCAACCCTCCCACCTTCCTTAAGTATGTACATGTTAAGTTTTCGCCTATTGAGAAATCAGGCCTTCTGGGCCGGTGGTTTTCAAACCACCTTCATCAAGTAAAACCCTAGGCTTCCAGAGAAGCTCCAGGGTTGTGCAAATTTTGATTTGAAATTCTTTCATCTATTTTTTTCAGTATTTATTAAATCGATAATAAAATCACAAATGCAGGTCCAAATAGTGTGCATTCCTTTTTTAACATACTAGAGATTATCACCAACATACTTAATTTGTGTTGGGTTACAACATTTTCACGGAGACTCCAGAATAAAGCCTCTCCTGTCACCTTTCTCTCTCTTCATACACACACACAAACACACACACACACACACACACACACACACACACACACAGATGGATTTTTTATTAGGAAGGTGGTGACTCTGCAGTAATCTTTATTAAAATTAAAATATAGAATAAATTAAATATAGAATAAATAAAATATATGTTAAAATATATAAAATTAAAATATATAAAATATATAATACATAAAATAAATAAAACAGAATAAAATTAAAATATAGAATTAAAAAATATAGAAAAGGAGATTAAGGCAAGAAGAGTAATTATTCCTTCACTCACCAATTTCAAGCTATTGTGTTCAACCAAGTACCACACAGACTTGTTATTCTCACCGAAGAACTTCATGAATACATTTTAAAACCCAGACCCTGGAGGGGCGCCTGGGTGGCTCAGTCGGTTAAGTGTCCGATTTCGGCTCAGGTCAAGATCTCACGGTTTGTGAGATCCAGCCCCACGTGGGGCTCTGTGCTGACAGCTCAGGGCCAGGGTGGAGCCTGCCTCTGATTATGTATCTCCCTCTCTCTGCCCTTCCCCCACTTATGGTCTGTTTCTCTCTCTCTCAAAAATAAATAAAACATTAAAAAAAAAAAAAACTAAAAAAAACAAAAAAAACACAAGACTCTGGAAAGCCAGTGTTATCACTTTAATAATTTTTGGTTTGGAGATGGTATATAGACTTCCCAAGCGTTCTGCTGCTTTAAAACAAGGTTTGAAAACCACTGTTCGAAGTTCTAATTAAGGTTTGGTATTCTAGATTCACAGGCGCCCTGGGGGCAGAAATGGTAATTAAGACTTAAGTTTTTGATGCCTGCTAGTTCCTGCTGTCTGTACTCCAAACCACCTTCCCAGTCCTACCTCCTACTGGGCTCCTCTCCCCACATTCTGACAACCCTCAAAAAACAATGTGTCAAAGTTGGGAGTGCTACTGGCAAACAAAATTGGTAAAGATTTTAAGAGAGTGTTACCAGGTATTTTAAATATATGGAAAATTGATCTACCTCAGTGCCATTTTTCATTAATTTTTCTAAGTTCCTGCCCGATCTGACCTTTTCCACTTGCCTAGTAATTTTATATTTTTAGAGATTTTCAGTAATCTGTACACCCAACGTGGGGCTCGAACTCATGACCTTGAAATCAAGAGCCACATGCTCAACTGAGACAGCCAGGCACCCCTTGCCTGGCAATTTTAACCTTCAAATGAAATCGTACTCTTCTGATATTTCAAGATGAAATCTCACATCACTGGCATTATACAAATGGCAGACTCCAAAGATATTTCTTTGGAAAGATAAGTGACAGAGAAACTCTGCATACCAAAAGCAGTGACTAAGAGCCTAAGGTGGAGACCAAGAATTATCCACAACATCTAATGATAGTAGTTTAAAGGGTCCTGTGGAATCACTGCACACCAGCACCGACAGGTACCAACACACTGCTTGGACGCACAGCTTGTTTTAAGAAAACAAAACAAAGTGCCAACTATTTAAAAACAAAAACGCCCTAGCCTAGAGACCCTAACTTAGCCTCTCCAAGGAAACCCCATGGACTTGTTCACAATCAGAATTTCAGGATGATGCCTTAATGCCAACAGAAGCCTGCTCCAAGGCTATGCTTAAACATCACACCTGAGATTTTCTTCACATCCATTTAGTCTTTACCTATCAGACTGAAGTACTTTTTGAAAGTTCACTAACATCAGAGCATTTCTAGATTATACTACTCAACCGGTTGAAACAAACAGGGAAAAACAAACAAAAAAACTTCACAGATTCTCAGCTGTGTTTCAAATGTTTACAGCAATCATATCCATCTTTTAAAACCCATCTCTGGGGCGCCTAGGGGGCTCAGTCGGTTGAGCGTCCGACTTCAGCTCAGGTAGTGGTGTTGCAGTTCGTGAGTTCGAGCCCCGCGTCGGGCTCTGTGCTGACAGCTCGGAGCCTGGAGCCTGCTTCAGAGCCCTCTCTCTCTGCCCCTTCCCTCATGCTCCGTCTCTGTCTCAAAAATAAACAAACATTAAAAAAAAAATTTTTAAACCCATCTCAAATATTTCCTATTCCATGAACCTTTCTTTTCTGAACACTTTCATTCAAATCAGATAAAATCTCACCTTTCTTCAAATTTCTGGCATTTTGAGCTTTTTTTTCTTTAGGAGTAAAAAAAGGTAGATGTCAGAATCTCCTGTGACATCTCTAAAAACTCCAGATGTGGAGTTTCTGATTCAGTAGGTCTCAGATGGGGACAGGGAACGCTGTACTTTGAAAGCACCACAGGTTCATCTGTAACTACATATGAAACACTGGAAACACTGCATGAGACTGAGCAATGAGCAAGGTTTCAGAAATTCAAGAAATAAGACCCAGTCTCGATCTCAAGAAGCTCACGCACACTGTCATAAGCCCATTAACGTGCTCAAAATTTTCCAATTTTAAAATTTACTCCAGGTCTCCATGTGTGATCACAATAATGGATAAAATGTTAAAAAGGCCTCCAGAAGCATTCAACTTTAGTGGAGAAAACATATATAAAACATAGACAAAATTTTTTAAGTATATTATGAGATACTCAAACACTCGAGAAGCACAGGGATGGTATATTTTCGTAATGACCAGAGAAGTAGAAACGGCTTTGGGGAAAAAAGAGGCATTTGACCTGATCAGTTAAAAATAGGCAAGACCTCAAGAAACCGAAAAGCATTCCCGGCAGACTAAGGCCAACGCAAGGGCACAGGGATGGGGCAAAAAAAGCTGAACACATTCAAATACATATTCAAATACAGATTCTCAAACATATTCTCTCTTTATAACAGAGATCCTCCCTCCATGAGGTAGAATTAAAAGGATGAGGCTTATTTCATCAGAAAAGCAAGCAGTAGTGTTTAAATAGTAATCTTCCATTGTTTTAATTTTTAAAATATTCACTTAGCATCTAAACATTGTTCCTGCCACAAGGGAGTTTATGTTCCAATGGCCATAAAAGAGGACGACCCTCATCCTGATTCAAACAAAAGCAAAACTTCAAATTGTAATGAGTCCTGACAAGCAAGGAAATAGGACAAGATGGAAAATAATGGTGGGAAACTTTGTTTACGTTAGTCAAAGGCCTTTCTTTGTGCCATTTTAGCTGACACCTAAGAGAAGAAAAGAACCAGCCCCAGAAAAAACAGGTGGAGGAAGCAACATATGCAAAGAGTCTGAGCCAAAAAGAGCCTGAGGTACGTGAAGACCAGCAAGGCTGGAACTGGTTACACACTGGGGAGGAGAAAGGGGGACATTCAGAGAAGCGCACAACATGCAAACTATGTAAGCCATAGTAAGGAGCTGGGATTTTATTCTACTGACAATGAGACGTGACCTCATTTATATTTAAGATTACTTTTACTTTTAAATGAGAAATGAACTGCAGGACAGACCAATTAGGCTGTTTAACTCAAACACCAAAGAGGCGGTGATGGCCTGGTCCAAGGATGGAGGCAGTATATACCAGAGATAGCATATGCGAGTTGAACTGAGTGCATTACTAATCAACTGGCCGTGGAGAGCGAAAGGAAGAGAGCACAGATGCATGCTAAGCTTCGTACTCAACCATCTTTCGGAGCATGATGACAGATTTACCCAACTTCCTGTAAGCCTGAACTCAGCAAACAGAATGCAGGATAATCAGAAGAATCAATAAATTCTGAAATGAACTGAAGTTCAAGAGAAGTAAGGAGGTATTCTTCTAAAGTAATTAAGAGATTCTGAAATGGCTTAGCTAGCTTAAGAGGAAAATGAAGCTGGAGAAGTGACTTAAGCAGTTTAGGATCCTGGCTACCTATAACGTTTCACAACATTATAAAACGTATAAATTCACATGCACACAGATAATACGTCCATAACAATCACACCCAAATTCCAAAAACAGAAAATTTTAAGACAATGTTACTTTAATTATAAATGTATGTGACTCAAAGTATCTGAAGGAGGAAAAAGTCCTCCTGCTCTACCTCCTGGTAAAAAGACTAGCATTTCTCCACTGTCCCTAACCCCCTAAAGCACTGGTTCCTAACCAGGAAGGGACATGAGAATGGCCAGACAGGCTGTCTAAAAACAGACATGTGCAAAATGAGAAGGGAGAGGGAGGGAGGATCTGAGTGCGAAACCGGAATGGCAGGTTTAGGGTGGGCCTAGGTCGCATATTTTTTAAAACCGCCCTGGGAAGTGTCCATACACATCCTCAGCTCATCTTTAAAAGATTAACACTGATTCAAGCTAATTTTCACACAACTTTAATTAGCAGCTTTTTTTAGTATTAATGGCTCAAGTCAAAACTCCTAAGTGTCAATTTCT
Organism: Panthera onca; assembly: GCF_046562875.1. Classification (NCBI taxonomy): domain Eukaryota; kingdom Metazoa; phylum Chordata; class Mammalia; order Carnivora; family Felidae; genus Panthera; species Panthera onca. Next base: position 232,891,659 of record NC_138339.1, read on the forward strand.
CAAAACTTAAAAAACTGGTAAAATGTGTTATTTATTTTACCAGGTTTTAATGCCACGAAGTTAGAAGTAAATTACTTTTCAGGAGATAAAAGTTTTAAATTACAAATTTATTCTTTTTATACAAATACAGACAGAACACTTGAGAGCGCTCTCATCAGGGAGATTAGGTAGGCAAAAAAGACTATAAATCTGATTTTTGTTAGTGAAATGATGAGAACCCACTACACCTCTAACCTGATTTCACAACATCCTGAGATAGCCCTCAGTCTTCCTGCAGGAACAGATACAATGTCCAATCCACAAACTTGCAACAGACAAAATGCACACAAGCCACACAATATACCTCTCCTCCAAAAGGAGTCACAATTCCAAGAATAAGACAGTCATAATTTCCAAAAATTAGGAAAGCATGCAATTGAGCAAACCTCAAAACTCCCTCCTTCTCTATAGAAGAGATTAAAATGTATAACCAATTGTTAAATAATACTATGTGAGGTAACATGAATAAAATGGAATATAAGCATTTTTCTCACACACACACACACACACACACACACACACACACACACACACACTGTAGACCTATAAATCAGGCAAGGAAAGAAAACTCCACCCTGTATAGTGTCTTTTATTCAAATTGTTTAGGTATGTAAGTTATTAATAGAATTTCTCCCACTGTTTTTACTTCACAATTACTAAAAGCAACCATCCGAAGTTACTATCTATGATTCTTCCAATTACACCAATATATCTGCCTTTATTTACAATTACTGGTTTCAAATTCTCATTTTCTAGTTTAACAATAAGCATTCTGAATATCTGTTAACTTACTCAAAACGGGTAAAAAAAAAAGAGAGAGAGAGAGCGAGCGAGCGAGAGAGAGAACAATATTTTAACCTGTAAATTCAGGTAGAAGTTTTGGACTGGGACTAACCTAAAAACTCATTCTATAAAACAGATAGGAAATATGTACACTCACAGACCTACATATTATTACTTAATAATAAGGGCATGATTTCACCTTACATCTTACATATATATTATTCTCCTAACAGATTACACCTTTCACCCAAGATAATAAAAGCAAGTATTTTGAACAATTTTGTGGATAAAGGTTATACGTGCCAGAACTCAAATTAATAAAAGTGAATATCTTACCTAAAAACTTACTGATTTTTTTTTTTTTTTTTTTTTTTTTTACTTTTTAAGATTTATTTTTGAGAGAAAGAGAGAGAGTAAGTGAGCATGAACAGGGGAGGGGCAGAGAGACAGGGAAACCCAGAATCCAAAGCAGGCTCCAGGTCCTGAGCTGTCCACAATGAACCCGACGCCGGGTTGGAACTCACAAACCATGAGGGATTGTGACTTAAGCTGAAGTCAGACGCTTAACGAACTGAGCCACCCAGGCGCCCCTTACTCTGATTCTTAAGACATATAAGATCTAAATTTGTAGATATTATGTTTTTATGCCTAGGGAAATTAAATTCCCAGTGAAGTCTGTATTTCATAGATTTTTTTTTTTTAATGTTTACTTATTTACTTTGAGAGAGGGAGAGAGAGCAAGAGAGCATGCGCACCCGAGCAGGGCAGGGGCAAGGGCAAGGGCAGGGGCAGGGAGGAGAGAGAATCCCAGGCAGGCTCCACTCTGTCAGCACACAGCCCAACTGCAGGATTTGCTCCCTGGAGTCATGAGATCACGCCCTCAGCTGAAACCAAGAGTCACAGGCTCAATGGACTGAGCCATCAGGCAGCCTCGTAGATTTCTTTTTGAATTGAAGGTAGCAGAGCTTCACATCCTACACGCAAATACATCGCACATAGAGTGGACCAGAATCAAATCATCGGCTACCAATGGAACTCTTTTTAAAAAGTATGACGAAACGATTTTCTTCTCTTTAATAAAGTCCAAAATCTAGACTCATGGTAAACTGTACCTTGGATTCAAAGAACCTCTAGTACTTGGGGTATACCTGATTCTACTCTTATTTTGCCACCCTTCAGTATCTACCTTAAGCCTTCTAATATACTAATAGTAGAAGAAACCTGAATCTTCTTTTTAAAGACTCCATCAAAAAAAATTTTTTTTGATTTAAAAATTATTTGAGTAAGACCATGAAGACATCACATGTATTCTTTTTCATTCTTTTAAGAAGTATATAAAGAAACAGCAGTATTTTTACTTGTAAGAAAATATAAAGAAAAAGCACAAAATGTTTCTCTAACTACTGGATTACCCTTCAGTTATAAAAATTATATTTGATTAAAAGTACAAATATTTTCTCTTCATTACATTACACAATAAAAAAGTTGCAACACACTCCAAAAAGCTTTCCTTATTATGGTTTTTTTTCTTTTTTTATAGTTTATTTATTTCTGAGAGACAGAGCATGAGCGGGGAAGGGGTAGAGAGAGACACAGAATCCGAAGCAGGCTCCAGGCTCTGAGCTGTCAGCACAGAGCCCGATGCAGGGCTCGAACTCACAAACCTTGAGATCATGACCTGAGGGGAAGTCAAAAGTTTAACTGACTGAGCCACCCAGGGGCCCCCTTTATTGTTTTTTTTAATGTAAGTAACCTTTAATAGAAGCCATACGGATCGAGCCAAAATAAATATAACTCAGTTTCCATCTCTGGTTTTCTCCTAATATCTAGAAAATTTTGGCAAGTGATTTATATAATCATACTTCATTTTGACTGATTATATATATACCTGTAATAAAAAGTATCTGGACTACCTGGCTATTAGAAACACTAAAAGCAGTGAAAAATCTGTTAAGTACCCTACAGCTGCCTCTCAAAATGTACTTAATCTCATTTACCAAAGTTAGGAAAACACAGTTGAGTTCCAATGATGAATTCGACCCGAGTCCTATCAGCTACACACTCTTACAAATTTGATGGAGACCACGACCTGCACACCTGTTTTGTTTCCCATGTCTACAAACTGTATTCATCCCTTTGGCCTACCTTCAGCCTTACCTCTACCAACAGCCTTATTTCCATGAGTTTTCATTCATCAATTTGACAAATGTTATTACAATATAGACTACGTGTAAACTACAGTATCTAAACCTCTAAAAATGTGAATACCTTATCCACGTTTTCACAAACTACTCTTAGGGTATGAATTGTAATTTTAAGAGCTATATACTATACTAGATAGCCTGTATAGTAACTCACTTTGGTATAGGTTAACTTAATTTGATCCCTATACTATTTGAAGAAACAGAACGGTGACCTGCCTGTTCCTAAACCTGGCCAAATGATCTGAAACGGTAGGACCTTCCCTAGCCTCTACAATGGTGGCAATCTTTTAAATCGTAACACTTAGATTATTTAAACAAAGGGTTGAAACAATATGGGGAGAGGGCAAATATTTCATAACAAACCTAACTTTTCTGGATCAAAAGAACCATTTTTTTCTTCCCAAGTGATAGCGAAATGTCTATGAATAAATGGTGTTTTTCATTCATAGTGACAAATTATGTTTGCACTGTTTACAAACAAGAATCTTACTCCAAGACAAGTGTGTCTGCTTCTAAAAAATTATAGTCACAAAAATAAAAAGATTAATACCAGTTACTAGAATTTTAGCTCTGTGTTTCTTTCCAATGAATAAAAACTAATGCCAAATTTAAAACAAAAATTGAAATTTGACTTCAAGAAAATGTTGTGATTGAATCAATAAACATCTCTCTTATTTCTCTAGCATAAATAACAATTTAGTTGGTCTCTACATAAAAACTTTAAAGCATACATACTAAAATGCAATGTGTGAACAAAAGATATCTGATTACTGATTCAAGATCCATGAGGTTTAAAATTTTAAAGAGCCATGGTACTTATGCTTTTCATTTTTCGGGCATTCTGAAAAATTAGATGTATTACAATAATTAACTTACAATATTTTTGCCCCATTACCAATACTAAAGTGGAAGAAATCCCCACTGCCCAGTTTGTTTGTTTTTTTATTGTGTTTATGATCTTGAATGAGCTTCAGAACCCCTGTAACAATTAATTCAATGCATACTTATCACTTCAGTCATCCAGAACATAGTCGTGAGCTAGAAAAGCAAAACTAAACTCAAAGGATAATTTAAAGCCCATATACCTTATTCACAGGCAACAATTCAAGTCCCTAAGTCAGTGTGTTTCTTTTTAAGTTTATCTGAGAGACAGAGCGTGCACATGTACATGCATGGGAGCTGCAGACACACAAGGGGGGAGGGGCAGAGGGAGAGAGAGAATCCCAAGCAGGCTCCCCGATGACAGTGCAGAGCTCAACGCGGGGCTCGATCTCACCAACTGTGAGATCATGACCTGAGCTGAAGTCAAGAGTCCTATGCTTAACCCAGGCGCCCCTCAAAGTCTTTTTCTTTGAAAAAAAAGTACTGGCATCAAAAAATGTATGTGTGCTCTCAGCCTTCGGCTCTTTCCTTCCTCCTAAGGAAAAGAAAGGGGTTATAAGAAAAAAAGGAGAGGGGCGCCTGGGTGGCTCAGTCAACTGAACGTCCAACTCTTGATTTTGGCTCAGGTCACGCATGATCCCAGGGTCATGGGATGGAGCCCAGGGGCTCACTGAGTGTGGAGGCTGCTTGGGATATTCTCTCTCTCTCTCTCTCTCTCTCTCTCCCCCCCCCCCCACTTGTGTGCACTAAGGGGAAAGAAGACGGCACAGAGCACTAAGAGCAGTGGTTCTCAAAATGGCTTCCCAGGAAAAGCAATCTTATCAGCATCGCGTGGAAACACATCAGAAAAGTCAATCGTCCAGCTCCCCCAGACCTATGAAGTCAGAAACTCTGAGGATGGGACTCGGCAAGGGTAGGTTTTAACAGGCACTCTGGGGGATCATGATGGGCTCTCAAATTTGAGAACCAGTACCCTCATGGTAGAGATACTGAGAGCACCACACTGCCACCAATAAAAAGCCAGTAAGAACTCACTAAGTGGTTCAAATAAACTTGCCCGAGTTGTCCATTCAGGGCACTGAACTCAGGCACTTTAACAGACTCAGTGAGCAAGAAAAAGGCCTTACCTTCAAGGAGTTATGGGGGTGAGAGGACAACGGAAAGGCAAAGAATCTGAGTCATTGCTTAACTTGAAACAAACTGCTCACAAACTCTGATACCTGAAGGGTATCAATTGTATTCTGGTTCAGTGCCTTCACCGAGGCACACGGAGCTGACCAAGAGTCACCAAAAAAAGGTAATAGTTGATCCGAAGCAACAAAGGACTACAAGTTTTAGAAGTCTTTCCGTGAAAAACTGCTGAAGATCTCAAGTTCTGACAATTAAAGCTTCTGATAGGAAAAAAATCAAGTATGCCAGAAAGCTTCATTCCCTGTCATGCTAGATAAATCACTTATTGTAGCTTCTTTGCCAATTTCCTTAAAATAGATCTCAGAGATGCAAATAAGATAATGCCCCCAAATGTATACGCAGGAGACAACCAGGATCAACTGTTAAAATTTTACATCCAAAGGCTGGCGAACGTAACCGCACTGCTTAGAAACACAGAAGCTCCTGTTTGGGTGGACAGTCATCACAGGACACGAGGCAGTTTCCAGGCTTGTCCCTACAACTTCCCACTGATGCTCCTCCTCTCCCAGCTGACTACAGTGATGCCTAGAAACCACTTGATCTGGGTCCTTAACTGACTACGTGGAAAAGAGCATCTCGGATGACCTGAATATCTGGCCTGGACTATCACAAAAGCAAGAAATAAATATTGGTCATATAAAGCCCTTACGGTTCGGATGTCTGTTTCAGCAGTTAGCCTACCACCACCCCACAAACAGTGGGCGATAAGATGACAATCCATAGTAACTACAGCCTAGAGGGCAGTTTGGGGGACAATGATTGTATTAGCATCCTACTCATCTGTACTGTTTTCTTTAAGGTCCAAAACCCCTCAAAGGGAGCATTAACCACTAGTTACTACTTATAGGAATACTAATCTAAAATCTGGGAACCGCATCTAAAATACAGGAAGATATTTATGAACTCATGAGGAAGTATGTCATTTCGGACATATCAATGTGTAAGAGATTCGTGACTAAAAAAATCCGGAACTAATAAACATCATCACCATAAACATGCAGTCCACATCTGAGTGTTTGCTAGTATTTATGTTTAGGCTTTACAAGCCTATGTGCACTGGGGTTTTAAAACAGATACATCTCTTAATTCCTCTCTTTTCTAGGCCCCTTCCTACATGCTCTACTCAGACTGTACATCTGAAAGGCAGAGAAGAGTAAGAAAACAGATGACTTTCATATATGAATTTGACTAGTCAAGCAGAGAAGAATCAGGGAAAATTCAAGATATAGAAGAGGCTGCAACCATTCAAGTCGTTCCTGTAGAATTAGGGGACTACTCCTAACTAGACCTATAACACACGGCACGGTAATTTTATTCACACACACACACACACACACACACTCTCCCTCGCTGAGTACCTACCAGCACCACTGAACCAAAAGGTTAAAGAAGAAATGATCCTGAGCTCTCGACCCATTTGAATTAAAGGGACAAGGTTGGGAGGTGAGAGGCCGACTTGTAGCTTTCTACATTCAGCTGGGAATCAGGAGTGTTCTTGGGCATTCAACTAATCTATGTTCTCTCTGCCTCAGTTCATCCAGAACCATTACAAAACCCTGATTCACCAGATGCTAATCTTACACTACTGAAACAAAACTCCCCTCATCTCCCCCTACGATACAAACGCAGCCTTGGTGGGATTTTCATGTACACAGACCAGGTCAAGGAAGTCCGATGCCTTTTGAAGTCCCTGTTAGGTCTAGTACAGAAATCAAACTCTTCTCTCCTTTTGCTACCTCTGCCCCATCACTGTGTTCATTTTTGACTCCTTTTAGTGTACCTATCTCCTGTAGATCCACGTGTCACAAAACAATACAATTTTCAGCTAGAAAGACTTTTAAATTCATCGAATGTTCTCTTCTCATAGAAATGAAGGTGCTACAACACTGGGATCAAAGGGTGTGTGCCAAAAGCCACACAGCTACTTTACTGTAACTAGCGCCATGTTCTAAGGGCAATCAAGTCCTGATCCAAGGAAAGCGGCCAAAGAGCAGCAGGGACGTTGCTGCAGTTGTAGACTACTGAACTTATAATGGAAGGGAACCCCGGCCCACTCCCATCCAGCCCCTACCCCACAGGTAAGGGACAAGTCAGCCAATACATGAGATTTAAACAGGAAGTCCGCAACAGGAACTCTCAAACCTAACAGGAGGTATTAAGCAGGGATTCCCCAACCAGTAGAACATCTACTGGTAGCTATTAAACCTTACCTGACAGGTCTCCAAGCCAGCTGCAGCAGCCACATCCCCCTCTGCGCCATTAACGTCTCGCCTCAGTTTCCTGAAATTCCCAACTGGGAAGGGAATATAGGCCCGCAGGCACTCCCAACCCAGTTATGGCTCTACGGTTCTACGGTTAGTAATCTTCCCTGGGACATCACCATCTGTAGCATTATACATGCATACAAAGAGCAGTTTCCATCTAGGACGAGCTCAATGTTACAGGCCAATGAAACGGTCCTCTTCACAAAAACCTCAGAGAGCCCTGATCTTAACTATATATTTTTATTTCATTTTTTAATATACAAAGTAATCCCAATTAGAAAACCTGGAAAGCTTTGAGTGATTCTGCTGAACATACCTGAAAAACAAAGTCGTTACAAAAAAATGGAAAACATGCAATATAAAAATAATACTTATAAATATTTTCACTGGTTTTAGCACCTCAAAACACAAAGTGACTCTAGTTCTGATACAGTCAAACTTTCAACAGGCACACTGCTGTTCTCATAGGACCATTTGCATCTATATTCTCTCGAACATTTGCAGTTTTAAGAAGTTTTCAAAGACGTTTACGAAATCATTAAAATTCACTGTATTTGAGAGACACTGACCAATGAAAACATTTCTTCTCAAGACAAAAGTGAAGCTTAAATGAGTAAGCACTTCCTAGGCACTATCTATATGCCTAAATTTGTGCTAGATAAGAAATGACATGGCCCTTCTTAAGGAATCTGTAATATGCTTAGGAAATCCAGATTGATATTTTTACAAATTAGAAGAATAGTTTCATGCCAAACTACCTCTATTGTTAGTAAGTATAAAAATAATCCAGAGAAATCAGTTCAGACTGAAATATCAAAATAAAATCATGGTAGAATTACTTGACTGACCCACAGAATCCATTTAATAGTAGACTTCTGGAAAATAATTATAGGAAAACCTACTCAGAGTAACATCCTATAAAAACCATGGTGATGTTTAAGAATTACATACATATTTTTTATAATTTTATTTTCAGTAATTATACCATTGAATACAACATAAAATAGTCTAAAATGATAGAGTATGAAGTTTTTAATGCCTTCAGAGATTTCAATGTAGAGCCTAAGATACACAGCAAAATTTTAAATATGAACTTAGGTATTCACCACTGGCAAGACCAGAGTCTCAACCTATTAGCAGAGCTTCCTATTTTCCCAAAGGTACACACACTTCTTAGCTGGGTATCAGAGTAGTGATACAGCTAACTGGGCAGACATATCTGTGGATTTAACTTTATCCACAGTAGTGTTCCAGCCACAAGGACTTAGAAGAGTTCGTAACTTCTGACCTATACAATTTGTTCGTTTTAATAATATACCCCAGCTTGTCCTCTCTCTTGTTTTTCAGTCATACAAACTGATCAGTTATATGGACACACACATACATACAACTCGTCCCAAAAAGAAAATACCTAAAAGGGCTATCACGTAGAAAAGATTTTGACTTACTCCATTAAACACAAAGAGAAAGAACTAGGACTAGTGGACAAAAGAGAAGACAGAGTTTAGTTCAGTGTTAAGATATCATTTTCTTTTCTATTCGAGCTTTTCAAAGGTACCCTGAGCTACCTTGCTTGGCCAACGAATTCCTTACTACTTTAAGTGACAAAGCAGAAGCTAGATGATAATCTGTCAAGAAAGTCACTTCTAAACCAGCACAAGGCTCAATTATATCAACCCCAGAAAGTTCCACCTAGATCAATGACCAGTATCAGATTGTTCCAGAAACCAACTACTACGCAAATGAAATGAATGAAGGCTCCATTTGTTCGTGTATGGTATGAAATGCCACAGAGCTAATGAATCACAGAACTTTATCATTTTTTAGCGTAGAACTTTAAGAAAAAATCTTCTTACTCAAACCTTTCGACATTACAAAAACAACTATTCTTGCTTAAGCACCATTTGATATATTTACATAAAATTATATATATGATGTTTAGTATTTTTTTAAATAAATGGTGAAAATGTGTTAATTTCCCCCTTTTCCTTTCCTGTCACCTTCTTCCCCCATACACTGACCAAGCTCAAGAATAAACAAAACTAGCTAATTTTATCCATCAATTTGGCACCCTCATTTCAAAAAACTAGATCTAAAAACTTATTTTCTTGAGATTTTTCTATAATATTACAATACAATGTACAACAAATGCAATTATTTAAAAATGGTAAGTTTGGTATAATAATTAAATGCTTCTCCCCAATCAACCACCTGACACTTGCCATAATAATTCACAATAAAAATATCTAATGGTCCAAAAATCTGCACCATTCTCATCTTAAAGAAATGAATTATTTGAAAATCCTGAAAGTCAGGTACGGCTCTCTTCATCATTCATAAATTGCTGATGGCATTTCCAAATTCAAGAACTCCCTCTGTCCCTCCCAAGTGTCCACACGCAATCAAGGGGCTCAAGAGATGCTCAAATCTGGACTCCCAATTGTGCATTAAACCACCAGATACACCAGCACACTGCCCAGAAACGTATGCTCCTGTCGGTACCTGTCTTAAAATCACTTTCAAATGGACTGGAGTTAATACTGAGGCAATTAAACTTGAAGTGCAGCAAGATTTAGATTACTCAGCCTACTATCAAGTCAAGAAATATACTCTTAGGAAAAATTCTGATTCAAAAAGAGTCAGCAATTAGCTCTCATGACAAAATTATTTTTCATGGCACAAAAAAAAAACATCAACTATCATTTCATGCACTTAGTGCAGTCATATTTTCATTTCTAAAGATCTATTCAAAAATTTCACCTAAAGCAAGACCTACTGGGAAAAAAATAGATCTTTAACTGTCACTTTCGAAATATTCTTACTAAAATACAGTCTGGAAATAAATTTTGCTAAGTGTGTGTTAAGCCGGCGGCTCTTAACTTTCAGAAGGTTGTGCTTCTCCCAGAAGAAAAATAATACATCTTGTGACCAGAGAAAAATACATGTTTCGAAATAAAAATATGCATATAACTGTAAGGGTTCTCAAAGACAATGAAGTCCAAGTGGAGCGCCATAAACCCAAATACTCCTTTAACAACTATTCATAGAAGATACTTAGAATGTACCTAGCTACTGTTCTTAGGTTAAATGTGCATACAACAGCTAAGCCTGTAGATTCTCGATTTCTTAAAGGAGAATAAAATGGCTACGTGTACAATTCAATGGAAACCTAATGTGTGCTGTACATTGTTAGCAATGTAACTACCCTTTAAACCTAATTAGTTCTGAATAAATTCAAATAACTTTTGTATAAAATTTTACTTCGTATATTAAAGCTTTTTCAAAATGCAAATCAGGTTTTAAAAGTGATGAAAACACATTTTAAAGCAAAAAAACTTTTTCACTCCAGATCTACTGTGTTTCCAGGCATGCTTTGATTCCTTCTAATTTGAAGAAATTCAAATCTAATTACCTAATTTTGTTCAAACATTTTTACATCTTGGGCCAAAAGATGTATTTAAATATGTATTTTTTTCACCTATGATGAAAATGACATTGCTATAGTTTACATTTGTGTGCCAAAATTTTTAAGGGTTCGTGTTTTTTAGGGGAAAACACAGTAACTTGACATATTTTCAAGGGCAATCATTTCTAAACTAGAAATAAAAGAGAAAATGAAACTTTATCAACTGAAAATTATTAACAGATTACATCTACAGTAGACAAGAAGCATCAGAGATAAATTAAATTACCACTAAGGTAGATACATAAGCTCTACCCCTTTTTTGATTCTACAACTTTAAAGTGGAAATACCAAAATCCTTTCCCGGGCCTTGAAAAAAAGAACATTTGTGGGTAAGAAGTGATGGAAGACACTGAAGGGACACGTAATTTTTTTCTCTTTGTTCATCTCCAGAAAGTGTTAAGCCATTAACTAAAAGGAGAAAATATGAAGAAATAATAAATGCAAAACCACTCATCATTCCAGTATTTGTGGAAAATACTTTAGCTTATTAGTTAGTTGATTTTCATTTGAATGAAAAATAATTTTTAAATAAGAGGTATTCAGGAACACATTTAATATGATACACTGACCCATTTCCAATGGTTCCAGACAGGAATTACTTTCATTAATAAGAAGTAAAATGACCTTTTTAATGTTAGAGCTATATAGAACCATACATAGTTTCGCAGTTAATGTAACATTTTAAATTAATTAATTTCATCTTAAATTTAGGTGCGATACCCAATTGAGACCAATGAAACACCCACCTACACAAAAGCTAATACCTACTAAAGAGCTGAAAGAAGTACCACAGCATTAATAAAATTTTTAACTAAAAGCTTTCAAGATCTAAAATTTTCTCTGACATTTTAACTCTTTGAATATTTAAAAGGCCTATTTTTTTTTTTTTTTAATGGCAAGCTTGAACTAGTCTGATCACAGGTGTGAACAAAATATTTACTTTTGAAACAAGAGAAGATGTGTTGTTAGGCCAAAATAAATTGGCACTTCATTAAGAGAGTCAATGTTTTCTGATTGGCATATGGACACCATTCTTGTGGGTGCTTTATGAAACACTGCTCAGAAGTCTGGACGATCTTTAAGAAATTTTACGTGCGCAGCTGACACGTAGATTATGTTCATGTAAACAATGTGAACACACCTCAATGGGAGAAAAATCATAGCGTATTACTTACAAGTAAAACTTTTAGGCTACCAGGGATATTCAACTGTGACACTGCTCTCTACGGAAGAAGGGAAAATGTTTACAAATTCAACTGAACCTAGAAAGAGCCAAAGTAGAAGAAAAGGTAAGGGGACAGGTGAGGGGGAGGGAGTTGAAAGGGAAGGGGAGAGGAGTAGGAAGAAAGAGAGCAAGAGAGAAAAAGGTGGCAGAAGGAGGCTCTGATAAAAGCCTGGCAACACAAGGTTATTCCGCCTCTAAGTGCACCTGATACTTTATACGCTCTGTTCCATAGAATTATCAGCATCTTCTCTCATTCTGCATCTCAAAAAGATCCTTGATTTCAATGGCGGTATCGAAACCAATGATCCATCTCACTAACTGGATTAAGCTCTGGAGGCAGAACTAGTTCCAGGCTGATCCAGGTGGACTTTTTGGCTTCCATTAGTATATCCGTAATTCATTTTGTTTCTGTTTTTTGAAACATTCAAGGCTAAGTGGTCATTATCCGGCATAGGTTCTAGAAACATAATCTGTGTGAGCAGTTCAAACAGTTTATCAACACAACATAACCTACTTTATCACTTAATATAAATTCAACGTAATTCTCCATACCTTGGTTTCCTAATTAAGGTACAGAGTAGTAGGGAGGGCTGATGTTATTTATCCAAGAAGTTTTTCATATTGTTGTATTAAAATAAATGTTAATGTGATGGAGTGCAAAAGTTGCATTAATTTTTAAAATGAAAGAGGGGACTTCAAAGAAAATGGTTCACAAAGGGTCACTGTGAACTACACCTCAGGACCCCTGGTGTACAAATGCATTTGCTCAAATTCTTCTGCCATTATGGGTAAATGCGGGGGAAAAAAAGTACGACTTTCTCTACCTCGATGACCCCTGATGCATTTCTTTCCTACTACTGTTTACACTTCACCCAATTTGAAACTACTACAACAGATTTATAATCAAACACCGGAAAGGCAATACATCTAAACTTACATTTAGAATGATACAGAATTATTTTTTAGAAATTTCCTATGAAATTAAGACTTTGAAGCATATATACATATGAATATTCTATTTCTGATGTTTTTACAGAAGCTTTTGAATGAAACAGCATTATTACTGACTTTAAAAAATAGGGAAATACTATGGTCCAAGTAGATCTTTTGTATAAGAAACCATTTTCTCCTTTAAATTTGTGTGCTTTTACACATGCTCATATATAATTTTTGTTCATATTTAAATTTTGCTTTAAAATTTTCAACTACAAATTTGATCTATGGTACCAAAACTGACAACACAAAACCCATAATGTGTCCAAATGTGAACCATTCAAGTATACAATTTCAGTTCTGATTAACTAATAGCAAATGGTGTTTACGGATATGTTCTCTGGAACTCACTGGAAATAGTCACTCAACTTACCTGGTGCTAAGCCAGCAGCAGCAGGACTTCCCAGGGACGGGTGAGAGAAAACTTGAGAGAAGGCAGACATATTTGACTGGGACACGTTACTCAGCCTGGAGGTTGATCCTCCTTTAGGAATAAACTCGCTTGCAGTAGGATTTGGTGTCTATTTAAAAATCAAATATAGTAAGTTAACACACTTTAAGCCCAAAAAAGACATTGAATCTACTAGGCATTATTCCACAGTGCTTTATTTACTGAGTAAAAGATTTTATTGAAAGGACTTACAGCATTTCTAATTTCCACATTCTGGGGTGGTACAATCACATTTCTTGAAGGAAACGTTTTAATCAAATTTGAGGATTTTAATCACTGCAGTTGCAGAATTTAACCCCAGAAAACGTAAAATTTGCCTTGATTGTCAAATACCCATCATACCAAACTATCCTAACACATTTTAGAGAAGTGGGAGGTTGAGACTACCTCAAAACTGAGCAACAAGTTTCAAGTTTAATATCTTTAAACCACTTCTACCAGGATAAAGGTCAAAAGTGCCTTTATTCCAGAATTAATCATTTTCTTTTTCATAAGTACTTAAGCTATTTCCCCAATAATACGGTGCCATGTATTTAAGTGACAGAGTAAAGCCAAGAAAGACATTTAAGAACAAGGAAAATATGGGAAGAATCAAGATATAAGAAAAATGTACCAGAGGCTCCAATGCTTTCAATGCCTACAAGTATCACATGTAACTTCTGTTATATTTCAAATATTTTACTGTGAGATCACAGGCATATTTTACAGTGAGATCACATGGAAAAAAATTTTCTTCACAGTTGTACTATGCTGCAACATTTTAGTTATTCAATGGCATGGTAACGTTTGGCTTTAAGAACTACTGGAACATTATGAGACTGTACATCAAATTCACAAACGGTCTCTATCTTGTCCATGAAGAACAAATGAATATCCAAAATATTTTTCTGAGATGGTGACCATTTTCAATTCTAAATGCCTAAGCATAATAAAGATTCATTAATGATATCATTTGAATTCAGCTTTCAAAAGGGTCAGCCAAGGAGATAATTTAGTATAATTCACACTTCGGCCCACATTTCATGTGTACATACAAACTAAGTTTAAAACACACTGAATCATGAATTTAATTACTTAGAGAATTTAATTACGCAAAGCATTTAATCACTTAAAAATCTTTTAGAACTGGTCATTAGAATGTAAAAATGCATTCCCACAGAAGGCAGAAAATAAGACGACGGACTAATTCCTGTATACCCCAAGAACAACTTCCCTATTCAGCAGGAACGACACTTCAACCTGATAAATTAGAGTTCAAATGATTAGATTTGGAAGATTACAGCCAATAGGCTGACCTAAATTTAAACTCTAAGACAAATGAGAGTTTACCAGTTACATACCGGCTAACATTAAAGTGATAAAATGTAGAGAAAATGTTAATCTGGGTTTAATTAAAACATACTGAAGAATGAACCTCCTTTACTGCCACATCTAAGACATGAAATTCTGAAGGAAAAAAAAAAAAAACAAAGGAAGAAGAAGAGGAAGAGGAGGAGGAGGAGGAGGAATCAGGCCTGATCCGAAATATATTTTCCAAAGGGAAAAAAAAAAAATTCCTCTTCTACCACTTTTATATATTTATTTTTATTTTTTAAAACTTCCAAAGTCTAAAGTTTTCAAAAATAGTGGCATGTTCTTTAAAAGTATGATCAATTCCTTAATTTCTGGGGTAGAAAAGAAGTCCATGCATTTTACTAACACACTAATCCCTAGTTACAAGGAACACATGGCTACTAACAGGATCACTTCAGAGCTCTAACAATGTGTTTCAGTTCATCTTAAACCTATTTTAGAAGGTAAGAGTCAAGATAAAAGCAAAGTGTATCTTTGTAAAAGAGTCCAGAGTGCCTAAAAGAGATGGAGACATCAGGACTACAAGATTACTAAGAGACAGCAAATTTGGACAAAGAAAATTACACGTGTATACAAAAACTTTTAGTGGCATACTCCTGAGAAATAGGTATTACTCATTTTCCATGTCAGTTAGACCTTATATTTACTATGAATAACAGACTACCTGATTTCAAAGCTGAGCTTCTCTAAATTAATTTAAATTCAATTAATTATTTTAAATTAATTTTAAAGCCGACTTTGAAAGGTTTCTTACAAAGGAGAAAAGGATGGAAATAATCATTCCACCGTTCCCAAACAAATCATATATAAAATGTCATTATAACAAATGAGAGAGCCTCCAAATCTATTATAATAGAAATTATTTAAATTAATGTTAACTATGAAAGTTTACACACTAAACTGCAACCTTCAGAGATTCAACAGTCACAGTGGCAAAAAAACTACCTCACAGTGAATTTTAATTAAGAAGTGAAGAGAAAAATCTAAAATCTTCCCTCCTTTCTCTTTCCTGATTTAAGATGGCAAGGCAATTCCCTTGAGTGGATGGGGTGAGAGTTGGTTTTATTCAACTCTGAGTATTTGAGATTAGAGAAAAAGTAAACGGATTTAAATGGCAGAAAAAACAATTACACAGGATTTAGGTGTAACACAAAAAAACCCACTATGTTTAGGAATAAGAGAATAGAGCTATTATTATTAACAGACAATGTAAATTCTTAGAACTATCAGAAATATTTCAAGTATTAATTAAAAATTATAATAATAATGAGAATACTTTTTTATGATGCAATTACTTAACTACCATTAAAGGTTAGATTCTTGAAATGGCTTTAATTTGGGGGGGTTAAGGGATAAAGATGGGTTTTAGAAAGTGACAAAACAGCACAGGAACCCACTTTGAACATGTTTAAAAAAATAATTTTCTCAACAGTAAGGCAAAACTGGTTAACTAAAACCAGTATCACCTTAAAATTAAATATCTGTTCATCAGAAAATAAAGTTTCTTTTAGCTTTAAGAGGTGAAGGCTGCATCTAAAGACTCAAGGACTTGGGTTGTAAAAATTTTCTAACTTCAACAACACTAAAGAGAATAAAAAGTTTTATTACTCCTGCTCTAGGATTTACATAATCCTTACGTAACTATCCAAATATGTTCCTGTAGTATCAACTTTGTTTTTTCATATACAGATAATTATATTGATATTCATAATTTTATTTCTAATTTTTATTCATATTTTAAACCCTGATTTTCAGCAAACTTTAAACAGTTCTAAATGCACACTTGAAAAAAATTTTTAGTCAAGTAAGACTTTGGGAGAATTTATCAAGAAAAATAGAGTTTTAGGTTCTCATATACTTAAATTTGTATTGCAACTTTCATGCCAAAAACAACCAAGTGCTTTTTATAAATTGACACCATCCCCCAACATTTACCTGTAATCCCTACCTGTATTCTCTAAACAAAAATAGACTAAATCAAGCCCTAACCTTTAGCTTCAAAAGCACTGTTGTAACTATTTTAAAAGATTTTTTAATTTTTTTTTAATTGGGGGGGGGGGTGGCGGGTAGAGAAAGGGTGAGAGCGAATCCCAAGCATACTCCCCACCTCTGTTAGCGCAGAGCCCAACACAGGGTTCAAACTCACAAACCCTGAGATCATGACCACAGCAGAAATCAAGAGGCGTAACTGAGCCACCCAGGCAGCCCTGTTATTATATTTTAAATAAAACAGTAATTAACATTTCAATGTAGACATCCCACCCAACCAAAATGATAGAGTATTTCCTTAACTTACAGGGTTTTTCACAAATGAAGTAATTTTCTGATGAGGTTTCTAACTCGGGTTTTTGTTTTTGTTTTTTTAAGTTTATTTATTTTGAGAGAGAGAGGGAGAGAGAGGGAGAGAGCACATGCAGGGGGAGGAGTAGAGAGAGAGGATACCAAGCAGGCTCCACACTGACAGCATGGAACCCGAGTCAGGGCCCGAACCCACGAACGGTGAGATCATGACCTGAAGCCAAAACCAAGAGTTGGACACTTAACCGACTGAGCCACCCAGGCGCCCCAATAGCTCATTCGTGTTCAACACAATTTTATGCTTTTCTACTATTATAGGATTCCATGGAAACTGCTACTCTTAAAGTAAAATTCAGATTTTTAAGACTCTGCTGGACTCCACTATAAACAGAACACTTACTTAAGACCACAATAAATCAGTCCCATAAATTAAGGGACTAATTTAATAAATAGTGCAAAACAAAATGACAAGTGCCACCATTAAAATAGGTTTTTATGTGGTAGAAATGTGGTAGAAAAACAGGAAGATTATATTAAATGAAAATAGAGCACAAACTCTTACATACTGTTTCACTGCAAATATGTCAAAAAGGTCTGTAAGAAAGTTACCCTAAGGTGGTATGATGTATGATAAGAAACCACTACTGTTCCTGAATATTGGTCGGATTTTTAAAAATTACATAATAAACCCATAAAAACCCATAAAATACCTTCCATGATACATTCCTTATAATGAACTCAATTTGCTTTACTTGTCTAATGGCTTAAGTTTTTATCAGTAATCTTTCTACTTTCTAAACGAAACATGACCTGCTTTTTCTTAACAGTTTTATTTAGATATAACTGACATATAAACACAGTGCACATTTTCTTAAGTTTATTTATTTTGAGAGACAAGCACGCACAAGTGGGGCAGGGCACAGACAGAGACAGAGACAGAGACAGAGACAGAGAGAGAGACAGAAACAGAGGAGAGAATCCCAAGCAGGCTATGCACTGTTAACGAGCGATGTGAGATCACAACCTGAGCCACAATCAAGAGTCAGGACACTTAACCGACCGACTGAGCCACCCAGGTGCCCCTAAACTGCACATATTTAAAATATAACCTCTTTGAAACTCTGGTCACAGGCAGAAACCGGGAAACAATTACCCAAATCAAGATAATGAATATATCCATGATGCCCAAATGTTGCCACAAACTTCGTTTGAATTCCTCCCTCCCATTCCTCTCTACTCCCCTACTTTGGTCTCGAGGCAACCACAGATCAGCTTTCTGTCACTATAGATTAATCTAGAATTTAATATGAATGAATCTTACACACATATACATGCAGGTTTTTTTGCGAGCTTCTTTCACTTGGCAACATTAAGATTCATCCATGTTACTGACCCCACCAATATTTCATTCCTTTTTTACTGCTAGTATTTCATAATATCCATACACCACAATTTGTTTATCCTTTCATCCAATGGACAAAGGTGGTTTCCAGTTTGGGGCTATTAAAAACAAAGCTACAAAGAGAACGCTCAGGTACAAGTCGTTGTGTAGACCTATTTCATTACTCTTGGGAAAGTGCCCATTAGTGAATGGCTTGGACACACAGTATGTGTATATATAACCTTTTTAAAAAATTGGTACGCTATTGGGCACCTGGGTGGCTCAGTTCGTTAAGCGACCGACTTCAGCTCAGGTCATGATCTTGCAGTCTTTGGGTTCGAGCCCCACATCAGGCTCTGTGCTGACAGCACAGGCACTGGAGCCTGCTTCAGATTCTGACTCCCTCTCTTTGCCCTTCCCTTGCTCGCTCTCTGTCTCTCTCTCTCAAAAATAAACATTAAAAAAAATTGTTTAATTGGTAAGCTGTTTTACAAAGTAGTGCTACTATCTTAATATATCCACCAGCACTCTGTGGAAAGATCAAGTTGCTCTACATACTCGTGAACGTGAGCTTTGGTCAGATTTTTATATTTTAGACATTTTAATAGATGTATCTCATTGTGGTTTTAATTTGCATTCCCCAATGACTGACTTAATGGCCACTCTGTATCTTCTACTGTGAAATGTCTGTTCACACTTTTTGACCATTTTTATTGATTTTTTGTTTTCTGTTGTGGAATTTGACAGTTCTGGATAGACATCCTTGGTCTATGTGTTATACAAATATTTTCTCCAGGTCTATGATCTTTTCATTCTCTTAACAGCAGCTTTCAAAGAACTGTGGTTCTTAAATGTTGACGAAGTCGTTACACCTAAGAAATACCTGCCTAACCCAACAAAGGTTACAAATATTCTGTTTTCTTCTGTTTTAGGATTTCATGTTTTACATTTAGGTCCAAGATTCACTGAGTCAATTTCTATGAAGCGTGAGGTAGGAGTCTAATATTTTTGCACACACTCAATTATTCTATCGCTGTTTGCTAAAAGAGACTCTTCTTCCTCCGCTCAATAGCCTTTGCTACTTTGTTGAAAATCAACTATTTATTAGCAAGTTAATTTCTGGACTTGATTGTGCTCCACTGATGCCCATCTATCTTCATGTCCAAAGCACATCATCTTGATGACTACAGCTTTACAGTAATTCTTGAAGTCGGATAGTGTACTTCTTGCATCTTTTTGCCTTTTTTTTTTTTTTTTTTAGTTTGGATTGGTTCTTTGAATGTTTACATGAGTATTAGGCTAAACTTATCAATTACTATTAAATAGCCTGCCGAGGGGCGCCTGGGTGGCTCAGTCGAGCATCCGACTTAGGCTCAGGTCACGGTCTCACAGTTGGTGAGTCTGAGCCCCGCATCGGGCTCTGTGCTACCAGCTTGAAACCTGGATCTTGCTTGGGATTCTGTGTCTCCCTCTCTCTCTGCCCCTCCCCCACTCAGGCTCTGTCTCTGTCTCTCAAAAAATGAATAAACGTTAAAAAAAAATTAAATACCCTGCTGAATTCTAATTGACAGTATACTGAATCTATAGATCAATTTGGTAAGAATCAACATCTTGCATCTTAACAATAATGAGTCTTCAGATGCATGAACATGTTATACGTCTCCATTTATTTAGGTCTTCTTTAATTCCTCTCAGGAAAGTTTCAAAGTTTTTAACGTACAGTTCCTCAGACTTTCTGTCAGATCAAACCACATTTTGTATTTCTGACACTATCATAAATTACATAATTTTGAAACTTTCACTTTATATTATTTGTTGCTAGTGCGTATGCACCAGTTTCCTGTGGCTACCGTAACAAATTACCACAAACTTGATGGCTTAAAACCCCAGAAATGCATTTTCTTCCACTTCTTGGAAGCCAGAAGTTTAAAAGCAAGCTGCTGGTGCTCCCCTCCAGATGCACGGGAGCAGAATCCATTCCATGCTTCTCTCCTAGCTTCTGGCAACTGCCGGCACTCTTTGGCATTCCTTGGCTTGTACCACGTCCCCTGTTTCTGCCCCGGTCCTCACATCCCCTTCTCCCGTGTGCAATCTCCCTCTGCCTCGTCTTAACCAGGACGGACCTGCCACTGTTCAGGGCCCACTTAAATAATTCAAGACGGTATCGCCAAATCCTTAACTTAATTATACCTGCAAAAGACTCTTCTTCTAAATCAAGTAGAATTCACAAGTTCCAGGCAGGGATTAGGACATGAACTTACCTTTGAGGGAGACCAATTTGGGCTGAATTTGTTCTTCTTTCTCTAGTTTCTTAGAGTAGAAGCTGAAGTCATTGACCTAGGAACTTTTCTTGTCTACTCTAGGCATTTAATGCTAAAAATCTACCTCATTAGTGTGTTAGCAGCATCCCACAACTTTTAACATGGCTTCATTGTCATTCACTTCAAAATGAAAATTACAAAGTAGCTGTGCTATTACAAAGTTGTACTGAACTTTCTACTTCCCCTATTTCTTCTTTGCTCCATGAATAATTTAGAAGTGTGCTGTTCAGTTTCCAAATACTTAGAGATTCTCCAAAAATCTGTTACTGATTTCTCTTTTAATGCCATTGTGGTCAGAGAACACATTTGTATGACCTGAATCCTTTTAAACTTATGGAGACTCGTTCCGTGACCCAGAATTGGTCTTAGTCAATGTTCTATGTGCACTTAAGAAGAATATGTATTTGGCTGTGTGTGGGCAGAGTGTTCCATGAACGTCAAACTGACAGAGCTATTCAAATCTCCCATATCCTTACTGATTTTGTCTTTCTTCTAATACTCAGAGTACTGAAATCGCTATCACTGTTTGTCTACTTCTCCTTTCAACTCTATTAGTCTTGGTCTCATATTTTAACCCTCTTTTTATTAGGTACATAAACATTTAAGAGTGGTACATCCATGCTCTTAATGAACTGTCCCTTTATCTAACAACTCTCTTTGCTCCTGATAATATTCTCGGCTCTGAAATCTACTTTGTCTGATAGGAGTATAGCTATCCCAGCTATATTGTATGTACCCCATACATCACTATACTATATATACAGCTGACTCTTGAACAACATAGGTTTGAACTGTGCAGGTCCACTTACACGTAGATTTTTTCAATACGGGACCTGTAAAATGTGTTTTCTCTTATGATTTTATTATTTTCTTTCCTCAAGCTTACTTTACTGTAAGAATACAGTATATCATACATATACCATGCAAATGTTTATGTTATCGGTATGGCTTCCAGTCAACACTAAGCTACTAGTCATTACACTTTGGGGGAGTCAAAAGCTACACATGCATTTTCAAATGCATGGAGGGTTACTACCCCAACCCCCATGTAGTTCAAGGGCCAACTGTATTACTATACTCTATATAGTATACTATACTATAGAGTTACTATACTCTATATAGTATACACTAATGTATACTATAGTATACTATACATTACTAATCTATACACTAATATGTAGTCGTACATTACTATTACTATAATTACTGTTGTAATTGTAATTGTACTACCTGTTGTAGTGTCCAATAATGTACATGGTATAGAATACTAGTAATAAACATGCACATTAGTCTTTTCTGACTAGTGCCTGGTATAATTTTAAACATATGTTTGTCTTTATGTCTAACGTAGGTTTTTTGTCAGCTTCAAATAGTCGGATCTTGTTTTTTTAAATCCAACCCGGAAATCTCTGCCTTCTTCTTGGGACATTTAGGCTATTTACGTTTAATGTGATTATTAAACCTAGCTACCGTCTTGCTACCCTTTTTTTAATTTGTTCTATTTGTTCTTTGTTCCCCTTTTCTTTTTTCTGCCTTCTTTTGGGATTAACCGACTTTTGAGTTTTCATTTTATTGCTTCTCTCCACTTATTAGCTGTAACTCTCTGTTCTTATAGTGGTTGCCTTAGGTTTTATAATACATGTGTTTAACTTACCACCAACTATCTTGGTCTGCTAGAGTCATAACAAAATACCATACATGAGTGGCTTAAACAACAGAAATTTAAGTTCTCACAGCTCTAGATGGTGACAGCCTAGGACCAAGATGCCCTATTAACTTGGTTTTCAAGTTTTGTTGCGCTGTCTGTATCGTTTCTTTCCCAAACAGATAAATTATGCCACACCTATCCTTTTGATACTGCAGATACTTCTGAAGCATCAAAATCATGACATCTATTCTACATTCTAAATATTTCTCAAATTCAACTATTTCTACCCGTGTCACCATCAGTGCCCTCCTCTACACCACTGTCATCTCTTCTCAGGTTTACTGCAACATCATCCTTATTGACCAACTAAACTCCAGTCTTGCTCACCTCTAATCCATCTTTTACTTTTCAGCCAGGATAAAAGAGAATAAAAGAGAAAAGCAGAGAAAAAGAAAAGGAAGAGGAGGAAAAAGAGGAAGGGAAAGCAGGAAGAAAGGAAGAGAATGGAAGTTTTGCTTAATGTGTTTACTGATGAAATCCATTTAGAGTGAACAGGTCAAGTCTCCACTGTTCTTGACAGAATTAATTAAAAAAAAACAAACAGGAGATAAAAAGTTGATGTTAATCTTAGCCTTATCTACTTTTTCTAAAACCTACTCCAATCTCCCATCTTCACTATTATTGTTCCCTATTTGGACTTAACAAAAGAGCCTAGTTGGGACTAATTCCAAAGATTTATGCCCAAGGGGTGTGGTTTTCCTGGCAGAGGTGAATTACTTGGAAAGGTAAAAGAAGGGATGCTGATAATGAGGAAGAAAGGCAGGAATTAGCAAGTATTTTGCCTTGATAAATTGTGTGTAAAAAGGCATAAAAAGATGAGACCCACAGGCACAAAGAAAAGCCCTATTCAGAGCTATTTTTACCAGTCTTCAGTGTTCATAAGTCATACAGGATAAAGAGGAAGGGGGGGAGGGGGGAGGTGGAAAGGAGAAGTCAAATAGCTAACTAGAGCCTCCAAGTTCACATTTCTGTAAGACTTTTTTAATTTAATGGGTTGTTATTTCCCCTTATTTCAAGCACATCCAAATATGGTCAATTTATATTTACATTTATATTTATTATCAAAATATACTTAATTTCAGCTGACCTGCTCAAGACCAGCAAGGTTTCATCCTATAAGTTAACAATTAACATCTAAAATATTACTACTATTGTGAAATTAGTCTAGTATCTCAATTTCAAACTTTTCTGAAGCAAACTGGTAAACATCCCAATAGAGGAAATATGATTTTCTAAATAAACCAGAATCAAATTGGTGAAAACTGTGGAAGAAAGTTGATTACTAATGCTTCCAAGAGATGTACTCCAGTGTTGTTTTAAACAGAAGTTCTCAAAAAAATTTTTTTTAATAGATAAATAAACAGAAGTTCTCCTATTTATAATTTGACTATCTTTAGAGTGAAGTAACATCAATACGTCAGAACCTACGAAATGAAAATCAATCAGTAATAAGGTTTGTACTAAGATAGAGTTTAATAAAACGTTTCAGAAGCTCAGCAAAAGTAATTCTATACATCTTGAAACAATGGGAATGTAAATTTTCAAAGATACTCATTAGTTTATCCTTTACAAAGTACATCATAAATAGGTAATACCCTAAACACCATTCTTTTTTTTTTATTTAAAAAAAAATTTTTTTTAATGTTTATTTATTTTTGAGAGAGAGACAGAGAGACAGAGAGAGAACGAGCAAGCCAGTGGGGAAGGGGCAGAGAAATAGAGGGAGACAAAGAATCTGAAGCAGGCTTCAGGCTCCGAGCTGTCAGCACAGAGCCCGACGCAGGCTCAAACTCACGAGCCATAAAATCATGACCAGAGCCGAAGTGGGACGCTCCACCGACTGAGCCACCCAGGCGCCCCAACCTAAACACTATCCTTGAGAACAGTCTGACAATATGTATCAAAATGAAAAATAAGCATGCCTTAGTACTCTGAAACCTAGGAACTAAAGCTAAGGAGAAAATCAAGTATGGGCACATAATTTTTGTACACATAAGTTTTGCATGTAATGTTTCAATTTATGATTGTTTTTAAAAAGGAAGTAACTAAAATATCTATCAGTAGGCATTCAGTTATGTGGAATTTGGTACCTACAATAGCATGTCGCCATAAAAATCATGTGAATTGATTTATTTTTATTTGCCATGGAAACAGGCCCCCAGAGGAAAAATAAAATACAAATCAGGCTACAAATCAGCAATTATACTAAGTAACTATTTCTGCAAAATGGTGTGCTTCTGTCTCAGACGAAGGGGAACGAAGGAAGACGTGTACGTGTGCGTGTGCACAGGCATACAAAGGATGGTAAACGTGTTCACTAAAATGTTAAGGGAGCTCTTACCTCCGGATGGTGAGGAAAGCGGAGACATTTTGGCTTCCTTCTTTGTACTTCTCTATGGTATCTGATTTTTTTTCCCATAAGTATATATGTTTTACAAAAAAGTTACAGAAAAGTTTAAGATTTATTCATCATAAAGCCACTTACACAGTTCCCTTTGCTTAGAGTTATCATCGCCACCGAACGGCACGACGATACACAAGCATTCACACGGTATGCGATATTTCCATTGATACCAACAGAATCAATGTGCACAAAAAAGCAAAATCGGTGTACAGTGGATGGAAGACATTTTCAAACAAAAACAGACGAACCGCTCCTCTTCCACTCGAAACCTGTTTGTTGTATGTCAAAGTCCCCCAGGAGTGGTAATCATTAATGGGCACAGAGGCGTTATTACCTAGCTCATTCTCAGCACTACTCTCATTTATGTGTCAATCATCTCAAGAAAGCTTAAAAACAAAAAAATCACCCTCCCTAAAAAGAGAAGAAGACCTATTCAGGTCAGTTAATGAGTAGTCCAGGAAAACAAGACCATCACAGCATTCCATAGAGTCAAGAATTACTATATAGCTGTAACTGTTTTCTGTATCTATGTACAGCTTCTATCCATACATATATAATACTAAAACTTATTTGCCACATTATATAGTAAGAGAAATTTACTTAGAGGCATTTTCTCTAACCAAGAACTCTGTCATACTCAATCACCAGATTCAACATATGTTAAGATTTTTCAAACATTTTTCTATAATGATATTTTTTGTCACGAAACCCTACCAAAAAAACTTAAGACAATGCACAAAGCATTAAATTTCAGGACTAACATCAGGCCAAATACTATGAATCACCAATCACTAATCCGGGTTCATCCATTCAATTATTTCAACAGCTAATACATAGAAGATACCGTATTAGGCAATGTGCTAGGCACTGTGGAGAAGAAAAACATAGAAAACACAGGCACTATGGTCTAGAGGCTCACAGAATGGCATTTCACAGGTACAGAATGTACACTGAACCCAACTCCACAATCCCAGACGTTCAGAACATCCACATATCAATATTAAGTAGAAGCATCTACAGTGTGCCTTTAGGACAGGTTATACATCCCTTAATTAGAACGATGTAAGTGCTAGGGAAAAGTGAACAAATGCTTCATGCTGACTAATTAGGTCAAAAGATGATATGCTTGAAATGAATCCTAAAAGACAAGTTTGCAGAGTCAAGACAGAGAAAAAGACACAGCAATCAAAGCAATGTTCAAAGACAATGTTCTAAGGCAGAGGCAGAAAGAGCATGGTATTCAATAGTTGAGTAGGTCTACAGCAGTAATCAGGAGAGAAATCAATAGGTACAGCTTGGATACATTCCCGAAAGATCTGGATTTTATTCTAATGACAAAAAACAGATGACAAAGATAAGAAACAAGATCAAATAATCAGTTAGGCAGTGGTTTGAAAGTTAAGACCAGAAGCAGGAAAGCAGATAATGTTAATCTATAATAGTAAGTGTCCAGGTAAGAAATGAAGGACCTAAATTATAACTCAGTGATGTTAACAGTGAAGACTATTTCAGGCAATTTCCTGAATTAGTGGCAAGTCAGTTGGGCATCTGACTCCTGATTTTGGCTCAGGTCATGATCTCACGGTTCATGGGATTGAGCCCCACGTTGAGCTCCATACCAACAGCACCTGCTTGGGATTCATATTCATTCATTCATTCATTCATTCATTCTCTCTCTCTCTCTCTCTCTCAAAACAAATAAACTTAAAAAAAAAAAAGTGTCTAGAAAATTTCAAAGTAGCCCAATCAATAAACCCTCGTTGGCCAAATGATATGACAGATAAGGAAGACGGAAGAGGCAAGAAAACTCGTAAGTTAGACAACTGGGTGACATCAATAACCAAGACAGCACAGAGTTGTGAATGAGTGTGTCCAGATGTGTGTGAACAGGTTTAAAGGAAAAGATGTGATACTCATTTTAGACATAACGAATTTCCATAGTCCTATGCCGTATAGATGAAGATGTTCTGAAGAAGCTAGTACTTACAGTGAGTGTAGAGGACAGAGAGGATAAAAAAATATATACCTGGAAGTCAACTATGAGTAGGGAGTAGCTGAAGTCATGAAGATGTGCTGAGATCCCCAAGGGGCGCTGTGCGAGGTAAATGAGAAGAGAGTCAAGGACAAGAGCTTAGGAGAGTTCCTGAGGCCAGGACCACAGACAAGAGGTCCCCAAGAGAGACTACGAAAGAACAGTCAAAGAGCTAAGAGAACAAAAGTTTCAAAGAAAGAGGAATGGTCAACAATGTCAAATGGAGCAGAGAGAGATCAAGCAAAAACTGATACTTCTGGGAACCTTATCAAAAAGAGTTTCAACAGAGTCATGAAAGTGAACAGCAAAACACTGGGGATTGAGGGATGAATTAACAGTTAAAAAAAAAAAAAAGTAGCAACAATAAGCAGGAAGCGCTTCTCAAATTGTTTTGCAGTTTCTCAAACATGTTGACCCCAGAACATTTCCTCACGTAGCATTCCTTACCCTTGGGGTCCCAGAGCAAAAGAAACTTAAACATGGCATGTTCACAAACTATCAGGAAGAAATCACTGTCGAGGGAGAGACTGTCTACAACTGAAAAGGGATAAATAATAGAAGACATTGTTAGAGGGAATAAAGATAGGCTCTGAAGCATATAATAGAAGAACACCTGTTTGTCTGACACAGGAAGAAAAACAGGAAGGGCATGAATGAAAATGCCGTATACAGGTCAAAAGCTGCCACATGAGACAATTCATTCTCTCTTTTTCCCTCCTCTGAACAACACAAGTCACTTACTCAAAAGTAACAGAGAAGGGGTGAGTAGGTGTGAGCAGAGTGTTAACGGTTTGGAACAGCAGCTATAAGAGAAAAGAAGTAGATCTGAGGTCAGAAAGCAATATGTACATGCTAATGCCGTTTGAGCTGCACCACAGTTCTAGAACTCTTCCAAGTACTGAGGAGCCCTGAGTAGAGACAGGTTTAAGCCTCAACCTCATAAAATTCCCACCCATTCCATCTAAAGCCCAAACGATTCCATCTCCTAGGGCCTAAAGTCTGGAAATCACCTGAAATAACGCTAAAACTCAGCAAGAAGCTAAAGCCTGAAGTATATCCAGTGAGTTTCCAAAACCTCGCTGGGATCTTAAAAGCACCAGTAACAAGCAACTAGAATTCACAGGAGGATTTGTGGGCCAAAAGATTTTAATGTGAGCATTCTTCTACTTAAATACTTCTTACAAGAAATGCCATTTAATCAGACCACAAGGGGGGCAAATGCCATCAAAAGTGGTGTTGACAAGTATGAATCTCCCTAATACACCCAACAGTCCAACCGTTCTCAACCATTTATATCACTTCGGGGGTAAGCTAAAACAACAGTAACACTAATAATTTATGATCCATATTGAGACAAAATGAATATGATTTTATTTAACATGTCATTACTTTTAAGTAAATCTTAACCAGTGACACCTTGAGAAGTTTACAAAATCATGCACTTCCCCTTCTTTTATTCAAGTTGACCCCTAATTCTTTTGTTTTTAATGTTTGTTTATTTTTGAATGAGAGCCAGCACAAGCAGGGGAGGGGCAAAGAGAAAGGGGGACAGAGGATCAGAAGTGAGCTCCACGCTGACAGCAGCGAACCCGATGTGGGGTTCAAACTCACGAACCACGAGATCATGACCCAAGGAGAAGTCAGACGCTCAATGGACTGAGCCACCCAGGAGCCCCGACACCTCATTCTTATGGGAAAGATGGGAGCACACTGTTATCCCTTCCAAAAAAAAAGCATTTTTAAACTAATTTTTAAAAATATTCAAGAGTATTGGTTAAAATGTGAGCCTCTAAAAGACAATTAATGTCACTGCCTCATTACACACACACACACACACACACACACACGCACAGAGCCACACACATCTGAATGTAACTGACAGCACCCTAAATAAATATAAACAAAGACAAAGTTTAGAAGTGATAAGGTGCAACTGTAGAAATGGAAATTTATTTAATATCCACCATGGGCTTGGAAATTTGAATCCTCGTAATTCTGTAAGGTAGGTGACAGAATATTTCAATCCTAAACAACAGTATCTGAACTAGAGAATCACTGTTCTAAGAAAAAAATGTGAAATTCACATACAGCTTTTGTCAGACAGAGAAATGGGTAATCATCGCAGGCAAAGGCTAAGAAAAGATAAAAGAGAATTCACACTCAGGTAAAATAAAGTACTCCTGGTGTGGAGTCTCCAGTAACCTTCCATCCGCCATCTGCTTGGGTGTCCGGGAGAAGATGGTGAGAAAAGTACAACATGGAGAAGCCCTGTAACTTCACAACAGTGTCAAGAAGTAATTAAGACTACTGCCAGGCTCAGGAGATTGAAAAGTATCAAGAATACTTGGACAATGTTATACTTTTGCATTTTAAAAAAAATAGAAGATCCTCAGGGCGCCCAGGTGGCTCTGTCGGTTGAGCGTCAGACTTTGGCTCAGGTCATGATCTCACGGTCCGTGAGTCCGAGCCCCGCGTCGGGCTCTGTGCGGACAGCTCAGAGCCTGGAGCCTGCTGCAGATTCTGTGCCTCCCTCTCTCTCTGCCCCAACCCACTCGTATTCTGTCTCTGTCTCTCTCAAAACTAAATAAACATTAAAAAAAAAAAAATTACAAAAATAAAATAAAATAAAAAAAATAGAAGATCCTCTAACATTTCAAAAGAAATCACCATCCTCTGTTCTAAATCAGTTGTGATCATTAAAGTAAAACATGGTGGCCATATAGCCCAGAAAACCCATGATCAAATTTTTTAAAGATATAAAAGTATTAGAATACCACAAAACTGCATACATTACCTAATAAAAGGAAATTAAACAGTAACATTTTGAGACAAAATACATTAATGGTACAAAAATAGTAGCAAATACATGCTCAGACTCAAAATATTTACAGTCCAGTGAGAAAAGGCAAACAGATAGAGAAACTTAATATAAAACAGAATGAGGTAAGTCTTTTTTTTTTTTTTATTTTTTTTTAATTTTTTAATATATGAAATTTACTGTCAAATTGGTTTCCATACAACACCCAGTGCTCATCCCAAAAGGTGCCCTCCTCAATACCCATCACCCACCCTGCCCTCCCTCCCACCCTGCCCTCCCTCCCACCCCCCATCAACCCTCAGTTTGTTCAGAATGAGGTAAGTCTTAACACCAAGTATTATAGAAACAGTAAAAAAAAAAAAAAAAAATTTTCTTTGAGGTGTTTAAGCAAGCATTCACAGAGAAGGTAGTATTTGAGTTAACTCTCGAAGGGAAAAGGAGGAAAGATTTTTTGTTTGTTTTTCAGATTCGGTTAATAATAGCACAAAATACAAAGATACAGAGAAGTGACAACATATTTCATGTTATATGAGGTATGAAAGATTCAAAATGGTTAGAATTTAGGAAGTGTGGATGGTTAAAGAGAGATAGCCCTAGATAAGTAGAACAGATCCTGAAGGGATTTGAGAAAAATTATTCAGAAGATACACTTAGGGTTTATATAAACTATGTCAGTAGTGTTAAAAAAGGAAAGAAGAAGATACTGTAGAATTTTAAAGAATACAGACTACAGGCAGACAACATCGTAGAAAAATCTCAGATTTACAATTAAATAGACTTGAGCTAGGAATCCTAGCTCTATCACTTATTAACAACAAAATTTTGGGGGGTGCCTGGCTGGCTCAGTTGGTAGAGTGTGTGACTCTTGGTCTCTGGGTTGTGAGTTCGAGCCTCATGTTGGGTGTAGAGACTACTTAAAAAAAAAAATAATAAAACCTTTAAAAAAAAAAAGTAAGGTTTTTCTAAATTGCAACTTCCATTATTTGTCAATTGGGGATGATATGTCATTACTGTAGAACAGCCTTAATATGATGGCAAATACATTGTCCAATGTATTATCTGTCAGTTAATGGATAGCCAAACTTCAGTAGTTCCCTTCTTATATCAAATGGCAGAATGTGAGATGACCGGGAAGAAGTCAACACATGTTGCCTCAGTGACTGGGAAGATGAGGAAGTCATGTACTAAAGAAAAACCACATACTGAGGAGGGCATCTTTTGGGATGAACACTGGGTGTTGTATGGAAACCAATTTGACAATAAATTTCATATGCTGAAGCAAAATAAAAATAAAAAATAAAAAAAAGAAGAACCACAAAAGGATCCACAGATTTGGAGAAGAGAAAAATGCACCGAGTTTTAGACATGCCAAATTTGCAGTGATAATGGGATACGTATCTACATGCAAAGATAGAAAGCACAAAAAATCTGGATCTTGAACTCAGTAGATGGTTCTAATAGAAATAAAATTTTAAGAATTTTAAGCGTACAAGGGAAAGCAAAAAACAAGCGAGCCAAGAAAAGGAGCTCACAAGGAGCCACAGGTGAAACGAGTCAAGACTGCAAAGAGGAAAGAGTTTCAAAAACAGAGAGGTGGCCAGCGGTTCTAAGTGCTGGATCAAATGCTGTATTTGGTAATTAAGAAGATCTCTGACATTGTACGAGAGCAATTTCAGTGAAACTTGTAAAATGCCAAGTTGCAGATACTGAAGGAATAAATGGGTGGTAAAGACATCAGAGAAAAGAACAGAAGCTATTCTAAAGGTCCTCAAGTGGAAACTCCACAAACATAGTACAGAGACCTGATGTACGTCAAAAGAGCCACATGTAAAATAAATTTAGCCTCCACCAAGCTACAAAAAAACCTAAGGAAAACAGTATCGTTGATTCTCTGACGAGCATGTTTTGTATTTATACATCTTTTTTTTTTTTGTATGAATGTATTAGAATGAAAGCATGAATCACTGTTTTACAAAAGTCGTGGGTTTGGTAAACAGGCTCTCTCATATCATGAGATTCTTGGTGAAAAAGAAAAAGATTGCTAAGTGCTAAAAGATGGGGGATCATAGAGCTCTTGAAAGAAATGCAACACTGAAGAGAATAAATGCAATTAGGAATGATTCAGGTGGAAACCTTCAGACTTCAGAGAAAGTTTCTGTTGCTGTTTTTGACTCAAGGTTTTTGTTGTTACCTTTTGTTTTCAGAAATTGAAAAACTTCTAGAGGTGTTAGGTTAAGACCAAGAAATCAATGTAAAGGTGTTTCCAGATCCAGAAAGAAAAGTAACTGTCACTAAGAATCGGATGGAAAGGTGAGGAAAAAGGACTAACTTTACAAATACTGCAGTTACGCAGAGGCCACAGTCCACGTCCAGTATGCACAGTCTATGGATGCACTCTCACCTAAAACAAAGTTCCTCCTCAGAAGTTCAGTTAACTAGCTAGATCATTAAATCAATCACAGCTCTAATACATTAGAGGGTATATCAGAGAGAGGGAAAGAGATTTTTAAAGTCGGACAAACATGGGTGAAAACGCCCGCTTCTCTACTGGCTACTATTTAACCTTAATGTTACTTAGCTTCTCTGAAGATGTTTCTTCATTTAACAATAACATTTGCGTCCTAAACTGTGAGGAACACCAAAAGGGATGATTTATGTAAAGAGCTCACCACAGTGTCTGGCACAAGGTAAGCATTTAAGAAACAACAGCTATAACTACTAAAATGAAATATAAATTAGTATTTCTCTGACCGTAGGATTGAGAAGACCTAAGATTTAAAGGAAAGGAAACAGGAAAGATTAACGTATCTGGCTACGCATTTTTTGAGTAAAATTTTTTATGTGAACAAATAGAAAATGTTAAAAAGCATCATATAAAACTAAAACAAAAATGGTAAAAGAATGGATTTACATGAATTAGTTTTCTTCACACAACAAAAAGATAACCACCACCACCCCCCCAAAAAAAAAAGAAAGGAAAAGAAAAGAAAAGAGGCTGACATGCTCCTTGCCCTGCATAAACACCACCAGGTGCCCAAATGTAGGAATCCACAGATACAGTAATGGACACTAAGTGGGTATTTTTTTTTTTTAACGTTTATTTATTTTTGAGACAGAGAGAGACAGAGCATGAACGAGGGAGGGGCAGAGAGAGAGGGAGACACAGAATCGGAAGCAGGCTCCAGGCCCTGAGCCATCAGCCCAGAGCCCGACGCGGGGCTTGAACTCACGGACCGTGAGATCGTGACCTGAGCTGAAGTCGGACGCTTAACCAACTGAGCCACCCAGGCGCCCCTAAGTGGGTATTTTTTTAGTACTTCAACGTGTCACTGATACGGGGAGGAGGTACCATCCTTCCGATGTTAGACCAAGCTAATAAGGCATTCCTCATGTCCTTAAAGGAAAAGAACTATCTGCAGCATAAAACAACAGTAGTATTTGAAATGTGAGATTCAGAGAACACCAATCTCTTGCACATTGAAAGGTTTGTCTATTATAACCCGTTTTAACCAAACAGAAAGCATAATTCTAGCATACGCTCTTACAGCAACCTAACGGTGTTTCGAGCTGTGCTCGAAAGAGGTACCTCGAGACAGTCACTGGGATAAGACGGGCATATTGTGAAGAGGCCGAGTGGCTCTGCCCGTGCACAACCAGTGTCACGCCCCACAGCCCGCACGCCAACTGCACCTCCACTCGTCTCTCTTCTTGTCTAGTTAGGGTGCAATTTATTTTCAGACTTTCTTTTTAAAACTGAAAAATAATTCTAACCGTCAACATCAAATCTCTCTCCTACCAATCTCAAAGATAAAAATTCAACGAATTGTACTGCTATTCATTATTGCCATATTCAAAACTCTCCAAGGAAATTTTGAGGATATTATCCTGGGGACCCTCCCCAACCCCCAAAACTTTTCCTTACCTTTAGGAAATACTATGAAAACTTCACTTGGGGCAAATGCTATGTTTCGCAATATTTTTGTAGTAACTTGTTTATTTCTATGCCCAAGGGAATATAGATATCGCTGTGGTATTAATACCGAACAGACCAAAGTATCGTGGAACCCCTTCATAACACAAAGTGGTGACAGAAATAAAACCAAGTTGTTAACTTTGTTGTATGTTTTGTGCATGCGGTGTATGTATGTGGGTTTACCGCCTCTGGGCTAGCAATGCATTAAAAATACCCAAGTAGGGGCGCCTGGGTGGCTCAGTCGGTTAAGCGTCCGACTTCAGCTCAGGTCACGATCTCACGGTCCGTGAGTTCGAGCCCCGCGTCGGGCTCTGGGCTGATGGCTCAGAGCCTGGAGCCTGCTTCCGATTCTGTGTCTCCCTCTCTCTCTGCTCCTCCCTGGTTCATGCTCTGTCTCTCTCTGTCTCAAAAATAAATAAACGTTAAAAAAAAAAAAAAAAAAAAATTTAAAAAAAAAAAAAAAATAAAAAAAATAAAAATACCCAAGTATTCTGAAAGTTTGGGGAGAAGGATATTCAACTTCCACCTAGACTGCAGTTCTGATTAACAGGTCTGTATTATACCATTACCGGTGTCATTAAAGGAGAATATAATCATTATTATCCAAATTACAATTGAATATAATTCAAACCTTTCCCCTGGTACTTCAGAATCTTACTGAAAAGCTAACCTTTGTGATAAAATCCATTTTCATTATTCAGCAATGATAAGACTGAAATGTGCCTGCCACAACTCTATGACAACATACTGTCGAAGCTGGTTTTGAAACCAACACGTAACAAGTCTATTTACACACAAGTTTTATTTAGTAGTAAAAAATGTACAGAAAGACAACATATGAAGCTTCCTGTTATTGAGATTGCAAATAAATGAGATTTCTATGATAAATTTTATAACGACTTTTGAATATAGTACCCTGAATAACTGTGTATGAAATATAATTTGAACTCGTAACTTAACAAAATCCAAAAGGGAAAAACTAAATTTAATAAAAGAATAGGAAAATATACTGCAAGCAGAGAAAGCTCAAAAGCCACCACAGAAAATCATTGAATTGGTTAACGGGCCACTAAACTTACTTCGATTTAAAAAAAAAAATAAAAAAAAAAATAAAAAAAAATAAATCACCTAAGGATATCAACTAAGCCATCCGACCTTCACACCCACCACCCACACAGACACAGAAAGCAGCCAAGATATTCACTTTCAAAAAATGTCTAATAAAATTATTTTTACCTGTAAATTGTTTTCTGTGACTCTGTTCCACCAAACCATATTGATGGGTACTCCTGATTTACACCTGTCAGCAAGGCAGCCAATAGGGTTCTTTGCTTTTCGTGCCTTTGATCCCATCGGAACTAGCCTCTCCTCCAGCATCCCCAGGCGATACTTCCTTGGCTAGGAAAAAGAAGGAAAGAAACCAGGCCACTCCTAACATCCCCCACACTAATCTAAACTAACATAACTAACATATAGAGGACAGCAGGAATGGTGGAATAGGAAACAAGCAAAATTTCTAAGATACTCCCTCTAACGTCCCTATCACCACCCACCATTTCCCACCCCCACCCCCAATACACACCTCCAAAATAACCCACAGTCCTAACAGGCTGAACAACAATATGATATAAAGCAACAACTGTTGTAGAGATATACATTATAATCCCATTTTACCCAATTTTAATGAATAGAAATTACCAGCAAAGTTAAATGTTCTACACAATATTTTCCACTGGCACTTACCTATTCTCACTGCAATATGAAGAAATGCTTCAAGGGCACAAAATATAGGTAAAAATATTCTCCAAACTCTTATCTTTTTCTGCTCCCCAATTTTGCTACCTTATTTCCTACTGAGGAATTGCCCCCACTTCAAAGCAGCAGCTAATTCCTAAGAAATAGATTTGTTTTGAATTGATTTTTTTAATTTTTAAAATTCTATGCAGGTTAAAGTACAAGTCATTATGTCTGAAGTGGGCATTCAACTTAAGGTACTCAATGAAATCATCTCAAAAATTTTTTAAAAAATATACACATTTCATGGGACTTATAAATACCAGTAATGTGAACAGACTGATAACTGAATAGCTTGTCCAATAAAAGCATAAATTCATTGGCAGACATTGTCATAAAGTTAGCAAACAATCTTAATAGTAGTTGGCGGGGCTTTTTTATACATGAAAGTTAATGGTAGTTGTCACCATCTTACCTCTAAATTTGCACTAAATTACATCTCAAGGGAATTTGTGTGTGTGTGTGTGTGTGTGTGTGTGTGTGTGTGTGTGTATAATTTTTTTTGTATATATATTTTTCCCTTTAAGGAATGCTGGTATATTCTTAGGGAAGGTGACTAATTTAAGCCTGAAAGAAGAAAATCTATGTTTACTCACTGTTCTGTCATAAGTCTGCTGAAGCAAATAGTTACAATTAACTTTCTTCAGAAAAAGTGTCATGGCCAGACAAATACATAACATATAATTTTGGCTAGTAGAGACAACCAATTTGAAGAAAACACTTGATTTCTAAATTTCAAAGTAACCTTGCAAATAACGCCTATGGGAATTATTCTATGCAAATTAGATTCTAACTACAGAGATGGGCCTTTGCCAGTGGTCTTTGATTTAAGGGGAAAAAAGTAAACTTGCATAAGAAAGACAACTAAACTACCTACCAACCCAATAACTATAGCAGTGGTAAGTGTTTCATGAGGCTGACACATTTCCACCTCTATGCAATCTCACACCAATTCAATTACCCTTTGTGTCTACATCACAAGCAACTTCTGTGGATGAAAATAAAAATGTACTCATCAGAACAATATTATAAACGAAAGAATTTTAAAGGAACTTATTTCTAGTAACACAGCTCACAACTGTAAGGCTTTGATATGCAGCAAAAATACTATCACCTTAATTAAGCTTTCACTAACTTAAAACTTCTATTTTAGAAAATGTCTGGCCTAAAGATAATCCTAATTATCAGAAAAGTTCAACACATCAAAAAATATTTATTTAAACAAAATCACAACCTATCAGATAGGATTTACACAAGGCACCTAAATTCCGGGCACGTATTTCAAATTCAGACTTGCTTTTGAGCTGGTTATTACAATTGGTGCAATTTATTTCCTTATACCGGTGCACTAAGCAACATAGAAAAAAAGTATTTAAATAAATCCAACGTAGCATTCTCCCTTCCCAACAGGTCCCCTTCTGTTTCTTATTTTTCCGAAGAGGAATCCATCACCTCTCTCCCCACCCCAACCCTCAAAGACCTGTAATTACCCTAACACCCTTCCCTCTTGAATAGAAGCGATCCCCAAAAATGTGCCATTACGGATTTAAGTTTCTCCAATAAGTAGCAAGAGATTAAAACTTAACCTGAAAGTAAAACCTTCTATGTGACACTGAATGAAAAGACTTACGGTATCAGTACCATTTAAATTATCATGAGAAGCAAAAGACGACAAAATGACATCTGAAAAGGGATGGCAGCCATAGAAAGCACGAGGGGGAGGCGAAAAGACCACACGTAGAAGTCTCACTGCACAGGACATAAATTAGAGTAAAATCTCATCCGTAAACTAATTCCCAAATTATCTTGACTATCATATATCCCTTGAAGAACACGCATTTCCAACTAAACATCTAAGAGATCTTTTTGTATCAGGACCTGTTCTAAATACTTGGAATACAATGATGAATAAAACACAAACCTTTCCCTCAAAGAGGATATAATGTGGTAGGTAAAAAGTCATGCAAACGGAACACACTGACTGTGATATAATAAATGCATATATAATAAATAAGGTACCAACAGGGCAGAGACAACGGGTTCACAGAGAAGGCAAAAGCCTGAGCAGTTCTGAAGAAGAAGTTAAGTGGACCCAGACAGGGAGGGGGATGGGGAGAGGGAGAGGGAGGGCGCGCCACTGTAGGCCAGAAGAAAGGTGTGCTAGACGCGTAGACGCATAGACGCATACAGGCACTGTGGTGTCAAGGGCAAACCGCAAGTATTAAGTCTACCAGGAGAGCAGTGGGCCAACCAACCTCCAAGAGCAAAAGGTGAGGCTTCAAAGCAATGAGAAAAAACCCGTTCCTATCCTGTCCGAAGGACTTCAGACTTCATTCCATGGGCAACGGGAACTCGTGAAAGCTTCCGATGGAACATTACACCGGCAACGGGCAGACCCACACCCACGGGGGACTGTGGCGGCAATCCGGGCGAGGGTTGCTCAGCCCCCCGCTCACCGACGGGGCTGGCGGCCGTGGAGGCCGCCCTGGGCACCGCAGCACGTTTCGGCAGCGTCCCCGGCCTCTCGCCTCTGGAAGCCAGTGGCCCCACAGGCCCAACTGTGACAACCCAGAAAGATCTCCAGTGTTCCCTGGGAGCAGGGGCACAAAACTGCCCCCGTTTGAGAATGGCTGGTGATTCTCCAGGATGTGAACTCAAGGGAACTGAAGTGGGAACGAAGCTAATTGCGGCCTGGGTGGGAAGAGACATGCTGGGCTAAGAACCGCTATCGGTGACTCACTGAAAGTGGGGGCTAAGGACACCGGAGAAGTCAGATCGAAGATAAGGAAATAAAAGGGGGCGAAGACACTTTTACGGGAAATGCTTATTAATCCCTAAAGTTATTCCCCTGACATTCTGAGTTCTGTAAGATCCAAACCGTCCCCTCCAGAGCAAACAAAAGCCCTCTTCCCTCTCCTAGGCCGATCTTGAGAACGTCGATAGTCAACAAAAGCAGTAAAGGGCGCTGCTGACCCTCTGTGCTTGATAGCCTCGCCCTCCGTGGACTTCTACTTACAGAATGGAAGTATTTTTAAGTGTCCTGTCCTATCAGTAAATCACCAGCTTTTCTGCCCCACCTCCTACCAAGTCCACACCGTACATCAAAATTCCCAATCTCTTTCTGTTCCTGTGGTAAAATATCCTGAAAGTGTTCCTCCCCCTCTCCCTCTCTCTAGAGTTACACAACCCCTGCTTTAAAATCTCAAGATTCACTACAACAGTGAACGATTTTTATCATTCTTCACAAAATCTAAATTAACAGTACAGTAAGAGTAGATGAAAATTGTTTTACTCATTTGATGAGGCATTTTAAAAAAACACACTGGCTTCAACAAAAGTATTCAAGGATCCTTTTGGGTTCAAACTGTAAGGAACCTATGGATTTTCTGGAAATGTCATTAAAATAAACATTCTGCTTCAGTGGACCTCGAGCGAAGCCTGAGACTGCATTTCTAAAAGGCTCCCACAACTACTAGTACTCTCCTGCTCTGGTGACCACACTTTGGGAGGAGTAAAGTTCTAGAGAATGTTACAGAAAAGACCTAGAGAAAAAACAACGAACGGTCCAGACAGAAACTGAGGCCACTCCCGGAAATAACAAGAGTTCAATAGAGTTTGACCTACATACTTAGAGCCTTCGAGACCATTACTCATATACCCTGCAGAAGTTTTTCAATGCTGGCTCTTCGAAATTTCATGACCTAGTCCATAAAAGCCCTTTCCGATGGTTTAAGACTAA
Organism: Panthera onca; assembly: GCF_046562875.1. Lineage (NCBI taxonomy): Eukaryota > Metazoa > Chordata > Mammalia > Carnivora > Felidae > Panthera > Panthera onca. Next base: position 232,930,978 of record NC_138339.1, read on the forward strand.
AGGAAATCCTCCTTTGCTCCTCACAAATGAGGGACGTCTCCGTATCAAAAGAAAGAATAGTAAAAGCTAATTTTTACGACTCTTTGAGTTCAAAAGCCTAACTGCACACACTTTTTTTAGTCATTCATTCACTCAACATTTCAGCATAACACTCTTTGCTCTTCTTCCTAGAAATACAAAGCTGAGATCTATTCTCTTCCCCTAAAAAACTTCACAGTCTAGCCAAAGAAAAATCTATAAATACCACTGCATGTATAGAAAATGTAGTTAAAGCCACTAAGTAACAGACCGATTTTTCAGTGCACAATTCTTCTGGTACAACTGCAAAACAGCAATGCTTTAACAATGCTTCCTATTACTAGCCATATGTTGTTATATATCATTAACTAATTAGTGATAAACTACAGAAATCAAGTTGTTACCACAGTACAAAAAGTTTCCAATACCCTGAATTTTAAGAAACCCTTTCGAACATCAAAAACATTCACTATTTGTACTTCTAAAACAACGAGTGATGATTTAAAGTATTATGAATGACACTTTTAAATGGTTTGCATTTTATTAGTCACAACTTCTTCAGGTAACTTAGAAAATAGTAGTGTGTGTGTGTGTGTGTGTGTGTGTGTGTGTGTATATATATATATATATATACATATGAACTATCTCCATTCAGATAATACTTAGTAACTATATTAATTCCCATTACCTTTTACTATAATAACTCAGCAACCTACCTCCTGCCACTCCTGAGGGTCTCAGGCCCACTAATAGAAACCTCTGCTCTAGAACTGACTACATATTTATTTGAAAATAAACCTGCATTTTTATTTATTTATTTATTTTTTTAATATAACCTCTTCTAAAGGCACCTGGCTGTCTCAGTCAGAAGAACATGTGCCTCTTGATCTCAGGGCCGGGAGTTTGACCCCCACATTAGGTGCAGAGATTATTTAAATAAATAAAAATAAAACTTGAAAAACAAAACCTCTTCAGGAGTGCCCGGGTGGCTTAGCTGGCTAAGAGTCCAACTTTGGCTCAGGTCATGATCTCATGGTTCGTGAGTTCGAGCCCCAAGTCAGGGTCTGTGCTGACAGCTCAGAGCCTGGAGCCTGCTTCGGATTCTGTCTCTCTGTCTCTGTCTCTGTCTCTGTCTCTGTCTCTCTCTCTCTCTCCCTCCCCTGCTCACTTCTCTCTCTCTCTCTCAAAAATAAATAAACATTAAAAACATTTTTTTAATAAAATAAAAACAAAACCTCTTCCAGCTCACAGCGGTCGTCCCTAAATTAATGAAATGTCCTAATATTTTAGCATATTTGTAATTATGAGAAGTAAATTGGAAATTATAATTTCATTAACGATTGGTGGGTAATCTAAACTCACTGGGAAAAAACAGACGCCCAAATTGACTAAAATCATTTGAATTTTTTAAATCAAATACATTAACTAATTTCCATACAATCATCAAGACAGGGAACTACCTCTACCTAATTTACTATGTGGATTTTAAAGGCTCCTACACCTAATTAATTTAGAATAGTAAATCCAGACCTACAAACCACTGCAGCATGGGCTCCAATCATCTTCCCCGTGAGTAAACACTTACAAAATCAAAAACAGAGTAAGCCAGCTTCAAAGATCATGTTGTATTTTGTCCCACCATTCGTTATAATTGTGGGCTATTTGTGAAAACATACTAGGTTCCTTAAGTTTTCATTGTTCAAATAAAAACAAGAGTAGGACACGATGGGCAAGCGAGTCCACTAAAAAACAGACCCACTGTTAGAGACTCGGGGCAGGAAAACATCTATAAATGAAAAAGCCCTTTTAATTTGCGAAGTCAATGTACAGGATAACAGGATGAAAACAGAGGATGCTCTAAGTTATATCAAATAAAGCAAAACAGGATTTACATACACACACAAACATATTTTTAGGCTCTACCATGAGTCAGTCCCCCAATATCATATGCATATGTTTAAGGAAGCTTACAAAGCGGTTATTCCTTCTGTTCTTAAAACCTCCAGATTATAACGGAGTTCTACGCCAACAAAAGCAAGACCAGTGGAATACTTCTGCTAAGCAAGGCTACATTTAATTTCTAAAGAACTGGAACACCAAACTGCAACTTCTTTTATTCTTCTGGTTTAGAATGAAACTGAATATAAAACGTAGAGAAAGAAAATACCGTGCCTAAGTTATTTTAAGTGAATCTGAGGAAAGGTGTTTTTCTCTAAGTCACGAAAGTTATTTCCACAAGAAACTATCAACTGTAATCATTTTATAACTGTAATCAACTTTTACAATGTATTCCAGTACTTTATCAAAAGTACCCATGATGCTAAACGCCTGATCACTCATTAGCAGAAGGTTCCCTTTTTATTTATTTACATTTGTCCCCTGGCTTCAATCTTGAAATGAAGCAGAATATCCTCAGAAATGCTCTTTACTAGATAGAACTGAACCTAAGCTAAAGCAGTGGTTACTCAAAAGTAATCTCACACACATTCAGAAAACAGATACACACGTTTTAGAACTACAGAATCATAAGCAACAGAAGACTGGAACAACTACCACGTGGCAAGCACAAGGCACTACACCAAGCACTTTATACCCATTAACGTATTTCACGCTCACAACTCTGTGAGACCGGCACAACCGTAAAGCCCGCTCCACCGATGAGAAAAGTGAGGCTATACGAGGTTAAAATAACTCACCTAGAATCCCACAACTAACGTAAGGTCGGGCTCCAGAGTTTGCACTCCTAACTGTGATATTCTGCCTCCAATTTGAAGAAACCTGTTCCATATTCCCTAACATATTTCAATCTTAACCTTATTCTAGCTAATCCTAAAATAGCCAAATACAAACTCCTGAACGAATCAATCTCTGAATCTACCTGGCATGGACGGGATCGATGAGAAACAAGAGCTACAGAGGCTCCATTCAAAGAAATAAAATTAAGCAGCTCCCTCTCCCCATTTTCAAAATGCAGGGGAAAACATCTTGGGAATTAAACAGAGTTGGGGAGGGGTGCCCGGATGGCTCAGTTTCTGACTTCGGCTCAGGTCACGATCTCGCGGTTCGTGAGTTTGAGCCCCACGTCAGGCTCTGTGCTGACAGCTCGGAGCCTGGAGCCTGCTTCGGATTCTGTGTCTCCCTCTCTCTCTCAAAAACAAACAAACATTTAAGAAAAAAAGAGTTGGGGAAATTATGCACTTTGGGTTCAATTTAGCTAAAACTTAGGCTAGCATGTTTGTGGATGGGAATTCTAAACTCACCTTTACTAATTCATTACTGACCCCGACTTTGTAGAAAATAGAGATGAACCACCAGCAATGCCAAGCGGCTGAAATCAGCTACTTCACTTTGTAAACACAATGAGCAGAGCAGAGTAAAACGAAGCCAACTACATAATCTCAGAATGAGCTACTAGTTCCCAAGTCCAGATAGACAATGCACCATGGTTTTACCAAACTATCATTACTGGGTTAAGAACTAACTCAAAACGCCCAAAGCTAAACCAAGAGAATGACTACAGCCCAAGAGTATTACACACTGTATATAAAAGGCATGTTGCCTCAGTTCACATGTTTAAATACGGTATAAAGTGTCAAACATCAAACCACCACTCACCTCTTAAAAAAACAAAAAGAAACCAAACCAAACAAAAACAACCTCCAAAACGCAAATCTGCCACAAGATCTTTTATAATCCATTGATAGAATAAAATTTCCTTGCAGTCATAAATTTGGAAGATTCTTTCTTGACTCAACAACAAAAGCCAAGTGGTCACTGCCCACAACATACCAATTAAACCTAAGTACAGAAAGTAGTACATGGTTGAACTCCTAATTTGTCACAACAAAATTTAATCTGTTCTTTCCAAAGCATATCTTTATCTCAACACAATCCTGGAAGTCAACCTGGAGTACTCTTTATTTTGCAGGAACACAAAATTAACTCTTTCAAAACTGAGTCCTTTCCTGTAAGAACTATCATATTTCTAAACAAGTTTGAATCTAATCTTATTTACACAGCATTTTAAAGAAAAGAATAAATTAAGACTGGAGGTAAAAACAATAGGAAAAATGTCACATTTAAATCTGACAATTAAAATGCAGAGAAGACGAAGAACATATCCATTTGCTAAGGAACGTTAACTACTATAGATCATTAGCAATAAAATGACAATACGTTAAAATTACAAGAAAACATCGACAATCCCTTCAATTTAAAATCACTGACTCGGCATACAGGGAATTACCATGTTATTTTAACCAAAATGAGCTTAATATTTTGTTCTTTTTAAATGTACTTAGTAAGGGATAATCAGAGTCTGTGTGACATTTCAAAAGTGACAGCGTAAATTACTTGTGAAATTCAAGACCAAAAACAAAATGGGAGACTGAAACATCCACGAGGCCTAAATCTCTAACATACATAGAGCTTACAACGAATTTAAAAAGAATAGCCTAATAGAAAAACGAGCCAAGGACGTTAAAGAAACACCAATGACCAATTAACATAAATGAGTAGTTCAACAGCACCAGTAATCAAATTTAAACAATGGGGGGGGGGGGGGGAGGTTGCCTTATACAGTAACAAAGATGTGAAATACTTTTACATCTCTGTGTTATCAAGTCTGTAGGAAACCAGAACCTATCAGTAGGAATGTAAACATGTACAACATCTCTAAAAGGTTACCTGTCAAACATCAAAAGTTTATTTTTTTTTCAAACATCAAAAGTTTAATTGTGTGTTCCTGCCCCAGAAACTGTGTTCACAGAAATTTTTACTGAGAACCACATAAATGGAAAAAGGAACAGGCATAAGGTCAATGTTTTATCTCTTCCCCTGTATATTACCAGTAGCCTCTTTCCACTACCTCTCTCTTTTTCACCTTATCAAAGACTCATTTCACCTTTCTCATATTGCCCTTGCTAGAAAGACTTTGGGTTTTCTCCGAAATATAAGTAATTATTATCTATATTATTCTAGGTAAATTACTTTCTCTCTCAAAACTTCCACTCTCCAATTTTGTAAAATGAGAAAAATAATCTCTCTCCAAGACCCATTGGGATGATTAAATGATACAAAAGAGAAAACCTGAACTTACGAAAGAATTATATAAGTTTAACACATTACCTGGAACAGATACAGAAAATCATTATCAATACAAATAAAATCAAGTTTCTGTCCATCTCTCACTACATCATGAGAAATCCCCACGTGCATTTTCACCAAATTGGAAGCACGTGTTCGAGAAGCTAACGGCTATGTGGGGAGGAGTTGGGGGAGGGGGGTCCTGAACACCTCACAGAAAAGATGGACATCCTCAGAGCAGCTATTGGAGACCCATATTTCCAGTCGCAATTACAACACAGCCTGATCCACAGTGAGCAGTAACAGATTATTTATTTAGCTACAGTTAACAATGTATTAGTACAACTACCATTTATCGGGCACTTCTGGGCCAGGAAATATTTTTCGTTTAGTCCTCATAACGCCACATAGTAGGCACTCAGCATGATTACTGTTTTCATTTTGCGAATGGAGAAACGCTTGACTAAGCTTAAAGACACAAACATAATCCGTGAAGAAATGGAGAATCAATTCAGACTGCCTGGCATCCAACTCCAAACCCTAAGACTCCCAAGCATTATTCAATACCACTGGGTTATTACTACTCCGACTGTTTGCTCTTTGAGAGAAATAAAAACTCAACCAGAGCTCTGAGTAAGCTATAAACGGGGACCATGGCATAAGGCGCCTCCCTACCTGCAGGGACTTGGATCTAACAACTCTACCAGTTCCCACAGGGACTCATGCGCATCTCTAAATCTACGACCTCACCTACCTCTGGCTTAAGTTGGGAGAGCACACATTCCCACAGCTTGGCAAGTAGAGATGAATGGAGGTTTCATCTACGCCAGTAAAACAAGAATAGCTCTGTTTAATTTGCAATTCTAAACACAATTTTCCATAGAAATATTACTCATACAATACTCATGGGTAAACGATATTGATGTGGCTGATCTGCAAAACCTAAATACTAAGCAAAACAATTCTTGAGAACATATATAAAAAAGTTAAAAACTGTGGTTTTACAGGTGAGGTTTTAAATTGTCAATTTCCATTAAGACTTCCATTTCAGTTTCTCCATTTTCTCTTCCCCTTTTATTTTTCCCGAGATCAATACTTGGCTTGATGTTCCAATATAAGCCTAAGCCGCAGAAGGATCAAGGAAAGATTTACATTCCAAACTTCCTCTGCTATAATTCTATTAATCTCTCCAAATTTACTTTAGCTTTCTCCAATAAAAGAACCCTACCACAAATAGTCTCCGGCTTCCTTGTAACTCCATAGTTTGTTCCCTAGATTAGAAATAATATAAAAGTCATCTTTTGAAGACATTAAAACAGAAAGGTTACAAGAAAAAATTTAAACGTCAAATTAATCAGAAAACATACTATATCGCCAGTAAATTTTGTAATACAGATGGGTGAGAGAGGGAGGTGTATGCTCTTGAGGTAGAAAACAGTGGGAAGGAGGTTTCAAACTGAGATAAAACATGGAAGGAAGCAGACAAAGTATTGCTAGTCAACTTCTCCCTCAAACAGAATAATCCAGAACTGGACGTCCAAAATCTACACATCCTCACAAATAACACGTCCTCACAAACAAACCATCGGCAGATAAGCCAAACCCTTTTGGTCCCACTTCCCTCATCCTAGCCAAGAGCTTTAAAATCAGGAGAAATAAACATGATACGTTAGAAATCATTGTCTCCTGAGTCCAAAGGCTTTAACTTGTTAATTCAAACCTTAAAAATCTCTTCTCCCATTGCTAGAAATAAAATGCAAGTGCCCAGGTAAAACTGCATGTTGATCGAAACAACACCATAAAGTACAACTAAAACGAGAAGCGTAAATGACAGCCACCAGAGCCTTCTGTGCTGTGGGGGAGGGAGGCGGTGAACACGAAAAGGACTCTCGATGACTAAAACATGAGGGCAAAGAAAGGCTAAGAAAGAGATACGCAAGGGAAAGCCAACAACGCCAGATACAAATTTTGAAGCTTCTCACTCTGCTTAGGCTTTGTCTCAATCATCTGTGGTCGCCCTGCATACAAACTCACAGCTTAGCAAGAATACCCAGCAAGACGTCATGGTACTGATTCACTTCATTTATGCACATCTGTATCTCAACATCTAACTCTGTTATAAAGTTACTCTCTTCCCAAAGGATCCTTACCCAAAACCGTACAGCTCTATACGTCACACTTGTGATTCACGGTGACTCTCACCCCTTTTTCTGTTATGCCAGTTTGCAGCTTGATCTCTCTTGCTGTTAAGGTTTCCTCGTGTATTAATCTCAAATACATTAACTCCCATTTTCAACAAAACCCCTTCTCTAGTGTTTTGGGGGGCTTAACTCTCCCTCAGAATACGCGGCTACAATTCACTTTCTTCCACCACCACTCCTGGCCAACAATGATTATACACACTTTCAAACAATGGTTACTTTTCCTATCTATCATATCAGTTTTATCTAATGGAGAAAACAAATCAGTGCTTCTCAAACATCAGTTGTGAAAGATCATTTTTTTCATAATTTCCTGTTTATCATGGTTGTATACTTTTATAAAGTAAAAAGGAATTACCAGAAAAGTGAGCACATATTTGGATGTTGCAGTATTATCAAATTATTACAGAAGTTTCTAAAAAGGTATTTCCAATCTTTTAACTTCCGTCTCCACAGACAGGTACCAGACGCTTCAGGGACTGGCGCCGGTCCCTGGGCATGAGCAGTAAGGACTGCCCTAATGCATACATTCTCAGTACACGACTCTTCAGGAAGTCGTTCACATGCCTAGCAACAATAAAGCAACCCACACAAATGGCAATGAACCTGTTTAATACTGTTTTCCACATCCCACATTTTACTTCAGCCAGTCCCTACAGATACAGGGCCCCCCGGTCATAGTCTCTTAGCTTGTCTTTGATAAAGAGGATTTAAAAATTTACTGAAGATCCTAACTCTCTACTTATAATCGAGCAGTATCTTCTGATTAAGAGTCTTTCCTCTCCATATTCCACACCTTCAAAAACCACAACTCAAAACATCTTTTCTCCATAAACACTTCTGCATCTAGAGAATTCTCTGCGATTTGGCAATCATCAGACATTTACATTGGCACTAATTAATATGCTGTAAGGAGGTTCATGTACTGCCTTTTCAATTAGATTTGAGAGAAGCAGTCAGTGTAAACATCATTCTTTTGCCATTTTCCACATAGCACAGAGTAAGTCTGCTTACAGTAAAAGCAATGGTCTGATCTGACCCCGAGAATTCTCATAGTCCCCAGGCAAAAACAGCAGCATGCCTGGCCTAGGGATTGGCCTGAGATTTCCAGAAAATAATTTAGCTATGAAACACAGTAGTAGGTATGGCCTAACTTAACTCTCTGTTCCCTCCAATATCATTATGAAATAAAAGGTCTCTCAGTAATCACGACAGCCTTCTAAATCAACTTAGAATTATATTTACCTAAATTTGAGTTACTTCCACTAAAACGACATCATTAGGCAGACATTAAGAATTACTACGACCAAAGAAAAAGTCTACATATGCCTTCAATTTACAAAGTGTAGCATACAATACTCTTATGCTAAGAGTTTTACTAACACAAAGAAATTTTAAACTTTCTCAATCCAACCATTAACAATTTTCAAATACACACAACCTGTACCAACAGATTCCTAACTATACAGTCCACTACGGGGGGAAAAAATCTATGTCCCTAAATATTATTTTAAATGTAAATGGCAAGAAAATATGGTCCTTCAAAGACCTACCACTATGTGAACCCCGAATTTCTAAGTAGAGACTAGCCTGTAGGTCCGTTCAGTTTAGACAGACAGTGAGTTTTAGACATGAGAGAGACACCACAGTCATTATCCAGGGCATGCCTGTCATTTCACGGACGACGCACACGCCGCAGCCGGGGAAGCTGGCCCAAGGTCACAAAGCCAGAGACGCCGGGCCTCAACAGTTGCAGCACCGTGCTCCTTTCACCACGTTACTCCACTTCCCTTCCAAACGTTGAGGTCGGGTTGGTAACATTTCCTTCTACCACTTTCCTACACTAAAATGAATTTTAGAAGAATGCACACTATATCCTCCTTTTTCCAATCTCCAGGGATTTTTACTGTTTTCTCAAAAATGAGTATCGGCCGCTCTAAATCACATGTCAACTTTAAGGTACTAAACCCTCATATTAGGAATACTTTCAAGTGTTTGTTTGCCATGCTAGTCTTACTTTCTACTCATACATCAGAAATGCTACTTATCACAGTTAACTGATCATCAAAAATGCAAAAACTAACAAAAAATAAAGAGGTGAAAAAGCCATTAAGGGGACTCCTCAGACTACTGAAGGGCTTTTTATTTTTTCCTTACACTAAAAAGCTCCAGATACTTTGACTTCTAGCTTTCACCTGCTTTTCAGCATTTTACGGTTTCCTTCCATGTCGCCAGGCTTTGTCTACTGTCACTGCTCCCTACTGTCAGTTAGCCAACCTGTGTTCAATTCTATTCCACTTCTACTATGTGGATTCAAAACTACACGCTCCAACTTATAAGACTAGTATGTAAAGCAAGAGTAAATGTGCTCTCGGTGACAGCATAAGGAAATGTATAAAATTGAACCCACACGTTTTAGTTTACATTAAAAGTAGTTCATAATTAATTACCTCCTTGTTCTTATCTATTGTTCAAAATGGAGATAATACTACGTACATAAAGTATTAAATGTCATTTATACCTGACGCCGTTAATTCTTATCTTGAGAATATCTAGTCTTCTTGAATTTCCTTTTATACCACCCTCTGATCAAATGTTCCTAAAACCATCTTAAACTTGTATCAGTTTCCCAAAATTAATATTCTTTTCTTCCATTACTTAGGAAACTGAATTAGTTACAACACTGTAGTAATTTCCACCAAGATTTACAACCTCCTGAACATCTTTAGCTGCTACTGATCCTAACCAAAAATATCACCTTCTGTAGATTATTATTAGTATTAACATGATGATTCTCCGTAAGACTCAAAGGCATCCAACTGTAATAAAATCTTCACTTCTACCTGTCATAGAAGTAGCCCTATAAAATACTTCAAAATCTATGCCCGACCTATCACCCTCGATGCCAAGTAAAATACAGTTAAATTTCTGATATGAGAGATTTTAAACTGTTTTTAAACAGTTGAACCAATTACGAAAAGTCGAAGATTTTTAAGTTTGCCTCGTAATGAGAAGTTTAAATTAGGGGAGAAATCTTTGAAATTTAGACAAAGCAGTTAGGAAATGAAGTTAAAATATGATTAATGTGCCTATAATGGGTCACATTAACAGCAACTACAACATTAAATTTGATGTTTTCTTAAAAATAGAAACATTAAGGTAAAGAAAATGAGGAAAAAAGAGGATTTCATTCCTTCACATAAAACATCTCTATTTCATGCACAGAGATAAATAAAATTCTACACGTATGAAATATATACCAAAAAAAAAAAAAAAAAAGGCAAGCAAAAGCAACAAAAATATCACAGTCCATTAAAAGCACCTCCCCAACTTAGGAGAATATTGACCATTATATAGGTGATGACCCCAATATCACTTGTATATTCCATTTAGTCTCACATAAGTTTCAACTTCACCTACCTTTCTTCTCTGAGAGATGTTGAGGGCACCAAAGTCATTAAACAAGGATGAAGCAGGTGAAGTTAGAGGATCTGGAAGGTAAGTTACATAAGTTTCCACACAGACAACTCAAGCAACCCACAAATCTAATAAATGTTTAACCTGACAACATTCTTAACAGTAACAAAAAATCATATACCACAGTAATACTTAAACTCAATGCCTCATATACAGTGGATGTTCAAATATTTTCTAAGTAGAAGAAACACAAATTAGAGAATACTTCTTTCAGTCGATACTTAGCCAATTAAAGTATCAGCTAATACTTTAATCAGAAGCTATATGGATTAGGGTACATCTGTTTGTTTAGAACCAAAAGAAAAATCAAACAGAAAAAAAGAAGAGATGGCTCTTGACCTTGTTATTAGGAATGTGTGTTTATGAAAGAAGTCTACCATTTAGTAAATGTTTGTGTACTTGAAACCCAATCATGAGAAAAATTACAAAGGGCAGGGAGGTGGGGAGGACAGAAAGCCATGCTCTGAATGACTGGACTTGGATTTTAACACTTAGGCAAGGCCTTAAAACCATCTATGCGATATTCTATCTTTTTTAAGTTTGTCACCAGATATTTTATATTCTTACTAAAAATATAAGTAAATTAAGTTTTTAAAGAGGGAAATATTAAATGTTTCAAAATAAACATGAAATTTAAAGATTTTATAATTTCAAAGTTCTATTACTCTGTTCAGAAGTTATAAACAAAAGTGTATCTCTAAATGGTTTTTCACTTAATAAACCAGAAGAGTTTCTGAAAAGGTACACGTGATACACATGGAAATACTTACCTTCAATTCTGAGCTCTACTTACTCTTATGTTTCTCATTAAATTATCTACGAAATTCTAAAATCTATAGTAACTGTTCTTATTTAGAAGGACCTACTAAATCTCTCCAAAATGCAGTATGGACTGCTGCTTAATTTCTCCAGTTTCGACTGCCTGAGTTTTCATAGCTTACTCTCTCATTAGAATTAACAATTTAATATATGTACAGAAAAAGCTAGTAAAATATTTTTATGTAATTTATACATTCAAGGCACCTAAAAATAGGTACTATTATGCAGAGTACTAACACTCAATTGTTACATATTTTTAAGAAGCTATTCTTGAACATTTTTTTTAACATTTATTCTTTTTTTTTTTTTGAGAGAGAGAGAGAGCGAGCAAGCATGAGCGGGGGAGGGCGAGAGACAAAGTGGGAGACACAGAATCGGAAGCAGGCTCCACGCTCCGAGCTGTCAGCATAGAGCCCGATGTGGGGCTCGAACTCACGAACTGTGAGATCATGACCCGAGCTGAAGTCAGACGCTCAACCGACTGAGCCACCCAGGCGCCCCCTTTGAACATTTGTTTTTAAAATAGAATACAGAAAGATACTTGGAAATTCCATACTAAAAACCTTAAAAATGACCATGATCTTGCAAACAGTCACTGCATGTCTAAGAATGTTTCCGAAGAAGTAAGATATAAACACAGATGCATACACATAGTCCAATATTAGAATACTTTTTTAAAAACTTCAGTAAATTATGAAAATAAGCAATAGAATTCAATTTATTAAGATCAAGAAACACTCCTAATTTTAAAGTGTATCTAATGCCATCTCAAGTATATGAGTCTACTTAGCTAAGTATTACGTATGTAAGCGTATATATATATATATATATATATATATATATATATGTGTGTGTGTGTGTGTGTGTATACAAGTACATGTATTTTCACACTCAGACATAACCACTACTTGGAATTATATGGAATCCAAACAACAGTGATCTCTCTAGATCATTCTTATTCTCTTCCTTTATACATATTCATAATTTTCAAGACTTCAAGGTTTCTCCAATGAACACACTGTTTTAGGATCAGAAATATACACATATGCACGTACGCATACATACAAACACACAAAAGAGAAAGAGGGATCCAGTCTTACCGTGGCCTGCATATGGCTTGGCACTGTCATTCAGAAGGCTTGGGGAGCTGCTACTGTTAGTCACTCTCTGCAAAAACAAAATAGACAAACATTACATCACTAACTGAGAACAGCCAGCCAATTCAGACGAACTCTCTGCTTCTTCCCCTCCGATCCACTTCTCACATCACTGACACTCTAATGTGACTATAAATGTTGCAACATGAATTACATTAATTCATGTAAAAATGTCCAAATACTCTCTATAACACATCAGATGAAAATTTTACTCACTAGCCAGATATTTAAAACCAAAGTTGCACACCTATTTTGAATTGCACTTCCATATTATTAGCTTGGGCAACACATGTAACTATTCAGCTTCCCGGTCTATAAAATATAAATTTCAACATCCATCTGAGAAGACGTAAAAGTCAACAAACGCTTTCTAATAGCCTCTCCCGGTGTGTATTAGCCTTCATACACCTTATAGATTCTATAAAATTAGGCTATTCTTGGTTCTCTAAACATGTTCATTGCTTTCTTACACTCCATACCCTCTACAGTCTCTCCATCCTGAAAGGCCTTCACTCCATACCCACAAAACAGAGAGGAGTGAAAACTAGTCTCTTTCCATCTGTCTTCTACATACTCCACTGTCCTCCCACCCCATCCTACCCTTGAAAGCTCACACAGACTCCAACTGTATCCCACCAACCTGATCGATTCCGAAAACCTTCCCTCATACTCAACAAGTTTAGGAATAAATGAAGACTCTAGACATCCCCGGACACTGGAATAAACTTCACTGTTTAGTGCCATGTAAATTCAGACCAAGGATACCTGCATCAAGGGATACTTTGTTTCCACTGGGCTTCCAAATCCATTGACTCCAATGAAGCTGGTGCTGAAATAGGAATCTGTGAGACTTGTATCAGTTAAAGCACCTCCATCTATTCCAGGAACTGAAAGAAAAGGAAAATTCAAGCATTTTAATTATTTGGAAGTACAAAATACTGATGTAGTTTCTGTGTCTCTAATAGATTTTAAAGTCTCAAATCTCTGTCACACTTCCTTTTATTTATCTGTTCATAACAGAAGGCAGGACCAAATAAAATTGGCTCAGCTCTAAACATTTGATGAACAATGCTCAAGTTGACGGATTTTTTTCCCACAGAGATAGTATTTTATTTTGTATTAGTATGTAAGCACCACCAAACATAACATGAAGAAACAAACCACACTTGCACTTCATTTTCTCAAGTGTTCTTTCTTTAACTTTGCAAGAAGACAGAATACAAACACTGCAACTGAATCTTCAGAGGAGAAACAGATGTAAGTTTCTCAGGACTGTTCTCTTAATACATCTTATGAAACAGACCAGCAGTCTCACATTAACGCATAACTCAGTAAAAACAATTCTGCAGTGTAGCAATAGGATAGAGTTCAGAAATACAGACAAGCTGTTGATTTTAGGATAGGTTAATACAAAACGATTGTTAAGTAGTAGGACAATCCATCATATATCAACAAAGTAATGGACAATATGGTTTAGATGCTACCTCTTGGTAATTACTTGGAATGTTGCTATTTTCTAAGCTGATAGTTAAGTACAAAACCATATGCTTTACAAATCAGCTAAGCTCCAAGTAGGATTGTCCTCTTCTGGGCACAGCCTCTGAGAACTAGTGAAACCACTCCCACCCCCAACTAAGAAAACTAAGAGAATGCTGACAGTTGGATGTAGGGTGCTATGATCTGAATGTCTGTAACCTGCAAAATTCACATGCTGAAATCCTAACCCCCAAAGATAATGGTATTAGGAGGCAGGGCCTTTGGGAGGTGCGTAGGTCATGGGAGTGGAGGTCTCAGGAATGAGATTAATCTTCTTTTTCACAAGAAATCCCTAAAGACCCCTAGTCCCTTCCACCATGTTAGGATACAAGAAGGCACCCATTTATGAAGCAGGAAGTGGGTCCTAGCCAACCACCACATAAAATGTGCCAGTGCTATGATCTGGGACTTTCCAGCCCCCAGAACTGTGAGAAATAAATTTCTGTTCTTTGTTAAGATATCCAATCTGAAGTATTTTATTATACTTCAGACAGACTAACACATAGGGATTCCTTGGAAAGCAAACTGAGATAATTTTTCTGGTCTATTTTTAAGACTTATTTCTCAAAATGCCCACTATTAAAATGAAAAATGTATTCCTAGAAAAAAACATAGTATATATAAGGTTCTAGCCATCTGCAATTTCAAACATCCACCGGGCTTGGGGGTGGGGGGGGTCTCGAACTGTATCGCCTGCAGGTACAGCAGAACTACTGTATACACCCAAAGGAAACGGAATCGCTATCTTGAAGAAATGTCTGCACCCCCATGTTCACTGCAGCATTATTCCTAACAGCCAAGGCATGGAAACAACCTAGGTATCTGCTGACAGATGAATGGCTAACAAAAATGTGATACATATATACATATGCATAAAATGTGATGTATACATACATACACACATACATACACAATGGAATATCACTCGGCCATAAAAAGGGAAACCCTGCCATTTGTGACACCACAGGTGAACACTGAGGGCATTATGCTAAGTGAAATCAGTCAGAGAAAGACAAACATAGTATGTTCTCCCTTATATATGGAATCTAAAAGGGCCAACCTTGAGGCACCTGCATGGCTCAGTCAAGCGTCCAACTTTTGATTTCGGCTCAGGTCATGATCTCATGGTTCGTAAAATCAAGCCCTGCAGAGTCTGCAGAGCCCTGCAGAGTCCCAAGAGTCTGCTTGGGATTCTCTCTCCCTCCCTCCCTCCCTCTCTCTCTCTGCCCCTTCCCTGTGCATGCTCTCTCTGCTCTCTCTAAACAGAGAAATTTTAAATAAAAGGGCCAAGCTCAAAGAAACAGAGTAGTACAGTGGCTGCCAGAGACTGGGGAGTAGGAGAAATGGGGCGATGTTGGTCGAATTTCCAGCTATGACATGACTATGAGTAAGCTCTGGGGATCTAACGTACACCATGGTGACTATAATTAACAAAACTGTATTATATAATCGAAAGTTGTTAAAAGAGTAGATTTTAAAAGCTATTACCACACAAAAAGAAGTTAATTATGTGAAGAGATGAAGGTGTTGATTAACCTTATATGGTAATCATTTTGCAATATATATTTATATCACATCATCAAGTTGTACACTTTAAACTTAACAGATGTTACAAGTCAATATCTCAATAAAGCTGAGAGAAAAAAAATCCATACATATACTTCACTTTTCCTGTTTTGGAAGGAAGAGAATGGGATTTCATACTTCAAGAATAGTTAAGGAAATCACTAACCTATGATACATTATTCTATATAGATCATGAAGGTCCTAACTTTCTATTTATTTTTTTTATACAGGCATCTGAAGAATTTACTTTTTTTTAATTTTATTTTTTTTAATTTACATCCAAATTAGTTACCATATAGTGCAACAATGATTTCAGGAGTAGATTCCTTAATGCCCCTTACCCATTTAGCTCATCCCCCCTCCCACAACCCCTCCTGTAACCCTCAGTTTATTCTCCATATTTATGAGTCTCTTCTGTTTTGCCCCCTCCCTGTTTTTTTTTATATTATTTTTGTTTCCCTTCCCTATGTTCATCTGTTTTGTCTCTTAAAGTCCTCATATGAGTGAAGTCATATGATTTTTGTCTTTCTCTGACTAACTTCACTTAGCATAATACCCTCCAGTTCCATCCATGTAGTTGTAAATGGCAAGCTTTCATTCTTTTTGATTGGCGAGTAATACTCCATTTATACACACACACACACACACACACACACACCACATCTTCTTTACCCATTCATCCATCGATGGACATTTGGGCTCTTACTATTGTCAATAGTGCTGCTATAAACATGGGGGTGCATGTGCCCCTTCGAAAAAGAATACCTGTATCCCTTGGATAAATGCCTAGTAGTGCAATTGCTGGGCCGTAGGGTAGTTCTATTTTTAGCTTTTTGAGGAACCTCCATACTGTTTTCCAGAGTGGCTGTACCAGCTTGTATTCCCACCAACAATGCAAAAGAGATCCTCTTTCCCCGAATCCTCACCAACATCTGTTGTTGCCTGAGTTGTTAATATTAGCCATTCTGACAGGTGTGGTTTTGATCTGTACTTCCCTGATGATGAGTGATGTGGAGCATTTTTTCATGTGTCTGTTAGCCATCTGGATGTCTTCTTTGGAAAAGTGCCTATTCCTGTCTTTTGCCCATTTCTTCACTGGATTATTTGTCTTTTGGGTGTTGAGTTTGATAAGTTCTTTATAGATCTTGGACACTAACCCTTTATCTGATACGTCGTTTGCAAATATCTTCTCCCATTCCGTCGGTTGCCTTTCAGTTTTGCTGACTGTTTCCTTCGCTGTGCAGAAGCTTTTTGAAGGTACTAACTTTTTAAAGTTACTAAGAACACATATGCTACATACCTCATGGGATGCACAAGGAGAAAAGGCATGTGGAGTACTTTTTAAGTTTAAATTACACAAGCGTAAGACACATTAGAGACTTTAATTACCAAGACTAGATAATTAAGTATTTTTCACGCCTTCAATCCCTTATTTTTGCAGTCCACCAATACCACCTCTACAGGATAATAACTTGCAACCCAATGGAAGTAAAGGCTTACTGTTTCTGTGAAAGCTCTATTATCATCTCTATTATTACAACATATCTGTACAGAATAATAATCAATTCAACAATCACTGTGTAAATATGAACCGCCGTCTGAATGACAACTGCAGCAGGGCTGATATTTTATTTTGCAGCTAAGCAAACTGATTCAGGGAGATGAGAAAGCTTGTGCAGTCACAAAGCTAGTAAGTGACACAACAGGGATGCAATGACAACCTCTTGATTGCATGAAACTGCCTTCCAGTTTTTAAGAAAGGGAATTATAAATCAAAAAACGAAATTTCAAGCCCGCAGTTTTTTTTTTAACGTTTATTAATTTTTGAGACAGAGCGAGAGAGTGCACGAGCGGGAGACGGCCAGAAAGGGGGAGACAGAAGATCCGAAGCAGCTTCCACACAGCAAGCGAGATTCATGACCTGAGCCGAAATCAAGAGTGGGTAGCTTAACCCACTGAGCCACCCAGGTGCCCCTCAAGCAGTTTTAAAACTGCAAAGTCTTGATGTTAAGACATTCAAACTTTGAACCAAAGGATCTTACAGTACTTAAAGAATCAGAACTTCTACAACTGTCAGCAGTAACCCTGCCATGATTAACATATAAATGTGTATGATAATAAGCCACTTAAAAAAAAAACAAAAAAACCATCCTCACGGCTTAACTAAATAAATGTTCTCCTTCATCTTCAGTCTTGTCCCTTCTTGGTGAAATGGGTTTAACTTTCCAAAAAGATCACAATAAATCAATGCTACCCAAAGGGAATTCTAAAGTCAGTAAATTTGGAAAATGCTGAAAAAAACAAAAGTAAACCCATTCTTCACTGCACTTCTCATAGCATTGTGTCCACAATGTGAACTCTGACAATTCAAAATGGAGATATACTTCCCAAATGTACTTGCCTAGAGACCCTTTCTCCATGGAGCAGCTTGAGAGCCTTGAGTTCCATAGAACAGACTCTACAAAATGTGATCCCCTGACAATACTGAGCGGTTTTCCTGCGCCAAAGAAGACATCACAGACAAGATGCGGGCAATTCTTACGCTAGGTGACGAAATCCAAATTTCTTAGTCCAACATTAAAAAGCACTCAACAGGGGCGCCTGGGTGGCGCAGTCGGTTAAGCGTCCGACTTCAGCCAGGTCACGATCTCGCGGTCTGTGAGTTCGAGCCCCGCGTCGGGCTCTGGGCTGATGGCTCGGAGCCTGGAGCCTGTTTCCGATTCTGTGTCTCCCTCTCTCTCTGCCCCTCCCCCGTTCATGCTCTGTCTCTCTCTGTCCCAAAAATAAATAAAAAAAAAAAAAAAAAAAAAAAAAAAAAAAAAAGCACTCAACAATCTGTTCTCAACCCATCATTTCCAAAAGGTGCCAGGTTTGAGTCTCAGTTTTGCCACTTACTAGCCACAAAGTCTCAGGCAAAATACTTAAGAAATGTAGATTATGCCATTATTTGTAAAGTGAAAATCATACCATCTACCCTGCAAACGTCAATGAAAAATTATGAAAAACAATGAAACAGTATCTGGTAAGAATCTTGACGGTTTGTATAACTCTGTAATACAACCTACTAAAAACTGACTATACAACTTACAGTGACTGAATAAAGCACATAAATTATATTTCAATAAAGCTATTTTTTCATAAATCAGTGGACAAAAAGAGGAATTATCCAATAAATAAACTTAAAACAACTGGGTGTCCAGGGGCCCCTGGATGGCTCAATCAATTGAGCAACCAACTCTTGATTTTGGCTCAGGTCATGATCCCAGGGTTGTGGGAACAAGCCCTGGGTTGGACTCCACACTGAGTGTGGAGGAGCCTGCTTGGGACTCTCTCCCTCTCCCTCTGCCCCTTCCCCACTCATGCTCTGTCTCTCTAAAAACTTAAAAAAAAGTAAAAAATTAAGAACTGGGTATCCATCAGGGGAAAAAAAACGAATACAGATATTTCCAGAAGACCAAAGATTATAGTGTAATAAAAGTAAATATACACATACACACAATCTATAAAAAGGTCTTTACAATAATCATAACTTTATTGAACTCTCTCCTCCAGTCAAAATGGTATACTCAACTGTATTTTGAAAGCCTACACTTTACATTACGAAGTACCATCAATTCCCACACACACACACACACACACACACACACACACACGCACACACCCCTAACTCTATGTTCTTCAAGACCCAGATATATGATGAAAAGGAAAACAATCCTTGGAATTAGAGCCAGAGTTCCAATCCTACTTTTACTACTCACTAACTAGCTCTATGACCTGGAGCAAACATCCTCTAAGTGTCATTTCTTCATCCGGAAAAGAAGGCAATACAAGCTCACTCACAGGCCTGTGGTAGGGACTCAGAGGAAACAACCTAAAAGCAAAGTGCCTCATGTCCTGTCTCGAGGGATAATTATAAATGTTTTTTCCTCTTCTGTCTCTAGAATGCATTGCCCAATTATTCTAAGCTGTTAAAACCTCTACCTCTTCAGATACCATTTATACTATTTGATTATGTGTATACACACACACACACACACACACACACACACACATCTTTATACAGAATATATTTTTTTACATATATAAAATATAAACTTTGACCTTTTATCGCTATCTTCAACTATTTTTTTTTTTTTTTTTTGGGACAGAGAGAGACAGAGCATGAACGGGGGAGGGGCAGAGAGAGAGGGAGACACAGAATCGGAAAGAGGCTCCAGGCTCCGAGCTGTCAGCCCAGAGCCTGACGCGGGGCTCGAACTCACGGACCGTGAGATCGTGACCTGGCTGAAGTCGGACGCTTAACCGACTGCGCCACCCAGGCGCCCCTATCTTCAACTATTTAAACATTTAAATCCTTATATGTTTCTGTATTATCTACCCATCTAAACTACCTGTTAACTTGAGAGTTGGGACTACTTATATTTTTTTGGTATTCCCTAATCTACTAGCACATTTTTATGAACATTTACAATTAAATCCTTTTTGAAAATTGGTATTTTTAGAAGTTGATCAAAGATGCACTATAGTGTGAGCTTCACATCCAACCTTCAGAAAACACCCCATACAAATGGTATTAGAGCCTCCAATTTTCCTGATAAGGAAATTAAAACTCACAGCCACCAGGGGATGCAGGCCCAAGAAAAAGGGGCTCTTTCACCTACTCAGCAGACACTCACACCAACCTCCTGAGCAAACACAACTGCCCGTGAGATCTTCTCAGCCAGTTGCCAACTATTGCCCTTTGACTGTTTTTAAGTAGGTTCCATGCCCACGTGGGGCTTGAACTCAAGACCCTGAGATCAAGAGTTACATGCTCTACCAGGGCGCCTGGGTGGCTCAGTGGGTTAAGCGCCCGGGTTCCAAGTTCAGCTCGGTCGTGATCTCCTATCCTACTTCATGGGTTCGAGCCCCACGTCAGGCTCTGTGCTGACAGTGCAGAGCCTAGAG
This sequence comes from Panthera onca, assembly GCF_046562875.1. Taxonomy (NCBI): domain Eukaryota; kingdom Metazoa; phylum Chordata; class Mammalia; order Carnivora; family Felidae; genus Panthera; species Panthera onca. The sequence goes on from NC_138339.1 coordinate 232,951,784, forward strand.
CTTGCTTCAGATTCTGCCTGTCTGTCTGTCTCTCTCTCTCTCTGCCCCTCCCAGCTTGGGCTCTGTCTCTTTCTCTCTCTCAAAAATAAACATTAAAAAAAAATTTAATAAAAAACTCAAAAAAAAAAGTTACATGCTCTACCAAATGAGCCAGCCAGGCACCCCACCCCCACCCCCGTCCCCTGCTTCACAGTGTATTTAATCCAAGTCTCAGTTTCCTCCCCTAAAACAGAACAATAACATCTACTTTACAGGTCTGCTGTGAGAATAATTCAGCGCACTGGCATACTTGGGTGATATTATATGCCTAATGGTTACGTCTTGTGGTTTTGTGGTTATCATTTGTATCCATATATAAACCTATTTGTAAAAGTTATCTTGCCTTTTCTGATGAAAAACTAACATGTTCTTTGTACAGAATACATTAGGGGAAAGAAACATTTCATGTAGTTTTTTAAAATTTTAATATAAATGACAAAAAGGTAGCTTGAAACATTTTAGACATGTTACAAAACCCATAGGAATTGTCTAAAAGACAAGACTCGAATCCTTGGGGCGCCTGGGTGGCTCAATCGGTTAAGCACCTGACTTTGGCTCAGGTCATGATCTCACAGTTCGTGGGTTCAAGCCCCACATCAGGTTCAGTGCTGACATCTTGGAGCCCAGAGCCTGCTTCAGATTCTGTGTCTCCTTCTCTCTGCCCCTCCCCAACTTGTGTTCTCACTCACTCTCTCTCTCAAAAATAAACAAACATTTAAAAAGTTAAAAAAAAAAAAAAAAAAAAGACTCAAGTCCAAAGCAGGTGACTGAGCAAGACGTATTGGTCTATTTGAAGGGCTGGACTTCCCTCAGAAGCTCACAAACAGAAAAAGTCCAAGGGAAATCTGAGAAAAATAGTAGTTAATAGCTATAAACGCTGTATTTCCAGTCCTCATGGTAAAGTTTCTGTGCAGAGCCATAAGAGATCAATTCCACGTTTCTGATCCTCCTCCTAACTCTGAAGTATCACTAACCAACATCGGTGATAACTAGGGAAGCAAGACCTTAGCACACAGCATCAATCATTAAGTCAAATGTAATTTTACATGCATTATCCCATTTTTTACCCACTCAACAAGCTGAACTGTGTCCTCTCAAAAGAAATGTTGACATTCTAACCTCAGTATCTCAGAATGTGATCTTAATCTCAGTACAGAATCACTAAAGATGTAATCAGTTGAGATGAAGTCACTGTTTGGGGCACCTGGGTGGTCCAGCCGGTTGAGCATCTGACTCCAGCTCAGGTACATGATCTCACGGTTCGTGAGTTCTAGATCTACATTGGACTCGCTGCTGTCAGCACAGATCGCGCTTCTGATCCTGTCTCCCCCTCTCTTTGCCCCTCTCCTGCTGGTTCTCTCTCTTTCTCCCTGTCTCTCAAAATAAATAAACTTAAAAAAATAATAATAAATATTTCTTAATATGGCTTTAAAAAAAACAAAAGAAGAGGTCACTGTTCAGGTGAGTCCTAATCCAATATGACTTTAGACTTTATAAAAGGGGAAAACTGGACATAGACACACGCAGGAAGAATGTCTTGTGAAAGTGAAAGCAGAGATCAAGGTGATGCTTCCAAGAGCCAAGGGATGCTAAAGACTACAGGCAAACCACCAGAAGCTCGGTGAGAGGCATGGAACAGATTACTTATCACAATCCTTAGAAGAAAGCAACCCAGCCAACACCTTGATCTCAGACTTCTAAGCTCCAGAACAATAAATCTGTTATTTAACCACCCGCCACCAATAAAGCCATTTAATAAAAATAAAAGATTAGATGGGCGATTATTAACCCAATAAACATAAGCTAAGGAAAAGTATCTCTAAGTTCAGAAGTTTCTAAGTAGACAAGATCAAAAAAAAAAAAAAGTAAGTTAAAAAATACCTCATAAAATAACAAATACCAATTTTTTAGAGCAAACCATTTTTAGTGCTAAGCTCTTCTAAGCTCTTCAGAGAAATGTTTATAAAGATTTTCACATATGGAGCACTGCTCATCATGCATCTTCAATTCAGGTGAAAAAAAACGTCTAGAAACATTTTTTATATTTGTTCTCAATGGAAGTAGAGAACAGTATTAAACCACAATCTATCTGAAGTAATTCCATAAAGAGCTAAGGATGCTATTTAAATAATTCCTTTTTCAGCCTTCTACCTAGACCAATCTTTCCCCCTTGAACTGTTACCCTTTTGCTTTGAAACATTCACTTCTGGTTCTGATAGATTAGACAGACAGGTACCGACAGACAGGAAATAATACCGTTGCCGTGCACGGTTTTCCACGTACAATCTCGACAGTCCTTCAGGATATGTATCATCACCACCTATTTCGGTGTCAGTGCCAGAGATGAAATTTGAAACGAGAACAATCTTGCTTCAAAGGTTCCGAAAATTACTATACTACCTTCCTCTCAGTCATTCCTACAAACTCAAACTCCCATTCACAACTACCTAGTATTAAATGTCTCCGAATACGTGTGTGACAAGTACTTTTAAGCTACAAACTCATTTATCCTTAATTCCTTTCTCTCTCTCATCCATCCCTTCAAGTGGCTGCTGTACCAAATCTCTCAAATGCGCCCCCTGTATTTCATTGCCACTTTCCCAAAATGGGTCCTTGGCATCTCTCCCTTCAACAGATCTTATCCTTTCCCTTGGCACAGCTTACAAGGGTGGCCACACAATCTATCATCTGGTACCACTCTCCATAATATAGCCTATTCTCCACATCAGCTGACTACAGACCAAAAGCATGCACAATGCTCTCTCTCAAAATCTGTGTCCAGGGGCGCCTGGGTGGCTCAGTCAGTTAAGGGTCCGACTTCAGCTCAGGTCACGATCTCGCGGTCCGTGAGTTCAAGCCCCGCGTCGGGCTCCGGGCTGATGGCTCAGAGCCTGGAGCCTGCTTCCGATTCTGTGTCTCCCTCTCTCTCTGCCCCTCCCCCGTTCATGCTCTGTCTCTCTCTGTCTCAAAAATAAATAAACGTTAAAAAAAAAAAAATCTGTGTCCGTGTCCTCCTGGGATGCCTTTCTTTTCTACCAGATATGCGTCACACATTTCAAAAAAGTTCAAATATTACCTCTTGATGAGACCCTCCACAATATCCCTGAACAGAGTTTATTATATGTTTTATACCTAGAGCGTATCATACTATGCCAACATTTATACATCTCAAAATCCCTTACTGGCCTATGCATTCACAAATGGCCAGTACCACGCATCTTTGTCTTCCCAAAACTGGTATAGCACCTGGCACAGAAGTGTTCCATAAATGTTTGACAATGAGACTCTCTAGTCAGGGCCCAGAGTATACATATACCCTCAGTCAGCTGCATAAAGTTGACCTCCAGAGACAAGTTCACATTGTTTTCAAAACTGCAAGATCTATCTGGCAAACTGGCCCTTAAGGAAATTGGCATACCTGTGCACCAAGAGAGCCACAGTAAAGCCTATGGCAAGACCAAAAAAAAAAAAAAAAAAAAAAAATTCCTAAAAGAGCAATTTTAGATAGATCAAGTGGCTTAACAAGTACTCAGTTGAGATCCTCGTGCCTCGTGTTCCACACTGGAATATGTACGGTACAGTGTTTTGAACTGAAAATTAAAGATCAACATTATTACCTAGTTTCCTGAATCAGAGAGGAACACTGCAGTGCAGCACGACTGGAAAATACCCGACTGTGAAGAGCACTACAATACTAAAGGCCTTCCAAGATACACTGGCTACAAAACTGATAATGAACAACTAATTAAACTGGGCTCTCAGGTGAAGCCACTTAATGTTTAGCACTGTCCCTTTGATTACTTACTGGAAAATGCCTTCCGAAACAGTTCTAGTTTAGGATCTGTGCCAAGATCACTGCTTTCTTCACACAATCAAAATCTGCCAATAAATAAATGTTTTCAGAAGTCTTCCACTGATGTTGTTTTCTCAGTAGAATGAACCAGAAATGTGTTTCTAAAGCCAGCTTACTCCTTGTGCAAAGTATCAGCGTAATATCATTCAAACCCATGGTTTATTGAGAACTGAGGAGTAGATTTGTTCCTTTTTTTTTCTTAATAGCAACTGTCCTCTTTTAACATACTATAAAATGTGGGGCATTAGATTTACTAACACTGCCCACTCTACCATTAAAATGTAAGCTCCACAAAGGAAAGAATCTTTTTATTTGATTACTGGTGTACCTCAAAAATCTAAAACAGCAGCTGACACAGTTGGTGCTCAGTAAATGTTTATTAATCAAATAATTAAATAAAATGAATGAATCTCCGCTTTTAGAGCTAATCATACTAAGTGGAAAGTCTGCCAAAATCTAAGTTTTTCAAAAATATTATCTGTTTACATTAAATCTTTTTACAATATATATCAGAGGACGTTGCTAAAATTTTTACTTTAAACACTGCCTGGATCATTTTTCCAAGCCCTGGGAGCAGGGAGAAAATTCCCAGTCCCATCTTTGTCAAGACTCCTCCTCCAAGACAGCTGACATTGCTGTAAAGTCTATGAACCATAAAAGGTCACTATTTTAAAGGAATTGAAAAGGCCCCATCCCATTTTGGTTTTGTTCACCTCCAATCTCATCTTTCAATCAAGTATACAGTGAGATTCAGGAATAGCAATTTTGTTAAAAGACAGAGTAAGTTTAGGAACAGATGAACAAAATCACAAAGTTAAATCTGACGGTATGTCATGTCCTTTCCAGTTTTTCCAACCCTGTCATGTTCTACCTAATTATAAATATGACAGCAGCCTAAGGTAACTGTATCAAAAATGCAGATAAACAGTGAAAGACTATTAAACGATAACACTAGTCTTTTATTAAATATACAAATGAGATTTCCCAGCGACTATTAATACTACCTCATTAAGTTGCAAAAGATGTGATTTACAAAACCATCTCTAGATAAGTGAGCCACTGGGAGAAAATCTTGCTGGGACAGATTTAATATGGATGGCTATTTCAAATATCTTATTTCAGCTAATGATGTATAAAATACAGATTTTTTTATTGACCTGTAAGTGACATGAAATATTACTTTTAGGTGTACAACATAATGATTTACTGCAAAATGATTTACCACATTAAGTTTATTCAACATTAATCACTACACAGTCGCCATTCTTTTAATGCTGAAAACTCAAGAACTACTCTCTTAGCAACTTCCAAATGTACACTACAGTATTGTTAACTATAGCCACCTTGCTATACATTACATACTCTCAAGATTTATTGATCTTTTAACCGTTAAGTTTGTACCTTTTGACCACCTTCAACCATTTCACTCACCCCCCACTACCTCTGGCAACTACTAATCAGTTCTCTGTACCTAGGAGTTCAGGGTTTGTTTTTTTCTTTGTTTGTTTGTTTGTTTGTTTGTTTTTTGGTCTCACATGTGAGATCATATGGTAGTTATCTACACAGTTTTTCTTAATGTAACAAGTTTGAACCAGATTACTGAAGATTCTATACGCTTAACATATGTACATATCATATTTTACATAAATCTATGTGTAAATGCACATAATAAATTAAGATGTAACAGCTTAGTGGCATCATTTGCAATAATAGACTACAAACAACCTAAATATCCATTAAAAAGAATACAGTATACAGCGGAATATCATGCAGCCTTTAAAAAGAACAAGGTAGATTTCTATGCGCGGATGTGGAACAAATCCCAAGACATGCAGTTCAGTGAGAAAATTCAAAGCGCATTGGGCTTCCGTGTGTCTCTACCAGTATGTGTGTCAGTATGTACTGCAGACAGGGAACTGTAAGCATGTGGATGATTGTAGAGGCAAAGAATATTTCTGAATAGATACATGATAAATTGGAAAGAGTGACTATCTTTTGGAGAGGGATCAGGGAGCTAAGGAAGTAGGGAACCTATTTTTCACTGTGTACCATTTTATGCTATTTACATTTTTAACCTGTGCATGTACTAATTTTTAGTTCCAAAAACAAGATACTGTTTCCCATTTTTTAAGCTGTAATTTTTATAATAAAAATGTAATTAAAAACGAGCTTTAGAAAAATAGGAATACAGGTGCCCGGCTGGCTCAGCCAGTGGTGCATGTGACTCTTGACCTCAGGGTCATTGAGTTCAAGCCTCATGTTCAGCATAGGGTTTACTTAAAAAAAAAGAAAAGAAAGAAAAGGAGGAAAAAAATAGGAAAAATATCTTTATTTTTAAAGAAAAAACAGACATCAAAACAGGGGAGGGGCGCCTGGGTGGCTCAGGCTAGGCTAGGCATCCAACTTAGGTCATGATCTCACGGTTCGTTGATTCAGGCCCACAACGGGCTCTATGCTGAACGCTTGTTCAGAGCCTGGAGCCTGGTTCCGATTCTGTGTCTCCTCTCTCTGCCCCTCCTCCGCTCGTGCTCTGTCTCACTTGGTCTCTCAAAAATAAATAAATGTAAAAAAAAAAAAAAAAACACAAAACAAAACAGGGGAGGGCTTTTTTATGAAGAGGATTGTTATCTACATGCCAATTAACTCAGCCAAGATAGGTGAGACCAACATGCCCCTCCCTATACTGGAGGTTAGACTGCTGACCAGTCAGTGTTTCTAAGACTTGTTGGGAGGGGAGGAGGATCTAAAGATCAAACATGAAGTAATTTGTTTTCTAGATCATGAACATTTAGAAAACACAGGAGCATTTTAGAGCTGAAAGGATTCTGAACATCACAAACCCCATCCCCCATTCTCCCATTTTACAGATAAAGAAATATATTTCCATATGGACTAAATGACTACCTTAAGATCACGAAGTGATTTTGGAAGACAGCACTAAAATCAAAATCTCTGAGCCCCAAGCCTGTCGTAATTTCCATATACTGATAAGAGACACAAATACTTGCATGTATTGGCTTCCAAACAACTATATGATAACAGTATATGAAACAAACATCTTACCATATTCCATTTATATAGTCTCAGACTAAACTACTTTATAAACAGGATATAAATTAATATGAGAAAAAAAGGTGAGAAATACTACTACAAACTTAAGTGTGTGTGTGTGTGTGTGTGTGTGTGTGTGTGTGAATTGTTTTTTCTCAAAATTCATATACTGAAGCCCTAACTCTCAATGTGAATGCACTTGGAGACAGGGCCTTTAGGAGCACAAAAGTTATTAATAACAATTAATCCCAGGCAATAAGATGAGAAGACTGGTCTACTCTGACTTTATACACTGCTGTTCCAATGGAAATTTTTCATAACTTAAAAATAAGTGAAAATCAACCCTAAAATACATACATAAAAAATAAATATTCGAGTCCGTCAATAAATGCCTCAAAATCCTAGCACAAATCTTTAATATCACTTCCGGGTTACTGTAAATGCTCACAGCTTTGGTACGCGAAGCAGATATGCCTATAAAAAAGCAAACCAAAAAAAAAAAAAAAAAAAATGCTGCTTCATAATAACGATAAATATAAATTTTCAAAGTTAAAAAAAAAAAAAAGAATGCACACAACTTGGCTGAACCTTGAGGGAACTGTGCTGGGGTGGGGGGGGGGGGGGGGGGAGGAAACGAATCCCAAAAGATTTCATGCTATATAATTCCATTTAAAACCATTCTTGAAATGACAAAATTATAGAAATGAGAGCAAATTGGTAGTTGCCAGGTTTGGGGAGGGAGGGAGGCTTACAAAAGGGCAACTTAAGGGTGACAAAACCATTCTGTGTCTTGACTGTGTTGGCAGGCACACCAACACACATGTGATAAATTCCCACAGAAATACACGTGCATGCACACACACAAGTGCAAATAAGATTAGAGAAACAGGAATATGATAAGTGGAATGTAGCAATCAATGCCGGCTGTGATACTATACTCCAGGTATGAAACATGTTACCACTGGAGGAAAATGAGCGATGAAATGAGCTCTCTGTGTATTATTTTTTACAACTGCATTTGACTCTACATTATCTCTAAATAGAACGCTAATTTAAAAACTGAAAAATCCTATAAAAGGGCAAAAATATGAAGACATTTTGCTTTATTGTGGCAATGCACTTTTATGGAAAGAAGAGGTTTACTCATTCACTGAATCTTACCTCAACTTGTGTTAACTCAGTCCTCTTCGAATATTCCTCATAAAATTTATCAAGGCTTAATATTATCTTATACATCTCACAAGCCCACAAAAAAGAGTGCATGCTATATGAGAGTCCATTCCTATAAAGTTCAAAAAAGTCCAAAAAAAGTGAAAAATGAATCTACAGTGTCAGAATGTAGTGTTAGAAACCGTAAGTTATATTTGGGAACTGGGGCAAACCATCTGGGATGGGACAAAAGCAGGACTTCTGGGGGTACTGATTATGTACTATTTCTTGATCTGAGTTCTGATTATAAGCCATTGTTTTCAACTTATAAAAATTCCAAAAACTTGTGATTTTTTTCATTTCATTTCATACATTTTCCCTGTAAATGTGTATACCTCAATGAAAACTTTTTTGACACAGACACACGATTCCATAAACCCCAAAGTATTTCTGCAGGCAGATCTACCCTATCAGAGCAGAGGAGTGTATGACCTTTCAGCTAAGGGAAACGCTGTGCAATCTTACATTTAAAGAAAAGGAAAAAATGAAAACAAAATAAAATTGTGATGCTAGATGATCAAGTCCGCAAGAAAATTTAAACTTCTGATAACAATACCTCTTAGAATATGCTGTCTAGTTTAACTGCCTCATGCACTTAACAAACCAAGCCTGTTTCCAAAAAATACGTCAAAGAATATAGGAAAAGGTAGAAAGCAGACTAAAAACTAAACATTTAAGGGTGAAGATTCAAAGCAGCCATTAAACCACCAACACGGTCCTCTTCCCTGATTCCTGAGCAACTTTACTTGCCAGTCACTGGTATGAAGCAATCTGCTCTCATCCAAAAGGAGTCACAACCCAGTACGACTCAGTTACCCAGAAGACTACAGCGGAAAAGAGGAGCCTCAGGCTTCACCGGGCAAGTTAAAGCAAGCCCTATAGAACCTAAATACATAACTCAGCTATTTAATCAAATAACTGTTAAAGGACTAAATACTAAATTGTCAAATGCCTTCTTAGCAATAACTACCTGTTCTCTCAAGAAGACCCTATATCCCAGACAATTACTTTCCTTTTATGAGGTATGGAATGAGCCTCACCTTCGAGCCATTGTCAGTATCTTCCCCCACCTCCCATCTTCACCTACTTACAATATCCTGTCCTATCTTTCATGTTCCAGATCTACTACTTCTGCATGTTAGAAAATCCTAGAAAGATAACATATTTAATCGAATAGCAGCTTTTTTGAAAATGCCTTTCTGTATGTAACAAAGGTACCATTCAGTTTGCCCCTACCACTCAAAGACTGATCAAATTACTTTGAGCCACAACTCACACAACCAGCAAAAGTTCACCTTGAAAATGCAAAGCTGCTGCTCCAAAGTGATAAATTTCCACCAGTAAAGTAACCGATTTTTACAAAACACTTTTAAGTGACAAATTAATCTTCTGAGCGTATCAATGCGGACAAACACATCTGCATTACAGCCAAGTCCATCACAGCAAGCTTTCTTTTAAAAAAAGCTCATCTCTGGGAAAACAATAATCCTCACAGTACAAACAGCTGGCGAAACATCTAGCCAAACTCATTTACAGTTAAAAAAAAAAAAAGAGAAAAGACAAAAATGTACTGATGACCAAGTTAAAATGCCTATCAAAGTATCTTCAGATCTGCAAGCTGTTTAGAATTCCCAAGGAACGGGACTCCCCCTTCCTTTGGTTTAGAAATAGTATACTCAGAAACAGAAAAATCTGACACCTGCTCTCCCCCACTTGCTTAAGAGCAACATTCTGTAAAATAGATTGCATTCACGCATCCAACTCCACTAACAACTAAAAAGTTGCAAGGCAGTAGATAATGACAAGTGAAAAAAAAGGAAAAAATACCAACAGCCCTGACAACATGCTCGAAGCCAAATGCTCAGGTGCACGCACGTGAACGCCGCACCGGACACGCTTTCCAGGCTCCCTGCTAAGAGTTCGCTTGATACAAAGTTGTAGAGGACAGGATCCCTACTCTCACCCGGCAAACTTATCTTGGCTTCAGCAAAACTATGTCGAAATGCAAGTCTTGGGAAATTCCTCCTCTCAGCTCTCGACTAAACCTAAGCACAGTACACAAGTTGCTGTCCCTTCACTCCTAATCCTTAGAAAGCATTTCCTGCTTGAAAAATCTTTCTCCCGTACGCCTTCCACAAACTTTTTCCGTTCTTTCGGCCTTACTCCAGGAAGCCTTAAGCCCGCCCATCACCTCCCGCCCCCTGCCCACACTCACACCCACTAGGGAACCTCAACACTCGGCAGACACCGCTCCACACGGGCACGCAAAACACATGTGCCTGCAAACCCAGCCCCTTTCCACACCCCCCGGAAACGACACCCCCTTTCTCACACACCGCACGCCACAGCCCATCCCCCTTCCTCCCAGCCCCCACTCGCAGCACCCCCGTCAACCCACCCACGTTCCGGGGAACCCAGCCTCCCCTCACTCCCCAGCTCGCCGAAGGCGGTGGGGAAGGGAAGCAGGAAGAAGGAAGGAGGGCTCAGGCCCGGCCTAGGCCTTTCAGACCAACTAGGGAAGGTGAAGGGGGGTGGGGTGGGGGGGGGACGACCCGCGGGCAAAGCTCGTCGCAAGGCCTCATCCGGGCCCCCTCCGGCCCCAGGCCTTCCCTCCGCCGCCGCGCCAAGGCCCGGGCCGCCCTCCCAGCCCGGACCACACTCACTTGCCAGCCGCGGTCCATCGAGGACGCCGCCGCCGCTGCCTCCTCCGCCGGCGGCGGCTCCGGCCCCCGGGCCTCCCAGGTCCGGCTTCTTGGGCCCCGGGGGCGGCCCAGCTCCCCCGCCCGGGACTGCTCCGGGCGGAAAGGCGGCCACCGGCGCGCCCGCCAGAGCCAGGGGGACGCTGTTGCTATGGAGGCCGAGGCCCGGGGCAGCTCCGGCGGCTGGGTCCTCATGCAGGAACTGACACTCCTCCCCGTAGAAGCAAGTCTTATCCTTAGCGTAGTAGCGGCAGTACTTCAGCTTGACTCCCGCCGCCGCCCCGCCGGGGACACCCCCGACCCCCGGCGGGGCCACCACCGCCACTGCCGCCGCCAGCGAGGAGGAGGAAGGGGAGGCGGCGGCCGAGGGGGGCGGGAGGCCGCCGCCACTGTTCATGGCAACGCCGCAGCCTCGTCTTCCGCTGCCGCCCGAGGAGCCGCCGCCGCCGCCGCCACCATAGACCGGGGAGGGAAGGAAGACGCTGCCGGTGCCGGATAAAAGCCTGGGCGGGTGGGTCTGTCCCGCTGCGGGAGCCGGAGCCGCCCGGGGAGAGGGGGGGAGGGGAGAGGGGAGGGAGGAGGGGGTAGGAAGGAGGGGAGGGGAGGGGGAGAGTTGGGATTCTCTCTCACTCACTCTCTCGTTCTCTTTTCTTAAAGGGGCCGCGCGGGACGACGGGGTGGGCGCGCGGGCCCAGACGGGGCCTTCGAGGGAGCGGGCTTGGGAAGGGGGAGCGGCGGCGGCGAACGGGCTGGGAGGGTGGAGGGGCCAGTTTATTTTTAAATTCTGCCTCCACTCGCTCTCTCGCGCTCTGGTTCCTCCGAGTTGTTTATTCCATTTTCCTCTTCCTGAGAGGGCCGTCGCCGCTGCGCAGGCGCGCCGAGGCGCGAAGGTTTGTGGGTAGCGGGAGCGCGAGGGGAAGCCCCGCCAGGCGTCCGGCCCCCGGGGCATCCGCGAGCCAGCCGGCGGTTAGGACGGGCGGTTCGCGGTGGCCTTCCCTGAGGCTGATCCGGGTGGTGAAGTTCTCACGAGACGAATACCTTCCTACTTTGTATGTCCTCTAACTTACGAAACCAGGCGGCGTTTTTTAATCGAAAAGACAAAATTAGCAGCCTGTAAACGGTCAATTTGAGGGTCCGCACCTGGAGACGGAGGCAAAACCCTTGCTCTGTTTGAAGGATAGTTTCGTCTGTTTGCCACACTTCCCCTCCCTCCTCTCCCTCTCTTTTCACCACCTTCCTCTGTTTCCTTCTCCTTGAAGGCGATGAGAGCTGCAGGACTGATTACCTTAACTGCTGGGCCTTCTATCAAAAAACTGAGCCAAAAATGGTGGATTTGGACAAACCCCCTGCTCAGTGCAGCACCTGTTTTCTCTATTTATATTACTGAAAGGCTTCAGTAAAATATTATGAAAAATAAGATGCCACCTGGGGACAACACTGCCTAGGCAGCGCCAGGTTTCATGTGTAAATGTGCTAGATTGCTTTTCTCCCATCAGCCTAGTCTTGATTTGAAATGCATTTTTAAAAGATAGTTTTTCCCTCCGCGATCTCTGATGTTTTGCTCTGTATTAAAAAAAAAAAAAAAAAAAAAAAGTTTTCAGGAATTGTAAAGCATTGCTATGAAGGGAAAAGTAATTTTAACATTTTAGTTTTTCCTCCTGTCTAAAAGAGTGGGCCAAAAGGCGATATCGCAGTTGTGCAGGGGGAATATTTGCTGGCAGTATTTAAGGAATTGTGGCAAATAGAAGAAATCGCACAAGAACGGATATAAGCAAGCGTACCACACTGCAAAAAGGGGGAAAAGTGGATTCCGTACATCACAAACTGGTAAGCCTGGTGATGTTGCTTAACTGAATTCAAAAACAACGTTGTGTTGCGACTGTTGTTGAAAACCCCTTTCGTCTATTTATTCAGCAAATATTTATTGATGCCCATTATGCGTAGCAGGAACTGCCAAGAGCTGGAGAAACAAAACTAAACGAGATGCCGTCTTGTCTGAGTTCGAATGGATTCCTTTCCCTCTGGTCGGGGAAGCGTAAAGTACCCAGGCAATTATAAACCTGTGTCTTCAGTGTTAATCTTATCACACTGGCTATAAGAGGATGTTAAAGATGTTAGACTTTCTGGAGAAAGTTGATAATTCTAATAGCAGGCGTTGAGAACATCTGCTTTGAATGCAGACGGAGTGAGTTTGTAAGCCAGTGCTGAGGTTTAAGAGCTGTGTTACTCTGGGTAAGTTACTTCATTTCTCTGTGCCTCATTAGCAAAATGATGATGATAGTATCTACTTCATAAAGTATAAGCTACTGTATTTAAAGTGTCCCATGCTTAGTAAGAATTCATTAGATTTTAGCTATTGCTGTTAGTAATCTTGCGGCCAGTAGTAATCGACGTAGAAGGGTGCGGAAAAGAGCTTCACAGGCAAAGCAGACAGCTTGTGCAAAAGGCCTTGTGAAAGAGAGCTTTCATTGTTAGGACAGTGGAGAACTGAACAGGAACCATATCGCACAAGTCTCCGTGTGACATGTTAAAGGATTTAACTTTTTCTTGAGGGCAAGAGAAAGCTGTGACAGGGTTTTAAAAAGTCACGTAATGCCATGGTCAGATTTCCCTTTAGAGAAAAACATTTTGATTCTCCTAAGAACCCTATGAGAAAAGTAAAAAGATGGGTTATCACCATTTTGTGGATGAACAAACTGAGTAAGGTGTGGATTTACACCAAGTTACCAACTTGTAAATCTCAAAGCTACGATTTCAATTCAGGACTTCTAGGTCCAACTCTTAATCTTAGCTCAGGTCTTGATCAGGTCATGAGGTTAAGCCTGGCGTCGGGGTTCACGCTAGGCTTGAAGACTACTTAAAAAAATGTTTTTTTTTTTAATTCAAGACTTCTAATTACAAAACACGTGCTCTTTCCATCACACATTTGCCGTTCCTAAAGGAACATATATATTTACTGATTGCTTGGAAAGCAAAGCTGTGTCTGGTGAGACAACCTAGGTTCATTAAATCCATGCCAAATTAAGCATATCACTCAAATAAACCTTTATTGAGAACCTATGTATCAAGTTCTGTGCTAGGCTATGATAAACAAAAATATGTAAAATACAGCCTGTGTCCTCAAGAGTTACTGAGAATCCCGAGGGGAAATGCCAAAGATAAATCATCCCTCACTACCACATTTGACAGAGTTTTCTATTAAATCATTGTGAACAAGATGGAGAAAAGTAGACCAAGATACTTTAGTTAGGTGACTTGAGTATCTTTGATTAGTCATAATTGAAATGTTGGGGCGCCTGGGTGGCTCGGTCGGTTAAGGGTCCGACTTCGGCTCAGGTCATGATCTCGCGGTCCGTGAGTTCAAGCCCCGCGTCAGGCTCTGTGCTGACAGCTCAGAGCCTGGAGCCTGTTTCGGATTCTGTGTCTCCCTCTCTCTCTGCCCCTCCCCTGTTCATGCTCTGCCTCTCTGTCTCAAAAATAAATAAACGTTAAAAAAAAAAAAAAAAAAAATTTGAAATGTTGCTAAAGCTGCCATTGGAGTGCTTTAAACAACATCCGAAGAGTATTGGTAAATTCGTACATGGTCTTTACTATCTTCCTTTGGACTCTGTCCTGAACGTTTCTTCAAAAAATGTTACCTACTGCCTAGCATATTTAGCAGATCGGCAATGTGTTGCAAAAACAGTGGGGATAGATAACACGGTAAATGGCAAATTGGGATTTGTAAAAAATGGACCAGTGCTAACAAATTGAAACCTGAATTAAATTTGGAGGGAAACAGCAAACAGGCACTTTAATACATCACCGACGATAACAACCTCTCTGCGTGCCTCCTCAAAGCAAACAGGCAGTATTTCTTCAAAACCCTTCAAAATGTACATTACCTTGTAACTGTTATTCCACTTGGCAAATAAGTCCTAAGAAAATAAATGTAAGTAAGGAGTTTTATGCTGTAACGTAATCATTGCAATATTACATACAAAGCTAAAAAAAGAAAGAGCTGCTAACAATGTAAATTCTAAAACCAAGGAGAAGAAATAGTGGACTATTGACCTGGAATATTATGCAGCCATTAAAAAAGACAGCCGGGAAAAGGTACGATGGTGTTTACAGTACAATGTAAATATTTAACATGAAAGAAGATTGCATGTGTTGTATTATAATGATATAAACAATAAAAAAGCTAATAGAAATAAAGATTCAAAGAACTGCCTCAAAACATTAACAGTGGTTTTACCTAAGGTGGTAGAATGACCACCTCTGTTTCCTCTAGTTCCCAAATTTGTATCATGATCATATGTCCATAATAGAAAAATAAGCATTAACATTTATTATAATTTACTCTTAACCTTTTAATTCTGAGGGTGAGTACATGGATGTTTATTCAGTTGTTCTGTGTATTTTTAGTTTCATTTTGTTTCCAAATAAATTTGTGAAGGCAAGCCGGACACTCACTTGTTGTCCATTTCTTCAAATTTTCACTCGTCCAGTGTTTCCCAAAGTGTATTTCACGGCAGATTGGTTCAGCAGTATGTTAACTGGCTTTACACGGAGGAAAGGGTCTAGTGTTGAGACGGTTCCCATGGGAAATGCCGAGTTGAACAACTTTGTTCTTTGTTTCGGCCTTGAGTATGTTGACATGTTGTAATTCTCTAAAAGCAGGACTTAATTAGCAGAATTTACCGAATTATTTCTTACCACTTTTTTCAGAACACTTTTCTGTCTACTCCCCTTGCAGAGTCAGTGTTCTTCAAACACACTTTGAGAAACACTGTCCCAGTCACCTGCCTTCTCATTTCCCCTGTATAACTTGCTCTTTTCACATGTGTCTGCATTCTGCAGTCCCCCATGCCAACCCTTCTACCTTGCTTTCTACTTCGTGCAGCCATGAAAAGAAAGCACTGCCTACGTCCTTAGAACAGGAGCCCCTTCTCCCATCTAGGACAGATCCTTTCATTCCTGCCCTGAACTCCCCTAATATTTCCTCGGTGGACTAGCGATCTCCATCCAGCATCTCCTCGGACTCTCCTCCTAGTATGTGATTATGTAAAGTTTCACACCGAAATAATGCTTAAGGCATCCATTCCTTTCTGTCGTGAACCTTTTGTAATCAGAACCGAAAGCATTTTTGTTTTTTAAAATCCCCGAAAAGAAACACTGCTGATAAGAGGGCTAACTAATAACAGCCACGTTGGAGGGCAATTTGGCAAGATTTGTAAAATTTTCAAAAATCCATACCCAAGACCCAACAATGCCACTCCTGGTATCTCCCCTAGAAAGACCCTTTTGTGCTCAAGGAGGCATACGTCACAATGTTCGTTTGAGGCGTTGTTGTTAATAGTGAAATTGGAAATTACCTAAATGTTCGTAAATAAAGAGATGGGATCTTTAAGTGCCATTATTCTCCAGGAGCCATTGTTGAATGAAAAAGCCACAATGCAGATAAATACGGAATATAACACCTTTTATGTAAAATAAAATACATTTCCCACAACGACATATATAAATGTGTACAGAAAGGACTGGAAGGATACACATGACATTGCTAACAGGATGGGGATTAGGAGCAGTAATGAAAGGGGACTTTAGCTTCATATGCAATGGGCCAGATTTTACAAGAAGAATGGATGCCGGCTTCTGTAATTAAAATTTGACTTTAAAGAAAGACAACCCTCATCTTCTTTTGTCCTAACTTCTCTTCAGGGGCAATTTACTTGGACCACCCTTTCCACCACCAGTCCCTTCGTCTCCATTCATCCTTAATTGAGAATAATTGAGAATAAGGGACGTTACCCTTGCTACGTTAAAGTCTTTTTTTACTGGGGCCACTGCTGATATTCATTAGCAAATTTATTGGATACTCTGTAATATTCAACAACAATAACAATTCTGCTGCGCTCCTGGCTCGGCTCCCAGTCACCCTTTCCTCTCATTTTTTCCTTCCTCCTTTTTAGTGTTGCCTCTGCCTCTGCCATTCAGCGCTGCCCGCATAGTAGGTCTTGCAGAAATACTGTGAAATGCATTTCAAGTGATCAATTTATTAAAATTTAATACAGCGCACGGGAAATCCTCTGAGGCTCAAGCTTGTGTTGTGAACACAAAATGCCATGGTAATGAGACACAAAAGTACACTGGATTTGGAATTTAAATAACTGGTTTGAAACCTGGTTGTTACTACGTTCTACCCATGTGGCTCTTAAGCAAGTCTCTTAACCTCTTAGCTTCAGTTTCTTAATTTTTAAAATGGAAATAATACCTACTTCATGGAGCTGCCCTGAGGATTGAATGATCTCTCTGCCACCGAGTAAACAAAGTTTTCATTTACAAAATAATTGTAACCACCTTTCTGTGTAGAAGGCATTCTACTTCTAACAACTTTGTATCTTATTACCTTTGATGTTCCTTCTTTTTAGCACCTGTCATACATCCCTCTACTTCTGTGATGATGACGCTGGCTGGCAATTACTGTAATGATGTCTCAAATTACAGTGTTTCACCGCTTACAGAAGCAGCCAGGCATGCTTTCCATTTCTCTTCCCGACTCTCCTGTGAAACAGTGAAAATGAGGATATTATTTTAATATTGGGAACCTCAGACTTTGAAAAGATCTCTAAGGTTCTGTGACTTGCCCAAAATTAGCTGAGGCTCTTTAAAATGCCATGTTCTAGGATATTTCTCCTAAACTATGATCAGCTCAGTGGAGTTTATGTCCTCTCATTCTGGATCTTCTTACTGTTGCCTTTAGCCCACCTTGGGATTAAATATATTCCCTCCTTATCCTTCACTAAAATGCCTCAAGTTCATGTTTCATTCATTTGGATACTCTGTTAACAGAGCCCTTGAGCAAGTCCGGGGTTTTGAAACCCATAATTGCATACTGATAGGGAGAGTAACTTCCAAGATTATTTACGTGTGCCTTCATGGTTGTGTTTACAAATGCAGCCACATTCCCATTTGTGGATGGAAGAACTGTGAGGAATGATGAAATCATGTTTTTCTTCTTCACCTGGTAATCTAAATGAGCACTGGTTTCCAGGTAGTCACCCACCTTGGTGAAAACAAGACTTATTCTAAATTATACCACATTTTTGAGATGTACTTAGGCACCCTAATCACATTTCTAGAATGTCATGGTAGCAAATCTTCATTTTTTAAGAGAAGATTAGGTACGATTTATCAGAGCCAATCGTCATAAATGGCAAAAATTACTGAACAGGACCATCTCATTTGTGATTCAAAATAATGATGTGAATATAAGTAAAACCAATGTTCTTGTGTGGCTTAAAAGCTGACGCTGAAAATAATTTCCTAAAAACAATGGAACATCATTAAAGGGTAAGTGTAAAATGTTCCCATGTAACTATAATAAGTATTCCACAAGGAAAGTGTTTGTTTGAGTTTATAGGCTAATGTGTTTGCTTGTTAAAAATTATTCAAGGGTCTTATTTTTCTCTCAGATCTCTTCAAAAACATTTTGTAGGCGACTTCCTACTTCTAGAGGAGGGCTCTCTCTATAGGAAGGGTTCATTCTTGAGTATCCTTTACTAAAAATAAACCTTCAGACAACTCTAAGTAACTTTCATGCTATGAAGATGACCTCCACAACTGCAAATAATCCACAAATCATATTTACTTTGGGATAGAATGTGAGAATTATCTTTTGTCTGGGTGGCCTCGAGCAATGTTCCCCCAGCAACAGTTTGCTAAGAGCTAAAGTTGATGTTAATTTGTGCTAAGTACCAGTAATTGGGAAAACTTAACATTTTCTAAGTAGGGATTGTGTCAGTGGTCGCAGCCTCCGTTTAAAACTTTCTCCAAGACAACTAGCCTGGAAACTACGTGTGGATAAGTTAGGGCTATTTTTGAGTCCCAGAAATGAATTTCACTGCCTTCATATATGTTTCTTCTACATTTGTAAAATCGAATGTCGTCTTACACTCTTAAGTTCTGCTCTGTAATTCATTACTAGGTTATTAGCAACTTTCTATTGTTAACCTTGCTTGGACAACTTTTTGGTGGACTGACAACAAAAGTCTTCCGATTTGTGGCAGTTACAAATCACTGATATGTTGAAAGATTTTTTAGTGTATCTGTGACAAGGTAGCCTTTCATCAACGTCATCATACTCGTACATTTGTGTATAGTGTGCAGGTGTTAAGTCTTGGTAGTAGGAAAAAGCAGTTTGCCACCATTCTTGACAAGTTTTCAAAGGACTTGAAGACTCTCCTTCTTCTATTCCTTCTAATATTCTTATATACTCTCCTTATAACATGTTAACATTAGCGTACCTTGGAAATAACCATGATTGTGGAAGTATGTCATTTTTATCGTCCCCCACAGCTACCACCAGCCTTACAGAAGTGGCTGCAATTTAGCAAAGCCCTCTGCCACCATTTCCTGTTGATTCGGCACCCCCACTCCAGAAAGTCACTTGGATGTTTCTATGTGTGGCATGCCCGTTATTATAATTTTAAATCTGACAGCTCTATGTTAATTTATTTTACTATTTCAAAGGTTAGATATTTGTTTCAGTGCAGATGTTCTAGTTTATACTCTGATGTAAAGCTTTGTATCAGGAGACTTACTAAAAGTATATACATTAAAACAAGATTCTTAATGGGATATGCCATTAGTAAATTTAAAAGGAAGCTCCTGGGGCGCCTGGGTGGCTCAGTCGGTTGGGGGCCGACTTCAGCTCAGGTCACGATCTCGCGGTCCGTGAGTTCGAGCCCCGCGTCGGGCTCTGGGCTGATGGCTCGGAGCCTGGAGCCTGCTTCCGATTCTGTGTCTCCCTCTCTCTCTGCTCCTCCCCCGTTCATGCTCTGTCTCTCTCTGTCTCAAAAATAAATTAAAAACGTTAAAAAAATATTTAAAAAAATAAAAATAAATAAATAAATAAATAAAAAATAAAAGGAAGCTCCTGGAAGCAAGAAACTTTGTCTTTTGCACAGGTGTGTTCAAACTCTTCACATAACCTAGTATAGAGCAAGGGTCTAGGTTCTACAGTTTATTTAGGATTTTTGATGTTTGCCTAAGTGAAAACAAAAAGCAAGAATGAGAGTGCTGATTTCGGGAAAAGAAAATTAAGGCCCAAATACTAAGTGTGAAAAAGAGGAATGTTATGTACAGATAAAAGGCAAATACAAAATAATAAACTTATATGCACCAAATAATACTATTGAATGCCAAAATGCAGAAACACTTACCAATACAAAAGTTGGTTTGAATCACACGCACACACACAATTATAATGGTAGAGTTTAATAAACCTCTTTCGGAATTTAACATAAATAGACAAAAAAGCAAGGACACACTAATGTATTAATAATACATAATCAACTGACTTATGTTTTAGCTGAATAGAGAACTTTATACCCTCTTACCAAAATACATATTCTTTTCATGTAACCATGAAAGATTTACAAAAATTACACATACCCTTGCCCATAATATAAACCACACTGCATTTCAAAAGATAGGGATTTGGGGGTGCCTGTGTGGCCCAGTCGGTTAAGTGTCTGACTCTTGATCTTAGGTCATGATCTCACAGTTTGTGGGATCGAACCTGGTGTCGCTCCCTGTGCCAACAGTGTAGAGCCTACTTGAGATTCTCTCCCCCTCTCTGTCTCTCCCCTGCTCACTCGCCCTCTCAAACATTTTTTAAAAAGGGATTTTAGTGACTACATTTTCTGATTATAATCCAGTATAACTAGAAATCAATGCTAAAAAAAGGATCATAAAGCCCACCTACTTGGAAAGTAAGAAATGTTTTTCTAAATATTTCCAGGACCATAGAAATAAAACTGAAATTATAATACCCAAAAGTCAATGAAAAGGAGTACATACTGCATCTTAAAGACTAGGATACACTGCTATACTAAGAAGAAATGTATACATAGCCTTAGGTACTTTCATTATTAAAAAAGAATGAATAGTAACAAACTTACACAAGGACAAAATGAAATGAGAGGAAGAAAAGGTAGTGTGTAATAAAGGAAAGACTGAAACTAATGAAATAGAGAACATCAAGAGGTTTAAACAGATACACTCCTGGCAAGTCTGATGATGGCAAGAAGAAAAATATACATATTATCTTCAAAACACTTATAGAAAATAACTACCAATCTACAATACAGTGTCCAAGGAAAATATTTTTTAATGTTTAATGTTTATTTTTAATGTTTTAAATTGTTTATTTTTGAGAGAGAGAGACAGAGCATGAGCAGGGGAGGGGCAGAGAGAGAGGGAGACACAAAATCCAAAGCAGGCTCCAGGCTCTGAGCTGTCAATGCAGAGCCCAACGCCAAGCTGGAACCCACAGACCACGAAATCGTGACCTGAGCCAAAGTCGGATGCTTAACTGACTGAGCCACCCAGGAACCCCTTAATGTTTAGTTTTGAGAGAGAGAGAGAGAGAGAGAGACATACACCCACACACAGCACAAGCAGGGGAGGGGCAGAGAGAGAGAATCCAAAGCAGGTTCCATGCTGTTAGGGCAAAGCCCCACGTGGGGCTCGAGCCCATGAACCATGAGATCATGACCTAAGCCGAAATCAGACACTCGACTGAATCACCCAGGCGCCCCAGAAATATTCTCTGGAAATGAAGATGAAATCGTTTTCAGACAAAAGTCAGAAAATTAGTCCCTAGCAGACCCGCACTAAAGGATTTCAAACAGAAGAAATGAAGAGCGATAGGGTGAAATATATGAGTAAAACCAAATGAATATGGACCACATAAAACAATACCAGTGCCCTGTGAGGTTTTAAATAGATGTGGAATGAAAAGACATGAAAACAACACATAAATCATAGGGGATGTAAGTGAAGGACCTTGAATTCCTTGCATTTTCAAAGAACAGTAGTAATTTACCTTCGACTTTAGTAACCTCTAGGATAACTAGAGGTTTTGTAACCTCTAGGATAACTACTAAAAGTAAGAATATATAACAACTTAATACAAGAGGAAATGGAATAATCATGTATTTGACCCAAAAGAAATAAAGACAGAAAAATTGACACAGAATAAGCAGAATAAATGGAAAACAACTTTAACTATATTAAATGTAAACCTTCAAGCTCCAATTAAAAGACAAAGACTTTCAGCCTTTCCAAGCTACTTGTATAAGGGTCTGTACGACATTGTTCTGGGTTCCTGTGGTAACTTAACGGGAATCTTTCACAATCTTTCCGGATCTTTGGGTGCTCCCCGATGAAAGAGGAGGATGTCTTCATAAGGCAGCAGGAACCCGCTTAGGTGGCACCAGCCTTGACCTCCAAATGGATTAGCACACCTACAAAAGGAAGAGTGATGGTGTCTACATCACAAATATGAAGAGAACCTGGGGGAAGTTTCTGCTTGCAGCCTGAGCCACTGTTGATGTCAATGTCACATCCGCCAGGAATACTGGCCACCAGGCTGTGCTGAAGTTGGCCGCCACCATGGGATCTGCTCCTATTCCTGGCCGCTTCACTCCTGGAACCCTTAGTGACCAGATCCAGCCTCGAAGGAGCCAAGATTTGTGGTAGTTACCAATCCCAGCCTCTCACACAGGCGCCTTATGTTGCCCTGCCTACCATTGCCCTGTGTAACACAGACTCTCCTCTGTGCTAGGCGGACATTGCCATCCCGTGCAACAATAGACCTAGTGGGTGGTAGAGCCTGAGGTCTACTTCTAGAGACATCCTGAAGAGATAGAGAAGGAAGAGCAGGCTGCTCCTGAAAAGGCCAGGACCAACGAGGACTCTCAGGGCAAATGGACTGTTCCTGCTCCCTGGTTTACCGCTACTCAATCCAAGGTCACAGACTAGTCAGACGGTGCAGGTGCCCTCTGCGCCTGTCCGGTGGTTCCCTCCTGCAGCCTGGCACGTTCCGCCTGCCACTGAAGACTGGTCTGCAACTCCCACTGCTCAGGCCACTGGAAGGAGGAACGATACTGTCTGTTCTTCCACAGACTCTTAAACAGAAAACGGAAATAAGGTCGATGGAAAATAAAAAGACCAAGACTTCTGGGTTGGATTAAGAAGAAAACTATCGGGGTGCCTGGGTGGCTCAGTCAGCTAAGCATCCAACTCTTGATTTCGGCTCAGGTCACGATCTCAGGGTCATGAGATCAAGCCCCATGTCAGGCTCGGTGCTGAGCTCCATGCTGGGGATGAAGCCTGCTTAAGATTCCCTCTCTCTCCCTCTTCCTCTACTGCTCATGTGCACGTGCCTTCTCTCTTTCTCTCTCTCTCTCTCTCAAAAGAAGAGGAAGAAGAAGAAAACTATATTTCATGGTTCAATCAAAGAAGCACAATCAGTATGAGTGTAAAGAATAAGGGCTTAGTTGTAGAAATTAGACCTTACACAATTGGGGGACATTTGATACAATTTAATGCCCATGATATTTTTAAAAATCCATAGCAACTAGGAATGGAAAGGAGCATATTTAATCTATAATAGGGATCCTTAAAAAAAACCAAAAAACCTATAGCAAACAGCATATCGGTGAACTGTTAAAAAATTTTCCCTCTGAAATCACGACTGGGATGGATGCTCACAACCACCATGTACACACCAACATGGTCCCAGAGGTCCTAAGTGACACAAAAACGGAGGAAGGGGAATTAAGGACTGGAAAGGAAGAAGTAAAACTAAAGATCCTTAGAAAACATGCTTCTGTATTATTGCTGGATACAGGGTCACCATAGACGATTCATTTGTATTTCTCTTTATCAGCAAAAATTAGAAAACTGAAAAAGTTTTAAATGATACCATTTATACAATCATACCTAGAAGTAATTCTAATGAACTGTATATAAGACCTTTACATATAAAACTTTTAAAAGGTAAGATATGAGTTATTATTATTTCATGACTTCATAATACAATGTATTCATATTTCATTATTAAGGAGACCTAAATAAATAGATATAGCAAGGTCACAGACTGGAAATAGCATAAGGATGTCAGTCCTCCCCCAACTGATAAATAAGTTTGGTGCAATTTTAATCAAACCCAAGTAGGGTTTGTGTATGTGTATGAGTATATACTACAGACCAGTGAAGAAAGTTTTTTCAATAAATGATGCTGGTTCAATTAAATACAGATGGATGTATTTAATAGATTATAGGTTTAAATTTGAAAGTAAAATAAGGCTTCTTAAAAATAACATGGTAGAGGGGGCGCCTGGGTGGCTCAGTCGATTAAGCGTCCGACTTCAGCTCAGGTCACGATCTCACGGTCCGTGAGTTCGAGCCCCCCGTCGGGCTCTGTGCTGACGGCTCAGAGCCTGGAGCCTGTTTCAGATTCTGTGTCTCCCTCTCTCTCTGCCCCTCCCCTGTTCATGCTCTGTCTCTCTCTGTCTCAAAAATAAATAAACGTTAAAAAAAATAATAATAACATGGTAGAGGGGTGCCTGGGTGGCTTAGTTGGTTAAGCATCCGACTTCGGCTCAGGTCCTATCTCGCAGTTCTTGAATTCAAGCCCTGCATTGGGCTCTGCACTGGCAGCTCAGAGCCTGGAGCCTGCTTCGGATTCTGTGTCTCCCTCTCTCTCTCTGCCCCTCCCCTGCTTGCGCTCTGTCTCTCTCAAAAATAAACATTAAAAAAAAATTTTTTTTAAATAACCTGGTAGAATATCTTTGTGATCCTGAGGTAGCAAAGATTTCATGAACAGGACGTAAGGACATTAACAGAAAAGAGTAAAAAAAAAAAAAAAAAAAAAAAAAAAAAAAATTCTAAAATTAACAATTTAATCTTTAAAGTGAAAAGAATCAGATAAAATATTTACAACACATAAAATAGGTAAATAATATATAAAGAATCCCCTCAAAACAATAAGAAAATGATAACCCAATAGAAAAATTAGCAAGAGACTCAAACAGGCACTCCTCAAAAGATGATATACAAATAGTCAATAAGTATGAAAAGGTTTTCAACCTCATAAGTAATCAGAATGAAAAAACAAAAGTGTATACTACAACATAGCTGACAAAAATGGCTAAAATTTAAAAAGGACAATACCAAGTGCTGACAAAGAATATGTAGTAACCAGAATCTTTAATATACTGCCAGTGAGACTTAAAATTGGTACAACTACATTGGGAAAATAGTTGCTGCTATGAACACGGGCTTTATTAAAATTAAAGAAATGCAAACACAACCGTTTAACTTCTAGGTGAATTCCCAACAGAAATGCATATATTTCTTGACAGCAAATGTGTGCCAAAAGGCATGTACATTATTCCTAAAAGCATCATTTATTATAGGTCAATAGGAAAAAAAAATGCTAATGTCTATAAACTTTAAAATGGACAAATAAGTATGGAATGTGTGCATCCAGTAGAATACTTGAGACCAATAAAAATGCATTAACTATTGCTTCATGCAGCAACGTGGGTGGAGCTTATTATCATACTGTCAAGAGAAAGAACTCAGGGAGTACATTAAAAAAAGAGTACTTTGGGGCGCCTGGGTGGCTCAGTTGGTTAAGCGGCCAACTTCAGCTCAGGTCATGATCTCACGGCCCATGAGTTAGAGCCCCGCGTCAGGCTCTGTGCTGACAGCTCGGAGCCTGGAGCCTGTTTCAGATTCTGTGTCTCCCTCTCTCTCTCTGTCCCTCCCCCGCTCACGCTCTGTCTCTATCACTCTCTCAAGAATAAATCAACATTAAAAATTAAAAAAAAAAAAAAGAGTACCTTATATATGATTCCATTTATATAAGTTTATAAAAGTTTGAGGGCACCTGGGTGGCTCAGTTGGTTAAGCGTCGGGCTTCAACCCAGGTCATGATCTTTTAGTTTGTGAGTTCGAGCCCCACATCAGCCTGCACTGACAGTGCAGAGCCTGATTAGGATTCTCTTTTTCCCTCTTCCTCTGCCCCTTCCCCACTTGCACACACTCTCTCTCAAAATAAATAAACTTAAAACAAAAATTTTTTTAAAGTTTATAAAAGTTTGAAAACAGGCACCTGGGTGGCTCAGTCGGTTACACATCCAACTTTGGGTTCAGACCTCTCATTGGGTTCTGTGCTTGGAATTCTCCCTCTCTCTGACCCCCCACCTTTCTCTTTCTCTTTCTCTCTTAAATAAACTGGGGCGCCTGGGTGGCTTAGTCAGTTGAGTGACTTCAGCTCAGGTTATGATCTCGAGGTTTGTGAGTTTGAGCCCCTGCCATCAGGCTGTCTTCTGTCAGCACAGAGGCCATTTCAGATCCTCTGTCCCCCTCTGTCTCTGCGCCTCCCAGCTCGTGATCGCTTGCTCTCTCTCTCTCTCTCTCTCTCTCTCTCAAAAATAAACATTAAAAGAATAATAATAAATAAATAAACATTTTCTAAACGTTTGAAAACAGGCATAACTAATCCGTAGTGTTGAAAGTCAGTATGGTGACTATATTTAGGAAGGAGAGAGAAAGGCATTTGGGAGCGGACATGTAGAGGACTTCTGGGACAATAGTGATGTTTTATTTTTTGACTTGGGTAGTGGTTCTATGGGTTCCCTATGTGATAATCCATTGGTCAGTACGCTTCTGGATCATTCGTTTTTCTCTATGTTCTACTACCTTTTAAAGTATTGTTAGTAAATAACATAACAGACACCATTAGGAATTTGAAAGGTGCTGTGACAGTAGATATGGAAGAGATTCATAGATTTTTATGTGTGATAAAACACGCAGCATAAAATTTGCCATCTTAATCACTTGGAAGTGTTCAGTAGAGTGTTAAGTAAATTCACTTTGATGCAAAACAGAGCTCCAGAACTTTTCATCTTGCAGAACTGCCTAAATTCTAAACAATTCCTGTTTTCCCCCGCCCGTAGCCCTTGGTTAACCTCCACTCCACTTTCTGTTTCTATAAATGTGACTGTTTTAGATACCGCATACAGGTGGAATCCTACAGCATCTGTCTTTTTTTTGCCTGGCCTCTATCACTTAGCATAGTGCCCTCAAGGTTCATCCAGAATTTATTTTCTTTCTAAGACATAGGATACTCCATTGTATGTATGTACCACATTTTGTGTATCCATCCATCCCTTGAGGAATAGTGATGAATGTCTCTGGCTGTTGTGACTGGTACTGCTATGAACATAGGTGTGCAAATCCCTCTCCAAAACAAACCCTGCTTTTTCTTTTGGATGTATACCCAGAAGTGAGGTTGCTGTATCGTACATCGCTACTATTTTTAATTTTGTGAGGAACTGCCACACTGCTTTCTAGGGCAGATGCACCATTGCACAATCCTACCAAGTGCTGGAACCAAACTGGGACCAAAAGGGTTCCCATTTGTCTGCATCCTCACTGACGCGCTTTTTTGTGTGAAATAGTAATCACCCGGAAAGGTGTGAGATGATATCTCATTGTGGTTTTGAGCTTAAAAGTATGTTTTCCTAAATTTGAACATCTTTTTTTTTTTTTAATATTTATTTATTTTTGAGAGGGTAGGGGGTGGGGAGGGTCAGAGAGAGAAGAAGACCGAGAATCCCAAGCAGGCTCTGCATCATCAGTGAGGAGCCCAATGCGGGGCTCGATCTCACAAACTGTGAAATCATGACCTGGGCCGAAACCAGGAGTCAGACACTTAACCAACTGAGCCACCCAGGTGCCCTCTAAATTTAAACATCTGTATTGAGTTATAATTCACATATCACACAATTCACCCATTGCGGGTGTACAATTCAGTGGTTTTTAGTATATTCACAGTTTTCGTGCTTCATCACCACAATTTTAGAGATTTCCATCACCTCAAAGTGAAACCACATGCCCTTTAGTGTTCATTCCCCTGTGTCGACCCCAGCCTTTAACAAACACTTTTGTACTTTCTTCCTCTGCAGATTTTCTGTGGATTTCCCTTTTTTGGAAATTCCGATGGTATTTTTAAAGGAATGTTTGCAATGCTATGACAGTGAAATTCAAGATCTAGAGGAAATGGATGCTTTCTCGGCAAAATTTAAATTTTCAAATGGACCCAAGAAGAGGTTGAAAACCCAGAAGACCCATAGAACTAGAACATGAATTTGAAATGTAACTTTTAAAATACATGCCAAATCCAAATAGCTTTGCATCTGAATTTTACGTATACTTCCAAAAACAGAAAATTCTCAAGGACTATTCTTGAGGCTAGAAAAAGAGAATGTTTTCACTTTTTGAAACTAAGATAAACTTACTACCCAAACCTTGTTTTGTTTTTGTTGTTGTTGTTCTTTCCAGTTAAGTAGGCACCATGCCAAGTGTGGGGCTTAAACTCATGATCCTGAGATCAACAGTCACATGCTCTACCTACTGAGCCAGCCAGGTGCCCCATACGACCCAAACCTTGTAAAGATATTGCCAAAATAAATAAATCCATTGGCTAATTTCACTAAGGAATATGAACATAAATAGGCTAAATAAAATATTTGCAAACTGAATCAGTAACTATTTATTTATTTTTTTTTTTTTTAATTTTTTTTTTTAACGTTTATTTATTTTTGAGACAGAGAGAGACAGAGCATGAACGGGGGAGGGGCAGAGAGAGAAGGAGACACAGAATCGGAAGCAGGCTCCAGGCTCTGAGCCATCAGCCCAGAGCCCGACGCGGGGCTCGAACTCACGGACCGTGAGATCGTGACCTGAGCTGAAGTCGGACGCTTAACCGACTGAGCCACCCAGGCGCCCCTGAATCAGTAACTATTTAAAATAATTTGAAATATAAGCAAGTTGAATGTAAAAGAATAATAAATCAGGGCGCCTGGGTGGCTCAGCTGTGCTGCAAGGATAAGACAGATATGGGATTTTAAAGACTTGGTTTAAGCAAACAAAAATATACGCTATCTCATGAATAATTTTGTATATTCCATGTTGGAATGATAATGTTTTAAATGTATTGAGCGAAATAAAATATAATATTAAAATAGTTTTCACCTGTTTTCTTTTTACTTTTGTAAAACATGGCTAGTAGAAAATTTTAAATTTTGTGTGTTGGCTTGCATTATATTTCTGTTGGACAGCACTGCTGTGTGTCAAATACCAATATACATTAAGGAAAAAGTCTAAGGTGGCTGAATATTAGATAATTATATAAAAATAAATAATTTTTATGCCTTAAGAACCAATTAGAAATGGAACTAGAGAAGATATCTGTAGGGGCGCCCGGGTGTAGAGATTACTTAAAAAAATAATAATTTAAAAAAAAAAATTTTTTTACGTTTATTTTTGAGACAGAGAGAGACAGAGCATGAACGGGGGAGGGTCAGAGAGAGAGGAAGACACAGAATCTGAAACAGGCTCCAGGCTCTGAGCTGTCAGCACAGAGCCCAATGTGGGGCTCGAACTCACGGACTGCGAGATCATGACCTGAGCCAAAGTCGGTCGCCCAACCAACTGAGCCACCCAGGCGCCCCAAAAAGAATAATTTTTAAAAAAGAAAAGATATCTCTACATATAGTAGTGAGAAAACTCTACATCCCGCAAAATTATATACATAAATCAAAATCCCTACAAGAGGATGGGGTGTTGGGTTTTTTTAGCTCGGTTGTTGGTAATATTTATTTTTGTGTGGTACCTGAAGCAAATAATTTAATAGCCCTAAGAATAAATAAATATGGAAACGAGGGAAGACCTGCTTCATCAGATAGTAAAACTTTGTTATAAAGCTCCTGTAATTACAAGAGTACAGTACTGGGATAGGAACACATGACTAAATAGTAGAAGAAAAAGAGATCCAAGTTTCATGAAACATAATCTGTGGCAAAGGCGTTGTTTTAGTTCTGTGAGAAAAGGAGTTTTTAAAAATAAATGTTGCTGTGATATATTTCTATTTTAGAAAACAAAACAGGATATGAAAACAGTGGAAGGATCCAGTATATAAAAATAAAGTCCAAATGGGATATAAAAAATAAACAAGAAAAGTTTAGGAGAATGTGTATATAATAATTGTGTCCAAACCTTAAACAATTGCTGGAACCCAGTAAGCAAAAGAGAGAAATGAGATCCAGAAAATGAAACTCAATTGAAATAAAGAGAGAAAGAAATTCTAACATTGAATAGTGAGGGGAAGATAGCATGACAGCATGGTGGGCATACCTTCCGGATTTTGAACTGTTTTTTTTTTTTTTATAAAAAGCTTTAAATAGTATGAATGGATAACTTTGATAAAAAAATTAACACTAAGATTAAAAAAGAGGTGTGTGTGTGTGTGTGTGTGTGTGTGTACATGATAATAAAATTTGGAAGTATTTATGATGATTTTGTACGGCTAGCCCATCAAATTCACCAAGAATTCTCTCAAATGTTACTGCCCCCGTTTTCAAAAGAAAATGAAGCTGAGAAAGATTAAGTAATCAGCTAAGATCATACCGCTAAGTAAAGACAGCCATATTTCAACCTAGGTCTAGACCATCTAAAGTTAAGAGCTATTTTTTCAATACTTCTGGTAGAATGAATGTTGTTACTCCTTTTCCCTGAATGTACCCCTCCCACCTAGTTGTACTTTCCCTTCTCTGTACTCTCCCAACTATCCCCTGGACAGGTATATAATTAGGTAATTTTTGTTTAGGCCAAATATTCACAGTGTATTAAGGAAAGTAGAGCCTATCACATAAATGTGTAATCCCTCGCTTAAGTTATTTACATGCTAAAAAGCCAAATTAGAATTAGATCAGAGTTTTCAAAGGAAAAGGATCACCAAAGTAGAGACATAGTCGTGGTAACTGCTATCAGAGGACTAGTTACTTGTCGGTTATTTCCCCTTGGATTTGAATTAATCAGATGTGTGAGTTTCTCAGAAGCTGTCAGTTTTGATAGTCACATACAAGACATTTGGCTGCATTTGTAGGCTCAGATATTGTCTTAAAAGCTAAGGAATGCAGCTAGAACTGTTGTCTCACCACATAACTGTAATAGGATTATATACATTTAGTAATTATACTAAGGCGAAAAGCAAATACTTACTGTGATTATATAATTCGGTACCATTAATGAAAGGCAACTTTTAAAAAGGAAGGTTTGTAAAAAAACAAATAAATAATAAAATTTTAAAAAATAAAATAAAATAAAAATCAAGGTTTGTAGGAGAAAAGCCTATACTCAAGAGCAAAAATGGGGCGCCTGGGTGGCTGAGTTGGTCACGTGTCCAACTTCAGCTCGGGTCATGATCTCCTGGTTCGTGAGTTCAAGTCCCGCGTCAGGCTCCATGCTGAGTGCTCAGAGCCCGGAGCCTGCTTCGGATTCTGTGTCTCTGTCGCGCTCTCTCTCTCTCTCTCTCTCTCTCTCTCTCTCAAAAATAAACATTAAAAATTTTTTTAGAAAGAGAAAAATGGTTCTCAGTCCACATATATAAAGAAGAAGAAGGCGAGAGGAAGAGGAAAGAGAAGAAGACAGGAGAAAGGAAGGGAGGGAAGGAGAAAGAAAAAAAGAGTGGGGCGGGGCTTTGGGGGAGGGGGGTGAGAGAGAAAGGAAGGAATACTAGCCAATGGTTCCCCCCCGGAGCAGCAACTCAAACCATCACCTTGAGATTAACCCCCCAATGCGAACTTACAGGAGGGTGTGAGAAGTGTTCGGCCTGCAAGGAGAGGGATAAGTATCCAGGTGGGAGCAGTTGTTCATACCTGTGTATTTGAAGGTTTAATAACTAGAGGTCAATCTACTCTCATGAAGCTGGAGGTGCATGTGGCCCTGTAAAGGCCTTGGGAGGGGCCCTAGCAACGTGTTCTCACGGGCATATCTGTTTGTAAGATTTTCGAAAGTAATGTATTTTAACCGTAGCTAGTTAAAGCTCTTATTTCCTTCCGCTCAGACTTCCCCTCGTGTTATGTTTGGGATATAGTTACTTAGCTTGGGTTTAATGGAATAGTCATGGGATTCATAGTCACTCCTATGTACAGGTAAGTCATGGAGAGTCATCCAGATTATAGGAATGGCTTCCAAGAGCACTCCTCCCTCTCAATGCCTACCCACCGTGAACCATAACACAAAGATCTAGGACTAAAGCCAGGCCTGTAGCCTACTCTGTAGAAAATTCTTCCAGTCAATTCTTCCAACTGGGAACATATGAAATTGTAAGCTGGGGGCTTTGGCCCTCATCAACACCTTACTTCAAATGGAAGTCCTCGCCTGTCAAGAACGTGTTCGGTAATGCAACGCGTACAAGTATAAACGAACCATTCCTTAAAAAAAAAAAAAAAAAAATGGGAATGGCACAACATAGAATTTGTCAGAACCCCTGTGTTTGTGGGGCAAAGCCTGTAGCAGCATTACAAACTGCAAATGTGTCTTTGTGTGAAGTTGTGTTTTATGCTTCCATGATTGGATTGAGTCCTGGCATATCTAACACCTCTTGTCCTGACAAATTCTGGCGGTTCTGGACAAGACGGCATGCCGAGCTGGCACCAAGGCAGTGAAATGACCCTGAAATCTTGCCACTTACATGTAAAAGAAATTTGATTAGGATTTTCCCAGGTTTGACAACAGTTCTGAAAATTGTCGTTGCGGAACCAATCATGAATGGTGTTGCAGAAATTTTCAACTATTAATAACAAAAGAATTTTGATTGGCCATCATTATAAAAGACTCAATTATCTTTCTGTTCTCTCTAGAGAATATGATTTCTAAAAACAGTGATATAAAAGAGGCAACAAAACATTAGGCAGCCAGAAAAGGTAGGAAAAAGTGATTTACAGATATGTCAGCCAGGTAATAATTATTTAACTAATTAAAATAGCTTAAATGTAGAAATAAAATTATTTATCTCAATTTAGTGACATCTCTGGTATTTGTCAGCTTTTAAAAATCTGTAATTCCCAGGACGCTTGGGTGGCTCAGTGAGTTAAGCATCTGACTCTTGATTTCAGCTCAGGTCATGATCTCACGGTCGAGAAACTGAACCCCACGCCAGGCTCCGAGCTGAGCGTGAAGCCTGCTTGGGATGCTCTCCCTCTCTCTCTGCCCTCCCCTGCTCGTGCTCTCTCTCTCACAATAAATAATAAATAAACATTAAAAGAAAAAAAATGGGGCACCTGAGTGGCTCAGTCATTTAAGCATCCAACATCAGCTCAGGTCATGATCTCGAGATTTGTGGGTTCAGGTCCTGCTTTGGATCCTCTGTCTTCCTCTCTCTCTGCCCTTCCCCCACCCTCTCCCCAAAATAAATATTTTTTTAAATGTTAAAGTACATTTAAAAAAGAAAGAAATGGGCAGAAGACATGAACGGACATTTCTCCAAAGAAAACGTACAGATGGCCAAGGGACACATGAAAAGATGCTCGACATCACTCATCATCAGGGAAATCCAAATCAAAACCACAAAAGATACCACCTCACATCTGCCAGAATGGCTCAAATTAGAAACACAAGGAGCAAGTGTTGGAGAGGATGTAGAGAAAAAGGAACCACTGTCGGTGGGAATGCAAACCGGTGCAGCCACTGCGGAAAACGGTATGGAGGTTCTTCAGGAAAACTAAAAACAGAATGACCATACGACCCAGTAATATCACTACTGGGCATTTACGCAAAGAAAATGAAAACACTAATTTGAAAAGATATATGCGTCCTGTAGTCCTTGCACTTATTAATCTACAATAGCCAAGATGTGGAAGCAGCCCAGGGTCCATATGCACAGATGAATGGATAAGGAATAGGGGGCATGTATATATATTACTCAGCCATAAAAAGGAATAAAATCTTGCCGTTTGTGACAGCATAGATGGATCTAGAAAGTATAATGCTGAGTGAAATAAGTTAGAGAAAGACAAACACCGTATTATTTCGAATATATGTGAAATTGAAGAAACAAAACAAAGAAAAAAAAGACAAAAAAAAAAACCCAGACTTAAATATAGAGAATAAAGTGGTTACCAGGCAGGAGGTGGGGAGGGATGGGTAAAGTAGGTAAAAGAGATTAAGATACAATTACCGTGATGAGCACAGAGCAGTGTATAGAATTGTTGAATCGCCATATTGTACACCTGCAGCTAATATCACACTACACGTTAATTATCCTGGAATTTTAAAAACACGTAAAAATTTGTAATAGTTCTATCTTTTCCAATTCTAAATAAATATTTACTTTTGTGCCTAATTGTATGTTTATAATGTTGCACATTCTTTTTTTTTTTTTTAATTTTTAAAAATGTTTATTTTTGAGAGAGAAACAGAGAGAGAGAGAGACAGAGTGTGGGTAGGGGGAGGGGCAGAGAGAGAGGGAGACACAGAATCCGAAGCAGGCTCCAGGCTCCGAGCTGTCGGCACAGGGCCCCATGTGGGGCTCAAACTCACAAACCATGAGATCATGATCTGAACCGAAGTCAGATGCTTAACAGACTGAGCCACCCAGGTGCCCCTGCTGCATTTTCTCTAGGGACGCCTGGATGGCTCAGTCAGTTAAGTATCTGACTTCGGCTCAGGTCATGATCTCCAGGTTCACGGGTTCAAGCCCCGCATCGGGCTCTGTGCTGACAGCTCAGAGCCTGGAGCCTGCTTCGGATTCTGCATCTCCCTCTCTCTCTGCTCCTCCCCCATCTCAGGCTCTGTCTCTCTCTCTCAAAATAAATAAGCATTAAAAAAAAAGGTTCCCCAAATTATATATGATTCAAATCCCCCCTCTCCCTGCCAAACCTGGATCCTCCCTTTGGCTCTGACGGCAAGGGAAAAATACCCCAGGACCTAGGGTGTAGGGTTTATTTAGAAAGTGGGAAAAAAAAAAAAAAAAAAAAAAAAAAAAAAAGAAAGTGGATACAGGTATACATAGCAAAATAAATGAGTAAGTGAAATAATGAACCAACGGAAAGAGAAGCCTGCTCACGGCTACGGCCCCAAATTTAGAAGCCTAGTTTCTTTTAGACTACACAAATACACTTGGGCATCATGTGTTCTGGGCCCTCTCTGCTCCTCCTCCTGTACAATATTCCTCGGTGATCCCACCCAGTCAACTCATGGCTTAAATACCATTTGTAGACTGGTGACTCCCAAATTTATGTCTCCAACCCAGACTTCTCATCTGACTTCCGGACTTGTTTGTGGATGCTTACCTGACATTATCACTTGAATTTTCACAAACGTTTCAACTGTACCATGTCTAAAACTGCAATCTCAAGGTTTTTACCAAACTTCTCTGCCAGTCTTTCCCATCTTGGGAAAGGGAGTCTTTAAAGGCCCAGTTACTTGGGGGGCCTGGGTGGCTTAGTCGCTTAAGCGTCCGACTTTAGCTCAGGTCATGATCTCGCCATTCATGGTTTCAAGCCCCATGTCGGGCTCTGCGGTGACAGCTCAGAGCCTGGAGTCTGCTTCGGATTCTGTGTGTGTGTGTCTCTCTCTGCCCCTCCCCTGCTCACATTCTTGTCTCTCTCTCTCTCCCTCTTTCTCTCAAAAATAAACATTAAAAAAATAAAAAATAAATTAAAAAAAAAAAAAAAGACTCAGTTTCTTAAGCCAAAAACCCGAAGGTCATCCTGAGCACCCTACCTCCCAAACTCCCTTTACCCTACCTTCAAAATAAATTCACCATCTTCTCTTCCCCTCCACTCCCATGGCCCTTGTTCATATGATCATCATTTTTCTCCTACATGATTATGTTAGCCTCCTACTTTATCTTGTGCAATCCATTTTCCAAAGAACAGCCAATCAACATTTTAAATATATATATTGTCAAAGGGTATAAACTTCCAGTTATAAATTGAGTAAGTTCTGGGAATCTAATATTCAATGTGGTAATTAACTAC
The DNA here is from genome assembly GCF_046562875.1 of Panthera onca. Classification (NCBI taxonomy): domain Eukaryota; kingdom Metazoa; phylum Chordata; class Mammalia; order Carnivora; family Felidae; genus Panthera; species Panthera onca. Next base: position 232,987,306 of record NC_138339.1, read on the forward strand.
AGTTAAAACTATATCACATAGTTAAAAACTGCTGAGAAAGTAGACCTTCAATGTTCCCACCACACATGCAAAAACTGTCATTATGTGAGATGATGAATGTGTTAATCTTATTATGGTAATCACTTCACAATATATCCTTGTATTAAATCAGGTTGTATGCCAGGGTGCCTGGGTGGCTCAGTCGGTTGAGCATCTGACTTCAGCTCAGGTCATGATCTTGCAGTTCACGAGTTCAAGCCTGGTTTATGAGTTCAAGCCCCACAACAGGTCGTGTGCTGTTGGCATAGAGCCCACTTCAGATCTTCTGTCCCCCTCTCTCTCTTCCCCTTCCCCCCTCTCTTTCAAAAATAAATAAACGTTTTTAAAAAAATACACTAGCAAACCCGATCCAATAATACATTAAAAGAATTATTCACTACAATCAAGTGGGATTTATTCCTGAAATGCAGGGGCAGTTCAATATCCACAAATCAATCAATGTGATACATCACATTAATAAAAGAAAGGATAAGAACCATATGATCCTCTCAATAGATGCAGAATTCAGCAAAGTTGCAGGATATAAAATCAATGCACAGAAATCGACTGCATTCCTATACACCAATAATGAAGCAGCAGAAAGAGAAATCAAGGAATCAATCCCATTTATAATTGCACACACACACACACACACACACAAAATAAAATACCTAGGAATAAACCTAACCAAAGACATGAAAAATCTATACACTGAAAACTATAGAAAGTTTATGAAAGAAATTGAGAAGACAAAAAATGGAAAAACATTCCATGCTCATGGACTGGAAGAACAAATATTGTTAAAATGTGGATACCACCCAAAGCAATCTACATATTCAATGCAATCTCTATCAAAATAACACCAGCATTCTTCATAGAGCTGGAACAAACAATTCTAAAATTTGTATGGAACCAAAAAAGACCCTGAATAGCCAAAGTAACGTTGAAAAAGAAAACCAAAGTTGGAGGCATCACAATTCCAAACTTCAAACTGCATTACAAAGCTGTAATCATCAAGACAGTATGGTACTGGCACAAAAACAGACACATAGATCAGTGGAACAGAATAGAGAACCCAGAAATGGACCCACCAACGTATGGCCAACTAATCTTTGACAAAGCAGGAAAGAATATCCAATGGAATAAAGACAGCCTCTTCAGCAAGTGGTGCTGGGAAAACTGGACAGTGACCTGCAGAAGAATGAACCTGGACCACTTTCTTACACCATACCCAAAAATAAACTCAAAATGGATGAAAGACCTAAACGTAAAATAGGAAGCCATCAAAACCTTAGAGGAGAAAACAGGCAACAACCTCTTTGACCTCGGCTGCAGCAACTTCTTACTTGACATGTCTCCAGAGGCAATAGAAACAAAAGCAAAAATAAACTATTGGGACCTCATCATGATAAAAAGTTTCTGCATGATGAAGGAAACAATCAGCAAAACTAAAAGGCAGCCAATGGAATGGGAGAAGATATTCTCAAACGACATATCAGATAAAGGGTTAGTGTCTAAAATCTATAAAGAACTTATCAAGCTCAACACCCAAAAAAACAAATAATCCAGTGAAGAAATGAGCAAAAGACGTGAATAGACACTTTTCCAAAGCAGACATCCAAATGGCTAACAGACACATGAAACGATGCTCAACATCACTCATCATCAGGGAAATATAAACCAAAACCCCAATGAGATACCACCTCAAACTTGTCAGAATGGCTAAAATGAATAACTCAGGCAACAACAGATGTTGGTGAGGATGCGGAGAAGGAGGAACCCTTTTGCACTGCTGGTGGGAATGCAAACTGGTGCAGCCACTCTGGAAAACACTATGGAGGTTCTTCAAAAAACTAAAAATAGAACCAACCTATGACCCAGCAATTGCTCTACTAGGTATTTATCCAAGAGATACAGGTGTGCTGTTTCGAAGGGACACATGCACCCCCGTGTTTATAGCAGCACTATCGACAATAGCCAAAGGATGGAAAGAACCCAAATGTCCATCGACGGATGAATGGATAAAGAAGATGTGGTATACGTATACAATGGAGTATTCCTCGGCAGTCAAAAAGAATGACATCTTGCCATTTGCAACAATGTGGATGGAACTAGAGTATATTATGCTAAGTAATATAAGTCAGTCCGAGACAGACAAATATCATATGATTTCACTCATGTGGAAAGAAACAAAACAGAGGAACATAGGGGACGGGAAGCAAAAATAAGATAAAAACAGCAAGCAAGACAAACCATAAAAGACTCTTAAATACAGAGAACAAACAGGGTTCCTGGAGGAGTGTTGGGTGGGGGGATGGGCTAGATGGGTGAGGGGCATTAAGGAGGACAGTTGTTGGGATGAGCACTGGGTGTTAGATGTAAGTGATGAATCACCGAATTCTATTCCTGAAATCATGATTACACTACATGTTAACTAATTTGGATTTAAATTTTAAAAATCTATGGGGCCCCTGGGTGGCTCAGTCAGTTGAGGGTCTGACTTCAGCTCAGGTCATGACCTCACGGTTCATGAGTTCAAGCCCTACATTGGGCTCTGTGCTGACAGCTCAGAGCCTGGATCCTGCTTCGGATTCTGTGTTTCCCCTCTCTCTCAGCCCCTCCCCCGACTCTCACTCTGTCTCTCTCTGTCTCTCAAAAATGAATAAATGTTAAAAATAAATAAATTTTAAAAATCTAAAAAACAAATAATCACATCGTATGCCTTAAGCTTACATAATGTTATATGTCAATTATATCTCAATAAAGCTGAGGAAATATATATATATAATAGCCGATCAAATCACAGTCCACCCCACCACCCATTAAAATCTTCATTCATTTCCCACTGAATCAATATAAACCAAAACTCCTTGGCATGACCTTCGAAGCCCTGAATGCTATGATATACTTCTCGACCTCATTTCTTCTCAGAGCAGCCCACACTGGCTTTATTTGAGTTTCTTGACCCACCAGACTCTTTTCTAAAGTCACATACTTTATGCAAATCCTCCTATAGGTCTCAGTTTAAATAGCCTCAGGGAGCCCTTTCCTTACCACCCAGTTTTTTGGGTTTTTTTTTTTTTTTTTTAATTTTTATTTATTTATTTTTGATTTTTTAACATTTCAATTCAGGTTAGTTAACATATGGTGTAATAATGATTTCAGGAATAGAATTTAGTGATTCATCACTTACATGCTCATCCCAACAGTTGCCCTCCTTAATGCCCCTCATCCATTTAGCCCATCCCCCCCCACCCAACACTCCTCCAGGAACCCTCAGTTTGTTCTCTGTAAAGAGTCTCTTATGGTTTGTCTCCCTTGCTGTTTTTATCTTATTTTTGCTTCCCTTCCCCTATGTTCATCTGTTTTGTTTTTTAAAGCCCACGAGTGAAATCATATATTTGTCCGTCCCCGACTTTCGCCTAGCATAATACATTCTAGTTCCACCCACGTTGTTGCAAATGGCAAGATGTCATTCTTTTTGATTGCCGAGGAATATTCCATTGTATATATACCACATCTTCTTTATCCATTCATCCGTCGCTGGACATTTGGGCTCTTTCCATCCCTTGGCTATTGCTGATAGTGCTGCTATAAACATTGGGGTGCGTGTGTCCCTTGGAAACAGCACACCTATATCCCTCAGATAAATACCTAGTAGTGCAATTGCTGGGTCGTAGGGTAGTTCTATTTTTAACTTTTCGAGGACCCTCCATACAGTTTTCCAGAGTGGCTGCACCAGTTTGCATTCCCACCAGCAGTGCAACATCTCCACATCCTTGCCAACATCTGTTGTTGCTTGAGTTGTTCTTTTTAACCATTCTGACAGGTATGAGGTTCCTTAGCACCCAGTTTAAATTAGGTCTCCATTATTCACTCACTCACTAGCACTTGACAGTTTTCCCATTTGAGGATATAATTTGGAACTCTAAGTTATTTGTTTCATGTTTATCCATCCTACTGGCTATGAGCTCCATGAGGGCAAGGACTGTTTGTATTTACCTCAGAGCTTGGTGCACAAAAACTTTCAACAAACACTTGTTGATGAATGAGTAAATAATATGATGCCCAATTAAAGTTAGAGCAAGCCTGGGGCGCCTGGGTGGCTCAGTCAGTTAAGTGCCCGACTTCGACTCAGGTCATGATCTTGCAGTTCATGGGTTCGAGCCCCGCATCGGGGTCTGTGCTGACGGCTCAGAGCCTGGAGCCTGTTTCGGATTCTGTGTCTCCCTCTCTCTCTGCCCCTCCCCCACTTGTGCTCTGTCTCCCTCTGTCTCAAAAATAAATAAACATTAACAAAATTTAAAAAAAAAAAAAGTTAGAGCAAGCCTACTAAAATTACGGTACAGGGTTAGAAGAAAATAATCTCTGTTCCTATTATTTTTTGGTACGGTTTTCACGTCAATGTTGTTTGCGAGGCATCTCATTGCCAAATATTTGCCTTCTCTCAGACTAATAATATTGACTCTTGGTTGACTTGTAGACTTTTTAGAGTTAAAAACACTTTTAGAGCTGCAAGAAGCCTTAGGGATGAAGAAACAGAGAAGTTGTGGTCTGCCAAGGTTATACAGTTTGTGAATGGCACAGCTAGAATGGGACACCAGATCTTCTAATAACTGCCATGTCAGTGATTTTTTTTTTTTTTCACTAGAAGATAGCAAAGAGGAGCAGGAGAGAAGAGAGAGCACGGAATTAAAAATGCGAAGTAGGGGGCGCCTGGATGATTCAGTCGGTTCAGCATCCGACTTCAGCTCAGGTCATGATCTCACGGTTCATGGGTTCGAGCCCTACACCGGGCTCTGTGCTGACAGCTCAGAGCCTGGAGCCTGCTTTGGATTCTGTGTCTCCCTCTCTCTTTGCCCTTCCCCCACTCGTGCTCTCTCTCTCAAAAAATAAACATGTTTGAAAACTTTAAAAATGCTAAGTAGACTAATAAACATATTTTAGGATATTTACAATTTTTACACCTATATTTCACACTACATTCAGGTCTGTTTAGTAACCCTTGGTTTTACAGAGAAAGAATTTTTTCAGCTATTGTTTTGCAATAATTGAACATTTTGTTATTTTAAAACTCCCTGCAGGGGTCGGGGTGGGGGGGCGCCTGGGTGGCCCATTGGGTTAAGCGTCCAACTCTGGATATTGGGTCAGGTCCTTCGATTCTATAGCTCCCTCGCTCTCTGCCCCTCCTCCGCTCACACACACGCATTTGTGTGCACTCGGTCTCCCTCTCAAAATAAATAAATCAACTTACAGAAAAACTACCTGTAGGAATATATAACAACTTCGTATATTTTAGAACATTTTTTTTTAATTTTTTTTTTCAACGTTTTTTATTTATTTTTGGGACAGAGAGAGACAGAGCATGAACGGGGGAGGGGCAGAGAGAGAGGGAGACACAGAATCCGAAGCACGCTCCAGGCTCCCAGCTGTCGGCACAGAGCCCGACGTGGGGCTCGAACTCACGGACCGCGAGATCGTGACCTGGCTGAAGTCGGACGCTTAACCGACTGCGCCACCCAGGCGCCTCTTAGAACATTTCTATATTCAAAAATTACTATGTGGATTGTATTATTATATTCCATCAAATATAAAGTAAGATATACTGTTATCTTACATAATACCAAGAAAAAATGCCTTCTTACCAATTAGAATTTTTACTTGAAATGTATTGAAAGAGCTATTTTAGACTTATTTAGACATAAGGTTTTTATTCATGTTTATTTGTTTTAAATGTTTGTTTATTTTTGAGAGAGAGACAGAGACAGAAACAGAGCATGAACAGGGGAGAGGCAGAGAGAGGGAGGCATAGAATCTGAAGCAGGCTTCAGGCTCTGAGCTGTCAGCACAGAGCCCGATGCAGGGTTCGAACTTGTGAACTGCGAGATCACGACCTGAGCCAAAGTCAGATGCTTAACCGACTGAGCCACCCAGGTGCCCCTAGACACAGGACTTTTGAAAAATTTACGCACACTCGGCATCCATAAAATGGAAAATGTTAAACAAAATTTATTGGCTAATTTTTCCTAAAACTTCTTCACTTTTAGAGGCCAATTCTTCTGAATCACTTTCTGACTCAGAGTTGTCAGTGTCTGTGGTTTTTCCACATAGTTCTTCTTAAAAATAACTCTGGGAATTCAGATTTGGAGTTTTAAAAGAAAAATATTTTCTCTGCTTATTTAATATGAACCCTCACCAATAAATCCACAAACATTGTTCTCAGAAAGTAAATAAATTACCTGCTGAAAGCTGACAAAATTTATCTGTCTAGCTAACCAAAATGAGACAGTCTAAGACAAAAACTGCATATTATCAGGTAAGTGACTAGGGAATAGATGGGGAGTTTCTATGATTGATGAGGGGTAGGTTTGGAGCTAGTAATGATGTACAGATGTATAGCCTCAATTTTCAGGGTCAGCTCAGCTCTAGATGGTTGGGTTTTAATCTGTAGAAAGAAAGGAAGAGAGAAGAAAATCAGGAGAAAGCCAAGACCCACTATTTCTTAAACCTTTATCCCTGTGCTTTGATTTGGAAACAGCCTAAGCTTGTTAAGATCCTATCAATACTTACGCAGTCCCCTTCGCCTACTACCAAAAGGACAGAAATACCTTTAACTACAGGAAAGCAATTTACCTGATAAGGTAAACATTCTGTACTTCCTTATTGTACCTCTCTGTTAAATATCCAGAAATAGCATGTTTACTATCAGTCTTTCAAGGTGTACAACTGCACCCCAGTCAAAAAGGTAAACTTCTATATCGCTGGAACCATGGAAGATTAAATGCATAGGTGTACGACGGGAAAGGAATCTGTATTGTTTTAGAAATATACAAAATCAATGTAGCAGTGTTGTGATATGATGGTAATACTGGTTGATATGTTTTTGAAAAGTTACTCACCATTTCAACTCTTTTCTTTTTTTCATTTTAACTCTTAAAATGACTTTATTCCGTTCGTGATTCGTTAGCCATTTTGATTTTCGTCCCCATATTTGTTAGTGGAGAATTTTGAATCCCCAAATTATCACGTGAGTCAAAAATACAAATCAGTGTTTCCAAAGAGTTTAAATATTTCAGAGGGATCCCCTGATGACTCAGAGTTCAAATTGCACTGTGTAGAGCATTCTTCAGGGTATGAATATAAGTAAGACCACCTAATACTGAAGGCACTCTGTTGGCTACTAGCTGATAATTATTCCTAGCATTTCTTTCCCTGGAAGAAATTTCAGGCAGCCTTTTGGTTTAATTCCCGGCTAATTTTTTTTTTTTTTTTTTATATAAGTGATCTCTACACCCAACGTGGGGGCTCAAAGTCATGATCCCAAGATCAAGAGTCACACGGTCTACGGACTGAGCCCGCCAGGCACCCCAACTCATGGCTAATGTAACCGGTGAAATAATGTTGCAGAATTAATCCATCCAGCAGCCAGTTATTGAATTCTGAGTCTACGCGAGAGTGGCACGGTTCAATGCAACAAGCCACCAGCCACTTGTCGCTGTTGAGTGCTTGTAAGACAGCTGGGGCTGCATTTTTAACTTATTTATTTTCAGTTCATTTGAAGTTAAGCACTGGCCCTCAATTCGGTTACTGGAAAACTTTTGAGTATGTTTGGAACACAATTTGGATGTGCAAATCTGCTTTTTCAACCCTGAAGTTTATGAGATGCTCCTACGGTCCAAACATTTACAATAAGCATTCGGCATCCATACTGAGCTGTACCGTTAAGTAGGAGACACACACTGGATTTTGAAGACACAGGGCAAAAAACACTAAAATATTTTATACTGATTGCACACTGAAATGGTACTGTTTTTTTTCCTACTTGAAGTTAAATAAAATACATTCTTACAATTAATTTCACCTGTTGTATTTCACCTTTTGACAATCTGGCTCTTAGTGTCAACACAGACTTCTCCTCCTTTCATAGAATTGAATGATCTCCTGCTGGCCCAACTTTCCACCTATTTCCCAATGCATTTATTACAGTTTGGACGTAGGCTAAAGAAAGGGGAGTAGATTACTTATATGTTGCTGCTCAACAAATGACCCCACAACTTGGCAGCTTAAAACAATGAGCGATTGTTATGTCACGGCTTCCATGGGTCAGGAATCTGGCCGTGGCCTACATGGGTTCCTCTGGCTCAGTCTCGCCTGGACTGCAGTCAAAGCCACGGTTGCAGACATCCCAAGGCTTGACCGGGGACGATCACCTTCTAAACTCACATTCTGTGGCTGTTGTCAGGCCTCACGTCCTCACTGGCTATTGACCAGAGACGTCAGATTTCTGCCACCAGGACCTCTCCGTGAGGAAGCCCTCCTTACGGCAGGGAACTGCCCTCAGAGCAAATGGGCGAGAGAAGATTGAGAACAAGCAAGATAGAAGCCTCAATCTTTTTATGACCTAATCTCAAAAATGGCATCTTGTCATTTTTGCCATTGTCTATGCGTTAGAAGTGAGTCATTGATTGGGTCCAGCCTATGCCCAGGAGAGGTTGGTTACAACACAAAGGCTTGGACACCAGGAGGTAGGATCCTTAGACCATCTTGAAGTTTAACCAACATTGTCTTTAAAGGGACTCTTTTTAAGTTGTTAGCCATAAACCTGGAAATGTAATCAAATGTTTTCGAAATGTATACGATATATGTCTCATATATATCATATACGTAGTAACCCTGACGATATTTGGATACTGCTTGCTGGAATGCTAGGATTTTTAGGATTTTGTTCATCATTTATTAGGGGGAAAAAATCCCAAATATGAAATACAGTCCATCCCTTAAAATCATAGTAACATCATTAAAATTCTCAGAACTTATATATTTAAAAATCCATAACCAGAACTGCTCAGGAATGGTTTTGTGCATGGTTAGTCCCCCTTAGAGACTTTTCCGTGTTACTGTCGAGGTCAAAGTATTCCCGACGCTTTTCCATGGCATAAAAACAAGCGCTGCTCTGAGAGTGGCACTCAATTCCCATTTCAAATTAAAGTCCTCATATGAAATGGATACCCCTCCTTTCATTTAACCAACTTCTCTCGCTAAACCCCGGCAGGTGTTTTCCACTGCGACCGGACTCATCCACTGATACCTCCCTACAGGGCCATGACATGGCAATCGTCCTGATTGATAACAGATCTTTCATATTGCTTTTTTGGCAAGCCACATGCCTCCTTCTCCTTAAAAAAAAAAAAAAAAAAAAAAATCCACTAAAATTCACCTTCTAGGCAGAACCCCAGGAGATTTTTTTAATCACACCAACTGAATTAGACAAGAATTAAGGTGCAGACCATGGAGGGGTGGGGAGTTGCTATTAGACCACTATGTTGACATTAAGATTTCAGAGGATCTCAAGGTGTAACCACAGAAATGGGCTGATAAATTGTGATCAAAGTTGTTGACAGCAAGGGTGTCTTTTCTTGGGGGGGCGGAGTTAGATGGGTGTATATCATAACAATGGTTGGGTGGAGGGGTGCAAATGAATGAGGAGAGTGACACGATTGGGTGGGGAAAAGGGGGGGAACATCCCCTCAACTTGACTCAGGGAAGAGAAAGCTGGACAAGAGACTGCAGTTAAAAAGGGGTGGCAGTGACTAAGAGGAAGTGGTAATATACTGGGTTTTCATTTCTAACAAAACCAAACCTGACTTGATGATCAGCCACATAACAGAACAGCCTGTGTGAATTATTCTGGAAGGTGTACCCAAGGCTCTCACCTTCTGATGCCAAATCTATAACCTGTGACCCTAGATGTATATCACGGTCAGACCGAGTTTCTCTCTCTCTCTCTTTTTTAATTTTAGAGAGAGAGCAAGCAGGGGAGAGAGGTAGCGGGAAAGGAGGAGAGAATCTTGGTGTCAGATTCAATCCCACAACCGTGGGATCATGACCTGAGCTGAAATCAAGAGTCCGTAACTCAACCTACTGAGCCACCCAGGCGCCCTTCAGACTGAGCCTCTCTTAGAGAAGTAAACATGCAATGCTGGAAAGATATAAAAATAAGCTTTTAGATGATAAGAAAAATGACTCCAAATTGCAATGTTTAGTATTTTTGTGCCCGTATTATAAAAGTTTTGTAATCATTGTTACAGTTTCTATGTTTTATTCCTGATTTGAGATACTGGACGTATTTAAGAGAACCTGACACATTAGATTTATGTTCTTTGTATGTTCACTAACTAGAATTTAAATAAAAATTTGAAAAGAAAAAGATTTATGTTTTTAAGTGAAATACTTAGAAATATTTAATTAAATTTATAATCAGTATTTAGGCACTTAAGGGAATCTGATTATTAAATCTACAAGTTTTGCCTTATTATTCAGGCAAATACCCCTTAAATGTTGAGAAAGTTTGATTACATTTTAGCAGGTAAAGAATAAATATAGTAAATGTGTGACAGTTTGAAATGTGTAAGAAAATTTGGCAAACACATTAAGTGTTTAGGGAAATTTAATAAGAAATTTATAATTAATAATTTAAATTTATAGGGTGATTGAGTATTAACCAATAAAAAGCAAAAATGAGTATTTTAAATTTCAAGACAAACTATATTAGATTTAGAAATAAGATGTCTAAGTTAGGGGCGCCTGGGTGGCTCAGTCGGTTGGGCGTCCAACTTAGGCTCAGGTCATGATCTCGCGGTCCAAGAGTTCGAGCCCCGCATCGGGCTCTGGGCTGACAGCTCAGAGCCCGGAGCCTGTTTCAGGTTCTGTGTCTCCCTCTCTCTCTGCCCGTCCCCTGTTCATGCTCTGTCTCTCTCTGTCTCAAAAATAAATAAACGTTAAAAAAAAAAAAATTAAACGTCTGACTCTGGGTTTCAGCTCAGGTCACGATGTCACTTTTTGTGAGTTCAAGCTCTGCACTGGGCTCTGTGCTGGCAGCATGGAGTCTGCTTGGGATTCTTTCTCTCTCCCTCTCTCTCTGCCCCTTCTCTCTCTCTCTCTCTCTCTCTCTCTCTCTCTCACACACACACACACACACACACACACACACACATGCTCCCTCTCTAAGAAAATAAACATTGAAAAAAATTAACAATAAATAAATATAGGAATTGACTTCGTCACCTATGTAAACCCAGTGCCTAGCACACAGAAGACATTTAGTAAGTGTTGCTTGAAACAGGGAATGAAGAATAACTATTTCTCTTATTGCGTCTCCACTTGAAAACGCAGGCTCCAGGGGCACCTGGGTGGCTCAGTTGGTCAAGTATCCGACTTTGGCTCAAGTTATGATCCTGCAGTTCGTGACTTCAAGCCCCACATCGGGCTCTGTGCGGACAGGTCAGAGCCTGGAGCCTGCTTCGGATCCTGCCTCTCCCTCTCTCTCTGCCCTTCCCCGACTCATGCTCTGTCCCTCTCAAAAAAAACATTAAAAAAGAAAAGAAAGAAAATGCAGGCTCTGATTTGAAGACCCCCGCTACCCTCAAAAAACCAGTCTTCTCTAAAACATCTCCTTGCCAGTTTGCCACAGTGATTAAAATTCTCCCCACTGGGCCGCCTGGGTGGCTCAGTCAATTAAGCGTCCGACTTCGGCTCAGGTCACGATCTCATGGTCCGTGAGTTCGAGCCCCGCGTCGGGCTCTGTGCTGACAGCTCAAAGCCTGGAACCCGTTTCAGATTCTGTGTCTCCCTCTCTCTCTGCCCCTCCCCTGTTCATGCTCTGTCTCTCTCTGTCTCAAATAAATAAACGTTAAAAAAATTTTTTTTTAATAAATAAATAAAATTCTCCCCATTGAAGTAAACTTTTTTAGTTAAAGCATCATCTCCAAAGACTGTACTCTTGAATTCTATCCATTCCCAGGACTGGCGAAACGATCATGATTGTTGAAACTGAATGATGAATACATGTATCATTACATTGTTACCTCTACTTTTGTGTATGTTTGAAAATTTCTGTATTAAAAAATGCTTTAGAAACCTGTCGAAAAATTCAACAAGTAGGGATGCCTGGGTGGCTCAGTCGGTTAAGCGTCCGACTTCGGCTCGGGTCATGATCTCACGGTTTGTGGGTTCGGGCCCCGCGTTGGGCTCTGTGCTGACAGCTTGGAGCCTGGAGCCTGCTTCAGACACAGTTGGGGTGCAGTCGGGGGAGCTGACAGAATGGTCCAGAACAAATCTAGAAGGCAGACTGGAAAGGTTGAGGGAAATGGTGAGAAGGGGGAAGAGGTCACTCCTGATAGAAACAGCATCAAGACATGGAAACCAGGTAGAACGTAGAGAGGTTGGAACTCTAGTTCACTGTGATGCTAACTACGGGTTTTTTTGTGTTTTGTTTTTAAGTTTCTTTATTTATCATGAGAGGGAGAGAGGGAGAGACAGAGAAGGTGGGGAGCAAGAATGTCAGGCAGGCTCCTCCCTGTCAGCACAGAGCCCCTCTCGGGGCTTGAACTTACCAACTGTGGGATCAGTTGAGACCTGAGCTGAGATCAAGAGTCAGGTGCTTAACTGACTGAGCCACCAGGCGCCCCTCTAACTACGGGTTTATATGGAGGGGTCATGGGAATAAAAATGGCCCTCGTAGAGGCTAAGCTGCTGTTACAAAGAGACCCCAAGATACAGTGGATTAAATACAGTCAAAGTTTATTTCTCGCAAGCAGCAGTCTAGGGGTATGTTGCTAGTCAAGGCTTCCAGGGTTGTTCATCTGAATCTTAAATGCCTTCCATACTGTTAACTCCACCATACATACCCATGTGGTGCATGGGGGTGGAGGGGATTGGAGAAAGAGAAATCCAAAAATCCCCCCGTGGTCAAGAAGGAGCACACAGACCCTACGTCAACACGTTTGTGTAGGAAGAATGTGAAACCTGTAGCTATTAACTCCCTTTTCCTCTATCAGCTTCTTGGTCCTGAGCTGGGCCACTCTTTTTTTGTTGTTGTTGTTAAGTTTATTTATTTTGAGAGAAGAGAGAGTGTGAGCTGGGGAGGGGAAAGAGAGAATCCCAAGCAGACTCCTCACTGTCAGCATGGAGCCTCCCCACCCTCCCGGACGCAGGGCTCAAACCCACAAGCCATGAGATCATGACCTGAGCCCAAACCAAGAGTCTGACGCTTAACCAACTGAGCCACCCAGGCGCCCCATGGGCCACCCTATTTTTAATCCTTCCAATCCCTATCTGCTCTCCCCACTCACCAGCCAGGCCTACTGAACAACAGAAAATGCTACCAGCTGTATTTTTATTATCTTGTCATCAAACACAAACACATTTTAGTATTTTTAAGTATCTTTCATAAAGTACTAGAGAAATAAAGGGAAGAAAACAAGTCACAGGCACTCTGCAAAAATAGTACTAGAACAACTTGTTAGTTACCGTTTTTCCTTGAAGGATGTAAATGGCTTACTTAGGACAGGTCTCAGTCCCCCTCTCTGAGGATGCTAGGAGATGCCTGGGGGAACTTGGGTCTTGAATCAAATGATTCCTTCCTTCCTTCCTTCCTTCCTTCCTTTCTTTAAGTTTATTTAGTTACTTGAGAGAGAGAGAGCACAAGCGAGGAAAGGAACAGAGAGGGAGAGAGCAAGAATCCCAAGCAGGTTTCACACTTTCAGTGCACAGTCTGAGGCGGGACTCGAACTCACAAACCGTGAGATCGTGACCTGAGCCAAAGTCGAGAGTCGGACGCTTAACCAACTGAGCCACCCGGGCACTCCAAATGATTCCTCTCTTAACTGCAAAGGTATTTCTGCTGCTGACTCTTGACAAGCATACAATTCTCAGTTTCTCTCTTCCTTTTTTTTTTTTTTTTTTTTGTTGTTGTTGTTTAAAAAACATTTTTATTGAGATCTAAATCACATGCCACCCAACTCCTCACTCATTTAAAATGTATAACGCGGTGGTTATAGCGTATTCATAGAGCTGGGCAATCATCACCACAGTCTACATGAAGAAAATTTTATGACCCTAAAAAGAAACCACAAACCCATGAACAGTCACTCCTCGCTTGCACCCCTACTTCCGCCCCAGCCCTGGGAAACCGCTACTCTTTACTGATTTGCCTATTCTGGACATTTCCTGTAAATGGGATCATATCGTCTGTAGTGTTCTATGACTGGCTTCTTTCACGTTACCGTAATGTTTTTAAGGTACCATGTCGTAGCACCCATCTTTCCTTTTCATGAGCGAATAATATTCCACCGCGTGGATACACATTTTGTTTTCCTGTTCGTCAGCGGGTGGGCGTGTGGGTTGTTTCTACCTTTTGGCTACTGTGAATGAAGTTGCTAAAAACATTCATGTACAAGTTTTTGTGTGGACCTATGTTTTCATTTCTCTTGGGTACATACCTAGGAGTGAAATCACGGGGTCATAAAGTAACCGTATGTTTAACCTTGTGAGAAATTACCCGACTGTTTCTCAGGGCACCTGCACCATACTACAAGCCCACCAGGAGTGCAGGAGGGCTCTAATTTCTCTAAATCCTCACCCACACTTGTTATTTGTCTTTTTGATTGTTTCTTTTGATCAGTACTTTCTGCTCTTCTCTGTAGATGGGTTATAGGCCCCAACTAAACTGCCCTTCTATGCTTTATGAGCTCAATTCTTTTTCACTCTCTAAAAATTCCACACCTAGGATCTTGAGAAACTTAACAGAAGACCATTGAGGAGGGGAGGGGGGGAGAAAGTTACAGAGGGAGGGAGGCAAACCATAAGAGACTCTTGGATACTGAGAATAAACTGAGGGTTGATGGGGGGTGGGAGGGAGGGGAAAGTGGGTGATGGGCATGGAGGAGGGCACCTGTTGGGATGAGCACGGGGTGTTGTATGGAAACCAATTTGTCAATAAATTATATTTTTAAAAATGCTGGCAAGGAAAAAACAAAAAAAGTAAAAAAGTAAAAATTCCACACCTAGGCTTTGGGCCAATCTGCGCTGGCCTGGCATGCCCACCTTCCCCCTTCCCGAGTCCCCTTCCTGTGGCTTCCTAAGGGAGAAGGGTCTAGGATGCTGTCCTCCCCTCCCCCCCCCCCATTAGTCTCCATATTTCCCTTGCCCGCAAGGGTTGTGTCCTTTCCCCATTCCTAGATACCAAGATAGCAGAATTCCTTGTGATTTTCTTTGAAATGTAAATGGTCCAAGTTCCACTTGTCTCAGACTTCCTCTTTTCTAGTCCATTTGTCTGAAGTATGTTAAGTAGCTGGGTGTTACCTTTCTTGATTTGCTAAAACGCTGCCCCCTTCCCTTCCATTTTGTTTTTAGTTCCATTATTTTATATGTTGTTGGTAATTGAAGCCATGATGTTCTCCTTGAGTCTAATATTGCTTAGCAGAGTGTTTAAAACTTCCAAGATTTTGGAATCAAAACTTACTAACTTTTTGGCTTTATTGTAGCGTGATGAGAGAATATACCCTTTGCTTTTGAGATTTATTTATGTGATCCAGTGTCTGATCAAGATTGTCTAAAGCGCCAGAGAAGTCCAAAAAGGAAATATCTTCTCTGCTTATAGGATGTAAATGTCTTGTTAATTATGTTGTTCAAGTCTTCTACATTCTTAGTTGTTTGTTTGGCTTTTTTTTTTTTTTTTTTTTTGACACTTTAAGATGGGGCCAAGGAGTCACAGCCACAGGTGCCACCGTCTTCAATATTTGTCTTCTTTTCACGAACTCCTTTCTTTGGCCTCTGGAATCACTCTCTGCTTCAGAATTTATGGTCTTCATTCATTCATTTAGAGTAGGAATAATGATACAACTACAGGCTTGTTATCAGAATTAAATAAGATAATCGTCGTAAAGTGATTAGTACTGTGTTTGGCCATTATACTGAGACACGATGGCTTAAAGCAAGGCTATGGGGGGCGCTTGGGTGGCTTAGTCAGTTAAGCCTCTGACTCTTGATTTTGGCTCAAGTCATGACCTCATGGTCACGATCTCATGCTGGGTATGGAGCCTGATTAAGATTCTCTCTCTCCCTCTCATTCCACCTCTCTCCTTCTCACTCTATTAAAAAAAAAGGGAGGGGGGGACAGGCTATGGATGCTATGGATGAAAGCCAACCTGAATCCCAATAGCCTCATATTACCTGAAAGACCTTGGGCGTACCACCTCACAGATCTCAGCCTATTGGTTTGTTTTAAAGCCTTCAATTTTAAGTAATCTCCACACCCAGGGTGGGGCCCGAACTCCTGACCCCAAGATCGAGAGCTGCGTGTTGTACTGACTAAGCAAGCCAGGCACTGCTCTGAGCCTTGGGTTTCTAATTGGAGAAACCAGTTCCATCCCACTCCTGAGTCCACAAGTCAGAAATAACCAGTTTGCATTTTCGTGTACTGACTTCCAGGCGTTTGGGTATCTGTATCATTTTTAAAAACGTAACACGTGTTTTGATAGCTGTGTATCCTTTCTAATGCAACTCGTCAGAGGCCTAATTGGTAATGGCCTTCGTTTTTGTGTTAACTTCTAAAAGTAACTCACGTTGGGGCGCCTGGGTGGCTCAGTGGGTTGAGCATCCGACTTCAGCTCAGGTCATGATCTTGCGGTTTGTGAGTTTGAGCCCCACGTCGGGCTCTGTGCCGACAGCTCGGAGCCTGGAGATGCTTTGGATTCTGTCTCTGTCTCTGTCTCTCTCTCTCTCTCTGCAGCTCCCCACTCTCACTCTGTCTCTCTCTCTCTCTCAAAAATAAATAATAAACATTAAAAAATAATAATAAAGTAAAAGTAACTCATGTTATATTCCTTTGTAAAAACAAAATATGAAATTGCAATCTGTTTAATATAGCCATTAACAACTAAGCTGTAGAAGAATCCTATGGATTAATTAATGTCTAGGTACTGATTTTGAAACCTATCTGCTCTGGGTGGCATTGGGTTTCCCCTTTCCCCCTAAAAAAAGATCTTTTGGAATCCTAATCCCTGTACATCTGATCATAACCTTATATGGAGACAGGGTCTTTCTAGAGGTACTCAGGTTACAATGAGGTCATTAGGGTGGGCCCTACTCCAATATGACTGGTGTCCTCATAAAAAGGGGAAATTTGGACACAGGGGCAGATATCCACACAGGGAGAATGCCATGCAACGATGAAAAGAGGGATCAGGGTGATAACAGCAGAAGCCAAGGAACGTCAAAGATTGCCAGCAAACTACCAGAAGCTTGGGGCAAGGCATGGAACAGATTCTCCCGCACAGCTCTCACAAGGAACCAACCCTTACCTCACCTTGAACTTGAATTTGTAACCTCCAGAACCTCGAGACAATAAATTGCTGGTTCAGCCACTCAGTACTTGGTTCAAGCAGCCTTAACAAACCAATCCATTATCCAGATGTTGCCAAGAATTCGAAGGAGGCGATTATTCTGAACTCATCGTAGACATTAACAGAGAACTGTCAGGGACCACACAGCGTTGCCGTGGGAGTTTTGCGGTTCACCTGTGTGCCACCAAATTCGGGCCTTGAAAACAGTTTCCAAGGTTATGCTAACCCAGTTCACAACCCAGTTCATCTCATTTAGGCAGGTTAGTAAAATGACAGTAAAAAAGCAGCTGGTGATGTCCAAGGGAGGATAGTGATCTTCCACACGTTCAGGATGAGTTAACTACTCCATTATTTCAAGCTCTTTCCCCACCCCACCCCAATCTTTTTATTACAGAAAATTTCTAACAAAAATATAATGAGCTTACGTAAGTATTGCTGAGGTTTGATATTAGTTACACAAGTCAATTTTGATTTCCCTACTCAAACCCCCCACATCAAATTATTTTAAAGGACATCTCAGACTTTAAATCATTTTTTAAAAATGTTTGTTTATGCATTTGGAGAGAGAAAGCATGAGCGAGGGAGGAGCAGAGAGGGAGGGAGAGAGAAAATCCCACGCAGGCTCTGGGCTGTCAGCAGGGAGCCCGACACGGGGCTTGAACTCACAAACCATGAGCTCGTGACCTGAGCCGAAATGGAGTCAGATGCTTAACCGACTGAGCCACTCAGGTGCCCTAAAACTATAAATCATTTATTTTTGGGTTTTTTTTAATAGCTCCTTTTTTTGTTTGTTTATTTATTTTGAGAGAGAGAAAGAGCACAAGAAGGGGAGGGGCAGAGAGAGGAGAGAATCCCAAGCAAGCACTGCACTGTCAGCATGGAGCCTGCTGCAGGGCTCAAACTCACAAAACCAGAGATCATGACCCGAGCCGAAGCCAAGAGTCGGACGTTTAACCGACTGAGCCTCCCAGGTGCCCCTAAATCATTTTTAATAGCTTTATTGAGATCGAATTGACATGCCATATAGTTCACCTATTTCGTGTACAACTCAACGGTTTTTAGTATATTTACAAAAATGTGCAGCCATCACTACAACTAATTTGACAACATTTTCATCATCCCCAAAGACACTCTATATTCACCAGCTGTCATTCTCTATTCCTCTCTCAACCTCCCAATTTTATCTGTAAATATTTCATATGTGCTTTTAGAAAGGCGGGAACTGTTCTAAAAATACGTAACAATGTTATCACATACGAGTTTTTTTAAAACAATAATTATTGGGGTGCCTGGGTGGCTCAGTCGGTTAAGTGTCCGACTTCGACTCAGGTCGTGATCTCACGGTTCGTGAGTTCGAGCCCCTCGTCGGGCTCTGTGCTGACAGCTCGGAGCCTGGAGCCCGCTTCGGATTCTGTGTCTCCCTCTCTCTCTGCCCCTCCCCTGCTCACTCTCTCTCTCTCTCTGTCTCTCAATAATAAATAAACGTTAAACACACACTCACACACACACACACACACACACTAATTATTGAATATCAAAGATAAGATCAGTGGTCACATTTTCTTGACTATTCTATATTACCAGTTTGCTTTAATCAGGATCCAAATAAAAGCCTTACACTGCAAACTGCAATTGCTAGATGTATCTGTTAGTTTTCTTTTAATCTTTTCTTTCTTTTCTTTTTTCTTTTAATCTTTTCTTTCTTTTCTTTTTTCTTTTAATCTTTTCTTTCTTTTTTCTTTTAATCTTTTCTTTCTTTCTTTTTTCTTTTAATCTTTTCTTTCTTTTCTTTTTTCTTTTAATCTTTTCTTTATTTCTCCAACTTATTTTTTTTCCTTACAATTTTTTATTGAAGAAACTAGGTTATTTGTTCTATAATGTTTGCTAGGGTCTGGAATTTTCTGATTATATCCTTGAACATTTACAATGTTCCACCATCCCATGTATTTCCTATACACTGGTAGCTGGATCTAGGATCTTAATCAGAATCGATGGTTTTTGTTTGTTTGGATAAGTTTACTTCATAGGTAGAAGTGTTGTGTCAAAATTCCTTTAAATTTCTCTTTTATTGTGAAAGACACCATACTTGGGGCAGTGTATAAAAATAGTTATGTAGTTTAAAAAGTAGTTATATAGGGGCGCCTGGGTGGCTCAGTAGGTTAAGCCTCCGACCTCAGCTCAGGTCACGATCTCGCGGTCCGTGAGTTCGAGCCCCGCGTCGGGCTCTGGGCTGATGGCTCAGAGCCTGGAGCCTGCTTCCGATTCTGTGTCTCCCTCTCTCTCTGCCCCTCCCCCGTTCATGCTCTGTCTCTCTCTGTCTCAAAAATAAATAAACGTTAAAAAAAAATTTTTTTTTAAATAGTTATATAGTTTATATTTTTAATTTTTTTTAAAAATATTTATTTATTTTTGAGACAGGGAGAGACAGCATGAATGGGGGAGGGTCAGAGAGAGAGGGAGACACAGAATCCGAAAGAGGCTCCAGGCTCCGAGCTGTCAGCACAGAGCCTGACGTGGGGCTCGAACTCACAGACCGCGAGATAATGACCTGAGCCGAAGTCGGATGCTTAACCGACTGAGCCACCCAGTTGCCCCAATAGTTATAGAGTTTAAATAATAATAATAATAAAACAAATATCCAGCATCCATCACAGAGATTTAAAAAACAATAAAATATTGGGACGCCTGGGTGGCTCAATCAGTTAAGCGTCTATTTTGGCTCAGGTCATGATCTCACGGTTCATGGGTTCGAACCCCACATCAGGTTCTGTGCAGACATCTCAGAGTCTAGAGCCTCCTTCAGATTCTGTATCTCCCTCCCTCTGTACCCCTCCCCTGCTTGCTCTCTCTCTCTCTCAAAGATAAATAAACATTAAAAGAATTCTTAAAAAAAATATAGAGAGTATTGCCAGGTCCTTAGAAATCCCCAATCTGCCTTCCCTAATGAAATCTCTAATTAAATCCTTCTCTTCCTGACCCATTCTAGAGTAAGCCCTGTCCTGATTTTTGTCATAATTATTCTTTCATTTTCTTTATACCCCTTATGAATATATTCCTAAAGAGAATATTGTTTGGTTTTGCCATGTCTTGCTTAAACACCCCCCAACATTGTTTTTGAGACTAATCCAGGTGTTCTAGATAACTGCAGTTCATTCATTTTCATTGTTGTATATAGTATTTCACTATATGAATACACTAACTTATTCTTTTGTAGTGGATATTTTCAGTGACAACCTATAGGTGAAGTGCTTTAATGTCATTTTTTTTTTTTTTTAGAGAGCTAACAAAAGGGTGTCGTTGAAAATATTCCATGATTTTTGAAGGAGAGGGACATACTCGTGTCATTTAAGGGCTAGAAATGTGTTTGTAAGATGAATGACCACTTATTCATAGCTATGTAGCAGCTAAGCATTATGGTGATAAGAATCGACATAAACGATGTCCTTTTTAGGGCAAATGCAAAACATTCCATTCAACCCAGAAATATACTTCTCTCTTCTGATTTCTTTTTTCATCTCATTCCTCCTGGTTGCTTCTTGCCCTTTTAGGAGTTTCTGTGTTTTGTTTTTTAATGTTTGTTTGTTTAGAGCAAGCATGCGCACACACACACACAGACACACACACACACACACACACACACACACACACACGTACACAGGGGAGGGGCAGAGAGACAGGAGAGAGAGAATCCTAAGCATGCTCTGAGCTGTCAGCACAGAGCCTGATAAAGGGCTTGATGTCATGAACCACAAGAACCTGAGCCAAAATCAAGATTCTGATGCTTTAGCAACCGAGCCATCCAGGTGCCCCTAGGAGCATCTTTATAATAGGTTTTATATCATGAACTCTGGAACCAGAATTTCATACTCGAGTACGCATAGCTCGATGCATAATCTAAGGCTCTAGATAATGTACGACTACCCTCTTTTTTTTTTTAATTTTTTTTTTCAACGTTTATTTATTTTTGAGACAGAGAGAGACAGAGCATGAATGGGGGAGGGTCAGAGAGAGGGAGACACAGAATCCGAAACAGGCTCCAGGCTCTGAGCTGTCAGCACAGAGCCCGACGCGGGGCTCGAACCCACGGACCGTGAGATCATGACCTGAGCCGAAGTCGGCAGCTTAACCGACTGAGCCACCCAGGCGCCCCACGACTACCCTCTTTAGAGTGGTGCTGTGAGGAATAAACTAGACATGACCCTTGGCACCTTTCAAATAATGTTGGGCATTATCTTCACGTCCAAAAGTTTGCCTATGTTTCATACCCCAAAATATTTCAGTCCATAAGATTTGCTGTCTAGAATTAGTGTTTTCCACCTATTTCCAGGGAAAATCAAGTTTGCATAGAAACTATTCCTAATCTCCCTTCTCTTTTTTGTTTTAAGGAGTACAAGTTGTTGTTATTAAATCTCAACTCGAGTACATTTTTAAAAGTACAATCATATCAGTTTCAGGTGCACAATATAGCGATTCAACAATTCTATGCATTTCTCAGGGCTCATTGGGGAAGAGCGCTTCTGACCCCCTTTATCTATTTCAGCCATCCTTCCTCCTACCTCCCACTCTTCGTGACCACCGGTTTGCTCTCTGTATTTAAGTCTGTTTCTTGTTTGTTTTTGTTTCTTAAATTCCACATACGAGTGAAACCATACGGTATTTGTCTTTCCCCGTCTGCCTTATTTCACTTATTTGTGATTTGACTAATTTCCTCCCCTCTCAGGACCTCTCGCAGAGATTCCTACCTTGTGCCCAAATATGTTTTTGAAGGAGCAGCGTACCTTCATGATTTTGTGTTCGTGAACAGTGCTCCATCCAAGCTGATATCCTGCAAACTTGTAATCCTCAGTTTCTTCTAAAGCTTGGAGTAATCAAGCTATAAATAAAAGGTAATGCATTCAGTCTTGGCAATTAGAAGGCTTACGTGCCCCTTTCTCTTCTCATTACCACCCTCCTTCGTTGCTTTTATCTCTTTACGTCTCCCTTACCTCGTGCCTCTTCCTCTAGGTCTGTGTGAGACCCACGACAGACACTTCACATTTGTTTAAACTTTTAATTGTGATAAAATGTACCTAAGATAATATTTACCACCTGAACTATCTTTAACTGTACAGTTCAGCAGTGTTAAGTACATGGTTGTACAACCAATCTTCAGAACCTTTTTCATCCTGCAGAACTGAAACTCTGTACCCATCAAACAACCAACGCTCTATTCCCCCTCCTTCCCACCCATGGCACTTAACCGCTCTACTCTCTGTCTCTATAAATTTGACTACTCTGGGTAGAGTACTAGTAAATGGAGTCTAGTAAATGTAGACTACCTTCATTTAGGTAGAATCACGCAGTGTTTGTCTTCTCCTAACCGGCTTATTTCACTTAGCACGACCTCCAGGTTCATCCATGTACAGATATCTCTTCATGAGCCTCTTTCGCTTCTTTTGAGTATATACCCAGAAGTGGGGCTGCTGGGTCCTCTGGTAATCCTATTTTTAATGTTTTGAGACACGACCATACTGTTTTCTGTAGTGGCTGCATCACGGTAGACACTTGGGTTTCCGTCACGCCCTATGGGGTAAAAAATACTGTGTTCTAGACTACAGCTGTGGAAAGGATGATCAAGAACGAACACTGGCAATTATCAGGCTTTGCCATTAAAAGCGTGGACCTCCCGGAATGTGGAACCACATTACAAACCATTTGGTCCACTCCCCTCAGTTACAGGGGAGTAAACTGGGACTCTGAGAGGGCAAAAGTGGCTGGGGAAGGACAAAGGGCTAGTTAAGGGGAGATTTCAGAACCGGCATCCAGGGCTTTCCAATCTTCAACTCACGGCAAAGAAAATAATTTTCAACTTGAGATATTGTGCGATGAAGTACAAGAATTACGGAGTGGATCATTCAAGAATAGCCTCTGGGATGCTCGCTCTGCGTGTTCTGCTTTTCTTTCTCTGGCTGGCTTTTAGCCTCCGTGTCAACCTTGACCCCGAGCCCGCTTTTCTGGCTGCCGCTAACGACCGGGTCCTGAGCATCCTTAGAGACAGAGGGGGAGACAAAGAAAACCGGTCCGCAGTGAGGATCCCCCGAGCTTGGAAATGCGACCCTCTGATCCTCCGCGCGCCACCCCCCCCCCCCGGAGCCGCGCGCGTGGGACGCGGATTTAGCTGCCATCCCGGGGCCTCCAAGACCTCCCCCCCTCCCCCCCGCCCACGAGGAGGACGCTTTCTGGTTCGCGGCCGTCCCCAGGCTCCGAGCCCCGAACGACAGGGCTCGGGGACTCCCGGGGACAGAGGGCAGCTCTCCCCTGCCCAGAGCGGAGGAGCCCGCACCACTTCCCCGGCGGAACCGCGCCCGATCTCCCCCGCCACAGTCGGGGAGCCCCGGGCGCCGCGGAGCGCGGGCTGCGGACCGCGGCGGGCACGTGGGCTCGGCCGCAGCGCTGCGCCAGGCACCGGCTCCCCGCCTCGGCCCAACCTCTCGGCTCCCGCCTCGGCCCCTGCCGGTGGGGAGAGGGATCCTCCCCCCTTCCACTTTGCACCAGTCCGAGGGAATTTGCGGTCGGTGACGCGCATCCTTAAGCGAGCCACCTGCAGCGCGGGGCGCGCCGCTCTGGGCGGCATCGCAGGGCTGGGCCGGCGCGGCCTGGGGACCCCGGGCTCCGGAGGCCATGCCGGCGTGGGCGCGCCGTGGCGGCCGGCTGCCGCTGCTCGGTAAGGCCCCGCACGCCCGCTCGCAAGCCCCCGCAGCCCCCCGGCGCGGCCCTCGCCTCCCCCCCCCCTCCCCCCCCCCCCCACCCCGCACGGCGGCCCCGGGCGCGCGCCTCCCGGTCCCCGCCGCCTCGCTCCTCCCCGCGCTCGCTCTTCCCTCGCTCCCGCGCCCCTCCCCTCTTCGGCGCCCTCCCGGCGGGCCCCCGCGGCCCCCGCCGGTCCACCCCCGCGGCGTCCTCCCTCCCCTCTAACGCCGCCGCCCCGGCGCGGCCCCGCGGCCCCGACGGCGGCCCGGACCCCGCGGGCGGCCTCCCGGCGCGCTGCCCGCGGCCGACCCGGAGCCGGGGCCGCGCCGCCCGCCTGCCCCCCGCGCCCGCGCCGCCGCCCGCTCGGCCCGCGCGCCGGGTGGCCGGGCCGTCCGCCCGAGGCCGCGGCCGCGGGGGTGGCGCCAGGTGGCTCCGGACGGCGCCTGGCCCGACCCCGGACACTCCGGAGTGGCGTCTTTGGCTCCCCGTTTGAGGCTATGATTTGCCGAGCGCGCTCGGAGGAGGCAAGGCGCCCGCCGTTCTCCCCCGGAGCTAGTCATCCCGAGTAACGACCCCCACCCCTGCCGAATTTCGGTGGGATCAGCGAATCGCCGCTTCGGGAATGTTATACAAGCAGGATTTACATATGAGAATATCAGCGGTCCGTGCCTCCTGTACTTGTTTTTTTTTTTCTTTTTTATCCCGGCATTAAGCCCCAAGGGGGTTTTCAAGGACTCAGCTGACTGTTCCCAAATAATCTGCTGGGTAGCGCGCAGCTGGCAATGCAAGAAAGAGGAAAAAAAAAAAAAAAAAAAAAATCCCCTTTAGAGCCATCTCATCGATTTGGAAAGATGAGAGGGTCGATTCGAGTTCAGGGTGAAGGAGAGAGACATTTCTGGGAGGCTGAGGAGCCCGGGAGCCTTGGGCCCGTCTGGTCCGGCAACCTTGGGACTGGCACCCACCGCTCCCGTCCTGGCGTCCCCCTCTGTCCTGTGAGGGTGCCCTGTGTGTCTCCTCCAGCTCCAGAATTCCAGCATTCTAACTTGAAATCTCAGTGGGACGTAAAGTAATTTTCATTAGAGACGTGCAGGAATTATTTCCAATGGCTTTTGGTAAAAATTAACTCAGAATTATCGAGTAGGAAATGGAACATAAGGGAGAAAAGAGTGGGAACACAGACATGTTGCGTTTCTTAAACATTTATCTTTGCGAATTGGTAAATATGTACATTTCAAATGTATCGTACAATATGTTTTCCAGAGTCAGCTCTCTGTTGCGTATGATGTTAAGGAGTAAGTGAATTTGTCAGTAGCATTCAGAGGCTTTCTGGAAGTACAAAGATCAGTACTTGCAACTACATTCAAGCTGCACTGAGTTCCTTTATATTTAGGAACAGTCTCAGAGATTCCTACATCTCTTTCCAGATTCTTCTAAATGAGGTATAATCTGCATGCAGCGAATATGCACACATCCCAACAGTAGAGTTCCATTAGTGTTTATATGTGTATGTACCCACATACCCTTGGATATAGATATGGAGCAATTCTAGCCCCGCCCCCTCTCAGTCAATATCCCCCAGAGGTAGCCACGTTTCTGACTTCTAATACCATCGCTTTGCCTGTTTTTGAACTGCGTGTAAACCAAATCATCCTGCATACTCCTTTAAGTCCAGCTTCTTTTATTCAATATTGTGATTAGGAGATTCAATCTTGTTCTCAGTAGCAATGGTCGGGGGTGGGG
Source organism: Panthera onca (assembly GCF_046562875.1). NCBI lineage: Eukaryota > Metazoa > Chordata > Mammalia > Carnivora > Felidae > Panthera > Panthera onca. The sequence goes on from NC_138339.1 coordinate 233,012,973, forward strand.
GGGGGGGAGTGTGTTTTAACTGCTGAGTGCTATTCCTAAATATGAATATACTCTACAATTTATTTACCCATTCTGTTGTTGAAGAACATTTAGGCTGTTTCCAATTTTGTATAATTAGGAGCGACACCGCTGTGAACATTCTTTTACATGTTTTTGGTGGACCTAAACACTCATTTCTCTTAGGCTGATGCCCACCAGTACAACTCCCAGATCCCAGGGAAAGGCATATATTCAATTCTGGTAGACACCGTCAGTTTTCCGAAGTGGCCCTTCTGATTTACACTCCCACTGGCAGCTTTTGGAAGTTCCAGTTCCTCACATCTTTGCCACTCGCTGGTGTTACAGATTTTCTTGAATAGAGGAGCATAAAGTGAGAAACTTCATGGGATGACTTTAAACTATTTAAAAACTTTAAATTCCTTGAATCAGAAGATGCGATCCCCATTTCCCTTAGATTGTAAAGTTCTACCTCGTGAATACTGATGAAGCTTTCTAAGTAGGATTTAAAGATTGGAAATGCGCTTCCCATGGCTTCATGGATACTGGGTACAAGGAGGGGGATTCCAATAGTTCAAGAAGTACAATGCTGTCTCTTTCATTCGAGTCCGAAAAGTCGTGGTCAGAGCCTTGAATTACACATTTTATTGCCATCCTTTGCCCTTTTTGTTCTTCTTGCTTTATTTGCCTTCTTGTGAACTGTTAGCCTGAGGGGGGATGTTTCAGGAGCAGGTGGAGGCAGATGTGGATGCTGGGCAAAGACAGGTTTGGATTAGATGGGACACCAGACCTGATGGCCTGATGTTCAGGTCCCCTTTGATTCTAAAACTCTGGTTCTAATTGTTGCCATCATACAAATTTGGATCGGCTGTTCGTTTCTTCTTAGGTACTTCGCGTCTACCCATAGTAAATCATCCTTTTAGGTTGAGTTGTGAACTCTTTTCCTTCCATTAAAGAGTGGCTCTACTTTTTATAACCAAAAGGGCCCTTTCAGGGATTCTTAGTTATTAGTCAAGGAAGCGTGTGTGAGAAAGAAAAACATTTTTTATTTGATAAACTTTTTTTTTTTAATGTTTATTTATTTTTGAGACAGAGAGAGACAGAGCATGAACAGGGGAGGGTCAGAGAAAGAGGGAGACACAGAATCTGAAACAGGCTCCAGGCTCTGAGCCGTCAGCACAGAGCCTGACGCGGGGCTCGAACTCACAGACCGTGAGATCATGACCTGAGCCGAAGTCGGACGCTCAACCGACTGAGCCACCCAGGCGCCCCTATTTGATAAACTTTTATTGAGCACTTATTTCCGTGCTGGGCACAAGGGGTATAAGGATGCGAGAGATCAAGGCTGGAGGAACTTATTACATATAAATAGCTGATTCTGTTCTTTTTAAGAAATGCACGGTCCGTGCCTTTCCCCAGGAAAAGCCCTGCAGCACAAAGCTGGCTCTCAGATAAACCTTCCCACACAGTGGTTAATGATCGCTATCTATAGATGAAAAAATAGCATACTTCAATGAAAGAAACTTTAACCAGGTTAGAATGGAAATCACAAGACTTTTGTCCCCCAAAACTACTTAAACGTAGATATACTATATTTAATGGTTGTGGGAAAGAAACTGCTCTCGCATTGAAAATTAAACTAATGGACTGTTCCGGAGTTCAATATGGCCATGTTTTAAGGCTTGAGAAGAAGACATTTTCTAAATGGTTCTTTGAACAAAGTGTATCGACCTCACTTTGCTCCCAGAGAACATCTTTGCTCCCTTGGGAAGCTCACAGGAAGGCTTCATGCCAGCACATTCTCCCCTGTCCTTTTTGTTCCTGTCATCTTGTCATTCTTGAACGAAACTAGGCGAGCAGTGTGACAAGAGCCCCTAACGTTCAGCGTTCAAGATAACAATCTTGCTGACTCTCTTGCACCTGACTCTGTCTTCATCTTTGGGTAAAGATTCTGATTTGACAAAAAGTAAATAACTTCAAAAGTATGGTATTGTGTCATTTTTCTTGATTTTGAAAGGGATCTTGCAGAGATTAGGAGTAAATTTGGAGAAGGGGGTAGGAGGGGCTGAGAATTAGCTTAGCCTGCTTTGTCATTTGCTTTCCTTGGTCTTGCCACCCTGCTCTAGCCTTCAAATAACAGACTCTTGTGAATCTCACCGTAGGCATTTTGTCTGAGTAGAGTTTTTTGGCTTTCATCAGGTGACAAGGTGATCTTAAGATTTTTCCATGACTTCCAAAACAGCCTTAGCCACTTCTTAGCTAGGTAGCCATAGTCATGTGGCCAAAGGTTTTTCTCTCTTTTGGGGGCTATATGAGCTTTACACTTAGGTGAGTTCATTACATTTGGTTGATACCTCCTATGGCTTAGATGGGACACCGGACCTGGTGGTCTGATGTTCAGGTCCCCTTTGATTCTAATACCATCAGTGGTCCTCAAGTGGTAAAAGCCTTTGTAGAACTCATTGATGGTCGTTAATTTGAATCATGCAATTCCGTTCTATGGGTACCAACACATGTGGAGGAAATTTAAAAATAATATAAAGTACACACACACAGTGTTCTTTTGTGGCTAGAGGAATTGCATAAGATCCTAAAAGAGGAACTATTGTTATTTTTAAGGTTAAACAGTAAAATATTTTTTCACTGCTGTCATTAGAAGTCAAATGGTGGCCAAGAGTCCTCCAAAAAATTATTTACAGTCTATACTAAAACAGGATATTGTCATTATTTATCTAGGCTGTTGTGTTTTGGTTATATTCACTGAATTCAGGCTTCACATGCTTTGCTGCTTGAGTTATGATTTTCCTAATGTTAGGGATTCTGTCCTTGGAGGCAACGCAGATATATTAGGACTAACAAGACAGTTAGGAAACGTGTTCTTTACTCAGGCAGGGAATTTCTCCGCACTTGAGTTCCTCATTTGTAAAGAGGAGATAAGCAGTATCTTACTCCTTCATCATTGGATGCATTCCTTGGTAGGCATGTGCTTTGCAGAAAGAGCGGTATCTGAAGTCTAAAGAAATCATTAGGATTTAGAGTCACAGGATTTTCCTCCTTCCCTTCTTAGACACTTTAGAGCACCGTCCATATCTCGGACTTGTATTAAGTCCCGCAGAGTACCGGTTCCTGCTTTCAAAGAGCTCACCGTCTGACGTCGGGGGCATTGGCGGGAAAAGGTCAGGCACATAGAAGGAGAATCGCAGTTCGATTTTGGAAATATGCACAGAGACGGAGCCTGTAACCCAGACTGAGAAAATAAGGCCAGGCTCCCAAGGGGAGGTCATGCCAGAGGCGTGACTAGAAAGATAAGGAAGAGTTGACTGGGAAAGGGGTGGAGGAGGACATTCCAGGCAAACAGGGTGGCAGAGAAAGGGTACGGGGGTAAGAAACATGCTTTGGATGGAAAAGCAGACTTCCGTTCTGGGTGGCTCAGAGACGAAGTATAAGGCCTCCAGGGTAGAGTAACTATCCTTTGAAAAGTTGTGATTCCGAAGGTAGCCTGAAGACTGTTCAGGGGATAGCTTTAAAAAAAAAGCTTCTGGGTTGCCAGAGGCTCAGTGTGTAATGTGTAAATAGTGTTCTGATGGGATGTGGGACCCGGACTTTATAGTGTAGACCCAGAGTCTCCGGGCGGAATTCACTGATCCATTGTATTCCTCATCAGGGTGTGTGGGTGGGTGTGTGTGTTTCGCTGTTTGTTTTGGAGAGCAGGTGAATTGCATTCATCAGGTTTTCAAAGAGGCCTGTGACTCAAGAAAGAGTAAGTAAGCACCATTGCTCTAAATTGTTGGGGGGTTTTAAGCAGGAGGGGGGCACGCTCCGGTGCACGTTTTAGAAAGACATTTCTGGCGTCTGTATGGAGGGTGGATATCAGGCCGACAGGCCCACGACAGGCCCATGGCGGGGAGGCACGGCAGGGAGGCCAGCCAGCAAGGTGTGGGCAGCAGCCCGGGGCCAGGGACGACTAGGGTTTGAAGTAGGGCAGTGGTGACAGGGATGCAGAGTTGCCTCCGGGTTTGGGAATTACCAAGAGGTTAAAATGTCAGCGCTTGGCAACTGCCTGGCTGATGGGAAGTGAGGGAGGGGGAGGAGTCAAAGATAGCTTCTGAGTTTCTGCCTTGGACTGAGAGGGAAAGGGAAAGGAGGGAGTAGGTTTAGGAAGGAAAAAGGGGACGCCCCCCAGGTTCAATTAGTTTGCTACAGCAGCTCACGGAACTTAGAAAAGCATTTTACTTCCTAGAGCACCAGTTTGTTATAAAAGGATCTAACTCAGGAGCAGCCAGCTGGGAAGAGAGGCATAGAGCAAGGGGTGTGGGAAGGAGAGATGGGCTTCCACACCCTCTCCAGGAAGCCACGCTCTGGCCACCTCCGGGTGCTCTCCAACCCGGAAGCTCATTGAATCTCCCAGTTCAAGAATATTTGTGGCGTTTTATCAGCGACTTCCCCTCTTCCCAGAGGTCAGCGGGTGGGGCTGAAAGCTCCCACCCTCTCATTACTTGGTCTTTCTGGTGATCAGCCGCATCCTGAGGCCATCTAGGGCCCCCCACCCAAGTTGCATCGTTAGCATCAACTTTAGTGTGCTCAATAGAGTCCCATCGTGGATAACAAAAGACTCTCCTATCAGAACATTCCAAGGGTTTTAGGTTTGTGCCAGGAATCCGGACTGGTCAGATAGATTTATTACACCACCCCAGTCCTGTCTACCGCCCTCATTTACTAGGTGCGGGGAAATGGGGCCTAGAAAGGTCGAAGGACTTTCTGCAATCCAAGGAGGTGACTCTTGAACAGGGAATGTCTACATCCATCACACTTTCAGTGGAGAAGATTCTACTTTTACCTAAAATTTTATTTTCGATTGGTGCTAAATTTGGTTTTTTCTCCACTTATCCCCACCTCCACTCTAGCCCTGCATTTGCAAATCTTGCCGCTTTGGGAACGCTTCCAATTCCAAAGTTGTCTTCATTCCTCAGACTGGGTTTAGAACTGGACTCTAGGGGGATACGCATCCGACTCTTGATTTCGACTCAGGTCATGATCTCATGGTTAATGGGTTCAAGCCCCACATCGGGGTGGCAGTGTGGAGTCTGTTGGGGATTCTCTCCCTGCCCCTCCCTCTCCCTCTCCCTCCCCCACCCTCAAAAATAAATAAATAAATAAACATTTAAAAAAAAATAAAAGGAACTGGACTCTGGGAAGTGCTACCAGGGTTTTGGAATGGATTCTCATTAAGAACTTTAATCTCCATGGCGGCCGATTCTTCCTTTAAAGCGTTTTTGCAAAGTTGGGTCTATTAAGGTACAATTGTCCTATTGCAAATTTTACCCTTTTTGGTGTGTGGTTCCCGGAACTTAGCCAACACATATCATCATATAACTAGCACCACTATTAAAATATAGAACATTTCCCTTCCACACCCCCCCCCACCCCACCCCAGAGCTTCTCTTACTCTTCTTTGTAGTTAATCAACCCCAATACCCAACATCCAACCCCTGGCGACCAGTGACTTCTTTTCTGCCCCTATCATTTTTCCTTTTCCAGAAAGTCATATAAGTGGAATTGTATAATATGGAGACTTTTGAGTCTGTTTCTTTCATGCCTCGTAACTACGTGAGATCTATCCATGTTGTTATGTATATCAGTAATCAGGAAACAAAATAAGTGAAGTACCTTTGAAGATATAGTTGGCCTTATGAAGTGCTCCATGAATCGGGCAGCGCCCCATGTAGCAGGTAGGGGGGAGCTCTAGGAGCTGTGGAAAACAGAAGGGTTTTCTAGACAGACATGAGATAGGGCAGTTAGCAAAAGAAAAGAAAGGGTTGTTTCAGACAAGGTCACTTTCCCTTAGGGACATATACAGGGTGTCTTATTAGGTGGATTGCTTCATCTTTCTTTGGGGCTTGGGGATGGCCCCTGTGACAGATTAACTCATTGGAGCTGACCGGAAAACATTTCTGACTAACTGGTTAAGACTACATTTCTGGGAAAGGTTGAAACTGGAATTAGGTGAGGCATTAAGCCCCGGTTTGGTGACTTGGCCTAGCGTAAATAGCTCTGTTTGGGCCTGTGGTTTTCTTTTTGACAGTACTTTTTTTTTTTTCCTTTCTGTTGCTGAGTAGTATTTCATTATTGGACGTGGCACAGTTTGTTTAGCCATTAATCAGCTGAAGTTCATTTGTTTGCTTCTAGTTTCCGGCAGTTGTCAATAACGCTGCTATAAATACTTGAAGGCAAGTTTTGCTGTGAGCACAGGTTTTAATTTCTCTTGGGTAGACACCCAGAAGTGGCATTGTATTGCTGGAATGTTTGCTCAGTGAACGTTCAACGTTATGAGAAACTGCCAGTTTCTCAACGTCATTGTCATCACTTGGTATGTTTTTTGTGTTTGTTTTTTTAACCCTTCTAATAGGGGTACAGCATATGTCATGGTGGTTTTAATTTACATTTCCCGAGTGACTGATGATGTTGGCCGTCTTTCCGTGTGCTTAACTGTCATCCCGTATTATGTTTGGTGAAGTGTTTCCTAAAATCTTTTGCCTGTTTTTTAGAAATCAGGTTGTTTGTTTTGAAAATATTTTTCCCAGTCTATGGCTTCTCTTTTCATTTTTCTAAGAGAGTATTTTTGGAGAGCAGAAGTTATTCGTTCTGATGAAGTCCACTAGTGGAGAAAATTAGCCCTGGACTAGACACTGCTCTGGTCCCACCTAACCAAGCCTAAAGGAAGACCTGAAAGGAATAAAATGTTTACAATGAACTCAACTGCCTCCCATAAAAATGTTCAAAAATATGTAACCAAATGCAGAAATATCTGATACCAGGTGAAATTCACAATGCCCAGCAACCAGTTACAAGTTAATAGACAAAGGATAAAAATTCAACCCATAATAAGGAGAAAAATCAGTCATGAAGAAGAGACCCAGAAGGGACATCAAATATAGAATTAGTAGGCAAGAACATTCAAATAGTTGTTATATTATATTCCACATAGTCCTGAAGCTAGAGGAAAGATTAGACAAGCTAAGCAGGGACATAGTAAATACAAAAAAAAAAAAAAAAAAAAAAAAATCACACAAATTGAACTTCTAGAGATGAAAATTATAATTACACTGGAAGGGTTTGACAGCATACTGACTGCAGAAGAAAGGATCAGTGAACTTGGAGACAGCAACAGAAACAATCCAAAATGAACAGAGAGAGGGGCGCCTGGGTGTCTCAGTCGGTTAAGCAGCCGACTTCGGCTCAGGTCACGATCTCGCGGTCCGTGAGTTCGAGCCCCGCGTCGGGCTCTATGCTGACAGCTCAGAGCCTGGAGCCTGTTTCAGATTATGTGTCTCCCTCTCTCTGACCCTCCCCTGTTCATGCTTTGTCTCTCTCTGTCTCAAAAATAAACAAACGTTAAATTAAAAAAAAAAAATTAAAAAAAAAATGAACAGAGAGAAAAGACAAAATAAAATGAATAGAGCATCTGTGAGAACTTTGGTTGGTCATATATACATGTAAGTCTGCTATTAGAATGTATCCTTTTTCTCTGATGCTTTTAAGAGTTCCTCTTTATGATATATTGTCATAGTTTTCTTCCTGAGTCATGTGTTTGGGTTTTGTTGGGCTTCTTACCTGTGGGTTTACATTTATATCAGGTTTGGAAATGAAATTTTTCCTCCATTATTTTATCAGTTATCTTTTTCTGACCTCCTTTTCCCCATTATTTCCCATGACATGGATATTTGACCTCCAGAAGTGAGTAAATGTAAGATTTTTTTTTTATTGTTTAAACCCCTATGGAAGATAATTGACTATTTAATGCAAAATAATAACAGTAACTTATTGGGTTTATACCTTATATAGAAGTGCAATGTGTGATAGTGATAGCACAAAACCTGGGAGGGATGAAATTGAAATATACTATTGTAAAGTCCTTATAGTAAAAGTTTTTCAAAAGTTTATTTATTTTTGGGAGACAGAGACAGAGCACAAGTAGGGGAGGGGCAGAGAGAGAGAGGGAGGCACAGAATCCGAAGCAGGCTCCAGGCTCTGAGCTGTCAGCACAGAGCCCGACATGGGGCTCGAACTCAGGAACCACAAGATCATGACCTGACCTGAAATTGACACTTAACTGACTGAGCCACCCAGGCACCCCTGTAAGCTCTTTATATTATACATAATGTGGTATAACAGCACTTAAAAGACTGCTTTAAGGTAAAGATTCATACTATAAACCTTAAAGCAATTGCTTAAATAACAAAGCAAAGCATTATAGCTAATCACTGAAGAAATAAGATGAAGTAGAATCATAAAATATACTCAATTATTCCCAAAGGAGGTAGAAAAAGAGGAAAGGGGGGAAAAAAGGACAGATGGAACAAATAGAAAGCAAAGAATAATATAAGCCTAAGCCTATTAATAATCTCATTAAATTTCAATGATTTACACATCAAATTAAAAGGCAGAGGTTGTCAGACTTGGTTAAAAACAAAAACAAAAACAAAAAAGCAAGACCCAACTTATATGGTGCATAAATAAAGTCAACCTTGGATATGAAGACGCAAATAGGTTAAAAGTAAAAGGATGGGGGGAGAAAACTCCATGCCAACACTAATCAAAAGTTGGAGAAGCTAAATAACAGACAAAGTATATTTCAGAGCAAAAATATTACAAGAGGCAGAAAGTTATGTCATAATGCTATAAGGCTTAAGTCATCACAAGGACAGAAAAATCATAAACACTCATGCATTTAACAGAGCTTGAAAATACATGGATCAAAATCTGATTGAACTTGCAAGGAGAAATGGACCAATTCAGAGAGTTCAATACCCCGATAATTGATAGGAAAAAAAAAAAAGAAATCAGTAATTTATAGAAGACTTGATCAACCAGCTTGATCTAATTTACATTTATAGAACATTGCACTCAACAACAGCTGAATGTACATTCTTTTCAAGTGCATACAATACACTTATCAAGCTAGATCATATTCTGGGCCAGCAGACAAGCTTCAGTAAATTTTAAAAGGTTCAAGACATATAAAGTATATCCTGTGACTACAGTGGTATTAAATTAGAAATTAATAACAGAAAGGCACATGGAAAATCCTCAAATATTTGGAAACCAAAGAACACATTTCTAAATAATCCTTGAGTCAATGCAGTAACCAAAAAACAAATGAGAATGTACATTGAACTGAGTGAAAGTGAAATGCAATATATTGGGATTTGAGGGATGTTCCTAAAGCAGTACTTAAGAGGAAATTGGTAGCATTAAATTATTAATTATTAAATGATTAGCATCCTTGAATTGTAATGCTACAAATTCAGACCAATGGGCTTAGATTCAAGCACAAGCTAGAGGAGGAAAATAACAAACCCCATGTAAATAAAAGAAAGGAAACAAATATCAAAGTGAAAAATCAATTAAATAGGGGAGAAAAGGAGAAAATCAATGCAACCAAGAGCAATAAAGGATCAGTAATATTGCTAGACTTCTAGCCAAACTGATCAGGAAAAAAAGAGAGAAGACACAAATTTGCAGTATCAGGAACAAGAGAGGCAACATCACTATAGAATCTATAGATATTAAAAGGATACTATGGAAATATTATTAATGACTTTATGCCTATACATTGACGACTTCCATTTAATGGAAAAAATACCTTGAAAGACACATATTACCAAAGTTCATTCGAGGAAAATTGATAATCTAAATAATGTTATGTCTGTTAAAGAAATTGAATTTGTAGGGGCTCCTGGGTGGCTCAGTAGATTAAGTGTTCTACTTTGACTCAGGTCATGATCCCACGGTTTGTGAGTTCGAGCCCCATGTCGGGCTCTGTGCTGACAGCTCAGAGCCTGGAGTCTGGTTTGGATTCTGTGTCTCCCTCTCTCTCTGCCCCTCCCCTGCTTGCACTCTCTCTCTCAAAAATAAGTAAAAACATAAAATATATATATATTAAAAAAAAAGAAATTGAATTTGTAGTTAAAAATATTCCCACAGTGGAAGCACCTGGATGGCTCAGTTGGTTAAGCATCTGACTCTTATTCAGCTCAGGTCATGATCTCATCATTCATGAGTTCTACCTCTGCATCAGGCTCTGCACTGACAGCACAGAGCCAGCTTGGGGTTCTGTCTCCCTCTCTATCTGCCCCTCCTCTGCTCACTCTCTATCTCTCTCTCTCAAAAATAAATAATAAATATATTTTTTTAATTCCCATGATGAAAACTACTGGAGTAAATGGCTTTACTGGGGAATCCACCAAATGTTTAAAGAGGAAATAATACCAATTCTATGCAAACTTTTCCAGAAAATTTAAGAGAAGATAATGCTTCTCACCTCATTCTATGAGGCCATTTCTATGATACCCAAACTGAGGATATTAGTAGCAAAAAAACCACAAAAATAAACCTGCAGGCCAATAATTACCATAATATAAATGCAAAAATTTTTAGCAGTACTTTAACAAATAGAATTCAACAATATATGAACAAGATAATACATCATATCCAACTGGTATTTATTTCAGGAAGGCGGGGTTGGTTAACATTTGCAAATGAATCAATGTAGTTCACCATATACACATAATAAAAAAGAAAAATCACTAAAAAAACAAAACCAAAAACAAACCTATATGATTATCTCAATAGATACCAAAAAATGCATTTGACCAAATTCCACATCCATTCTTAATAAAATTTCCCAGCAAAGTAGGAATAGACATGATCCTCCTCCAATTAAGTAAGAGTATCTATGAAAATCCTTTAGCAAACATCATACTTAATATCAAATGGCTGAACATTTTGTACTAAGATCAGAAATAAGGCAAGGATGTCCATTCTCCCTACTCTTCAACATTGTACTAGAGATTCAGCTAGCGTAATAAGGCAAGAAAAAGAAATCACAAGCATCCAGATTGGAAAAGAAGAAGTAAAACTGTCTTTATTTGCAGACAACATGATCATCTGTGTATAAAATCCTTTGGAACTTACAAAAAAGTAATCACAACTAATAAGCAAGTTATGCAGGTTTGTAGGACACAAGATCAGTGTAGAAATCAAATCGTGTTTCTAGAACTAACAATCAGAAATGGGAGAAAAAATATAAGGTAGCTTAAAAAAGATGAAATAGGGATAAAGAAAGGCAAGATCTGTACACTAAAAACTATACATTGCTAAGAGAAATTAAAGGAGACCTAAATAAAGAGAGATATACCATATATATGTATTATAAGACTCATATTGTTAAAATGTCAGTCTTGCTCAGTTGATCCAGTGACTTAATACAATTCTGTCAATATCCCTGCAAACCTTTTTTGCAGGTTTTGACAGGCTGGTTCTAAAATTAACATGAAAATGAAAGAGATCTACAATACCCAAAACAACTTTGAAAAGAACAAAGTTGTAAAACTTACCATCTTGATTTCAAGACTTATTATAAAGCAACAATAATTGAGACAACGTGGAATTGGCATCCAGGTAGACAAATAGATCAATGGAAAAGTATATGCAGTCAATTTATTTTTGACGAAGGTATACAAGTAACTCAGTGGAGAAATCAATACTCTTTCAGTGAATGGTGCTGAAACAATTGAATATTCACATGTAACTGTAATCATATGAAAAGTTTTGACCCATAGTCATACCATATAAAAAGTCTACTCAGAATGGGGTGCCTGGGTGGCTCAATTGGTTGAGCGTCCAACTCCTGGTTTCAGCTCAGGTCATGATCTCTTGGTTTGCAAGTTTGAGCCCCACATAGGGCTCTACACTGACAATGCAGAGTCTGCTTGGGATTCTCTCTCTCCCTGTCTCTCTGCCTCTTCCCCGCTTTTGCACATGCACCCTCTCTCAATAAATAAATAAACAAAAAAAATGTTTTTTAAAGTACTCAAAATGGATCATAGACCTAAATGTAAAACTAAAATGTACATTTAAAACCTGAAACTCTAAAACTAGGAGAAAACCTTTATAACCTTAGATGGAACAAAGAATTTTTAGATACAAAACCAAAAGCGTGATCCATAAAAGGAAGATTGATAAATTGGACATCTTCAAGATTAAGAATTTTCGTCTTCAAAAGACAAGCCACAGACTGGCAGAAAATAATTGTCAATTACATATTTGATAAAGGACTTGTATCCAGAATATATTTTTAAAAAGAACTCTCAAAACCTGAAGATGGCCATGTAGGAGGCTCCTGAACTCACTTTCTCCCATGGACACACAACATCAACAGCTACACATGGAACATCTTCTCCGAAAGAAATCCAGAAACTAGCTAAGTGACTCCAACGCAATGAGGAAATGAGGAAAAAAACCCACATTGAAATGGGTGGAAAAGGCAGAGAAATATGTCAATCTCACCAGAACCCAATCCCTGACATAGCAATCAATACACAAAGGAGAGGGAACTCACCACCCTCAGCTCCTCCCTGAGTAATGAAAGGGTTTGTTTGACCCAACATCTAGCATTCCTATTTTTTAAGACTTCCACCTTGGGACCGGCTCCCAGAACTCCTGGCTCTGAAAAACAGTGGCTCTGGAAAACAATGGGGCTTGCATCCTTGAGACTATACCAAACAAAGAAACAGATTGTAGCAAACAAAGAAGCAGTTCTTTGGGCCTGGGAGGACTCCCTGTGGTTATCCCCCCAGGATGCGGTGCAGAAGCCACAGACAGAAATGTCTCCCAGTCTTTCCCTTAAAGAGACCTGTTTGCAGCCTGAGAGTTAGGCTCCTAATTTAACACATGTCTAGGAACTGACTGTGATCCTGCCCAAGACTGGGGAGGCTAGCAAGCATGTCTCTACATTTTCCTTCTGTTAGTATCTCCCTGAAGGGGGAATGTGCACGGGTTTGGAGCCCTGACTTTAAATGCTACTACCTTTGAGTCAGCCTTCCAGTCACTGTTCATCTTACTTAGGTCCTCCCCTTTGCGACACTGACAAGGTCTTGGCCCACCCTCACTATTAGGAACCAGTGACTTGGACAATCACAAGGGTTTGGGGGCCAACAAAGACCTAAGCCTGGATTTTCTGAGAAGGTTCCTCTCCTGCATGAGACCATTCTGTGAAGGTTGGGAGAGGTGGCTGTTCTATCCAATGCACGGACACCAACACAGAGAGTCAAGGAAAATGAAAAGGAGTGTGTTCCAAACAAAAGAAGAAGTGAAAACTCCAGAAACAAACCTTAGTGAAACAAAGATAAATGGTTCACCCATAAAGAGTTCAAATTAGCGGTCATAAAAACTCCACGGAAATACAAAAGATCATGAGACTATTATGGACACTTATATGCAAACAAATCAGACAATCTAGAAGAAATGGATAAACTTCTAAAAACATACAACCTACCGAAGACTGAACCGGGAAGATCAACAGAAAATTTGAACAGAATCGCTAGTAAGGAGATTGAATCGGTAATGAAAAATCTACCAACAAAGAAAATCCAGGACCAGTTGGCTTCATTTGTGAATTCTACCAAACATTCAAGGAAGCATGAATGCCAATCTTTCCAGAAAATTCTTCCAGAAAAAAAGAAGTGAGGGAAACACTTACAAAGTCATGTTATGAGGCAGCATAACCCTGAAACCAAAACCAGCCAAAGACATTACAAGAAATGAAAACTACAGGTCAATATCCCTGATGAAAACAGATGCACAAATTCTCCACAAAATATTTGCAATCCAAATTCAACAATACCTCAAAAAGGCCATACACGATATCTAGAGGGATTTGTCCCCGGGATGCCAGGGTGTGTCAGCATCTGCAAATCAATCGATGTGATACACCACATTAACAAAATGGAGAACAAAAACCCTATGATCATCTCAATAGATGCAGAAGAAGCTTTTTAAAAAATTCAACATCCATTCATTGGGGCCTTAGACAGTTAAGCATCCCTGGATTTTTAACTCAGGTCGTGATCTCACAGTTTGTGAGATCAAGCCCAGTGACAGGTTCTATGCTGACAGCTTAGAGCCTGTTTGGGATTCTGTCTCTCTGCCCCTTCCCTGCTTGCACTCTTTCTCTCTCAAAATAAATAAACGTTTAAAAAAAAAAGTAATTCCATTTACAGCTGCATCATAAAGAATAAAACACCTACGAATAAATATAACTGAGGAATTAAGAACTCTGTACACTGAAAAGTATAAGACATTGATCAAACACATTAAGACAAATACATGGAAAGAATGTCCATGGTCATGGATTAGAAGAATTAACATTGTCCAAATGTCCATACTATTTAAAGCCACCTATAGAGTCAATGCAATCTCTATTAAAATTCCATGGCATTTTTCACAGAAATAGAAAAACAATCCTAAAATTTGTAATGAACCACAAAAGCCCCTAAATAACCAAAGCAATATGGAGAAAGAACAAAGTGAAAAGCATCACACTTTCTGATTTCAAACACTGTTACTGAGTTCTGTAGTATTTAAAACAGTACAGTTTTGGCACAAAAACAGACACGCAGATCAATGAAACAGAATAGAGAGCCCGGAAATAAACTCATGCACATGTGGTTAATTAATTTGTAACAAAGGGGCCAAGTGTATACAGTTGGGGAAAGATGACGTATACAGTTGGGAAAACCGGACAGCCACATGCAAAATAATGAAACTACACCAGTATCTTACGCCATACACAAAAATCTCGAAATAGGTTAAAGACTTGAATGTAAGACCTAAAACCATAAATCTCATAGAAGAAAACACAGGGGGTAATCTCCTTGACATCTGTCTTAACAAGATTAGATTTTTTTTGGATTTGACACCAAAGGCAAAAGTAACAAGAGAAAGAATAAATGAATGGGACTACACAAAACTAAAAAGCTTTGGCACAGCATCAGAAACCATCAAAAATATGAAAAGGCAACCTATGGAATGGAAGAAAGCATTTGCAAATTATATATCTGATAAAGGATTAATATCTGAAATATAAAAATAACTCCTACAACTCAGTAGCAACAAGAAAGAAAGAAAGAAAGAAAGAAAGAAAGAAAGAAAGAAAGAAAGAAAGAGGGAAAGAGAGAGAGAAAGGAAAGAAAGAAAGAAAGAAAGAAAGAAAGAAAGAAAGAAAGAAAGAAAGAGGAAAAAAAGAAGAAAAAGAAATCTGGTTGGAAAATGCACAGAAGAAATGAGTAGACCCTTTTCCCAAAGAGGACATCATCACTAATCATTAGGGAAATGCAGATCAAAACCACAATGTCAGAATTCTAACCACCTGTTAGAATTGCCGTCATTAAAGAGACAAAAGATGACAAGCGTTGGCAAGGATATGAACAAAAGAGAACCCTTGTGCACTATCAGAGGGAATGTGTACAGCTACTTTGGAAGAGTATATAAGTTACCAAAAAAATTAAAAATAGAGCCTTTGATCCACCAATTCGACTTCAGGGTGTGTATCTGAAGGATAATCACTATCTCAGATAGATATCTGCAACCCCCCCCCCCCCCAACAGCACTTTTTACGGTAGCCAAGACTTGGAAACAACTTCAGTATCCACTGATGGATGAGCGGTTAAAGAAAATGTGAGATAGATACGTAGGTAGGCAGGTAGGTGGATATACATCTATATGTATACTGTTTTCCATAGTAGCTGTGCCCCTTTACATCCCCTCCAATAGTGTACAAGGGTTCTCTCTCTCTCTTTTCTAATGTTTACTTATTTCTGAGAGAGAGAGAGCATGAGTGGGAGAGGGACAGAGAGAGACACACACACACAGAATCCGAAGCAGGCTCCAGGCTCTGAGCTGTCAGCACAGAGCCCGACGTGGGGCTCAAACCCACGGACCACGAGATCATGACCTGAACCAAAGACGAACGCTTAACTGACTGAGCCACCCACGTGCCCCACAAGGGTTCTTTTTTTGTCCATATCCTCGCCAACACTTGTCATCTCTTGTCTTTTAAATGATGTTTATTCTAACAGGTGTTAGATAACATTTCACTCTGGGTTGTTTTTTTTTTTAATTTTTTAAGTTTATTTATTTTGTGAGAGAAAGAGTGCAAGCAGGGAAGGGACAGAGAGAGGGAGAAAGAGAGAGAATCCCAAGCAGGCTCCTCACTGCCAGCTCAAAACCAGATGTGGGGCTCTAACTCATGAAACTGTGAGAAAATGACCAGAGCTGAATGCAAGAGTCAGATGCTTAACCAACTGAGCCACCCATTGTGGTTTTGATTTGTATTTCCCTAATGATTAGTGATGTTGCCCTCCTTGGAAAAAGGAGGCACAGTTTCCAACCAGATTTCTTTTTCCTCTCTCTCTCTCTCTCTCTCTCTCTCTCTCTCTCTCTCTCTCTCTCTTTTGTTGTTGCTATTGAGATAGGTATCTATCTATTTATGAATATTATTCCACTGTAAAAAAAGAAATTTTTGACAACATGAATGGACCTTGGGGGCATTATGCTAAGTGAAATGAGTCAGAGAGAGTAAGATAAATACTGCATGATCTCACTAATCTGTAGAATCTAAAAAGTCAAACTCACAGAAACAGATCAGATTGGTGGTTGTGAGAGGCATGGGTTGGGGGTGGAAGAAATGGGTGAAGGTGGTCAGAAGGTACAAACCTCCAGTTACAAAATAAATTCTGGGGATGTAATTGTATACCTTAACCTTATACAATGTTACATGTTGACAGTAACATAATGAAACTAGGAGGAAAAAACTATCAAAACAATAATAAGAAAATAAGCAACCCAGTTTTAAAAGGCTTGAATTGGACAAAATATGTGGACAGAAACACTGCCAAAGAACATAAAGTATGTCATATAAGCATCTGAAAGGATACTGAACATCATTAGTAGGAAAATAAATGTTAAAACCACAATGAGATATCATATACCTAGTACAATGGCTAAAATTAAAAATTCTCGGGGCGCCTGGGTGGCTTGGTCGGTTAAGCGTCCGACTTCGGCTCAGGTCATGATCTCATGGTCCGTGAGTTCGAGCCCTGCATCGGGCTCTGTGCTAACAGCTCAGAGCCTGGAGCCTGTTTCAGATTCTGTGTCTCCCTCTCTCTCTGCTCCTCCCCTGTTCATGCTCTGTCTCTCTCTGTCTCAAAAATGAATAAACGTTAAAAAAAAAAAAATTAAAAAAAAAATTCTCATCACACCAAGTGTTGGTGAGGATGTGAATTCCACAGCTGGACTCCCCATACAATGACAATAGGGATATAAAATGATACAACCTCTTTGGAGAGCAGTTTGGCACCAGAAAGTTACATAGACACCTCCCTCCCATATGACTTGGGTACTCCAATCCTTGGTATTTAGTCAAGAAAAATAAAAGCATATGTCCATACCCAGACTTTCATACAAATATTCATAGCAGCTTTATTTGTAAGAGGCTAAAAGTGGAAACAATTTAAATTCTGTCAACAGGTAAATGAATTCAAATATTGTGTTATATCTATATAATAGACTACTACCCATCAGTTAAAAGGCATGAGTGACTGATATACTGCTACAATAGGGATGAATCTAAAAATAATACATACTGGGGCACCTGGGTGGCTCAGTCGGTTAAGCGCCGACTTCAGTTCAGGTCACGATCTCGCGGTCCGTGAGTTCGAGCCCCGCATCGGGCTCTGGGCTGATGGCTCAGAGCCTGGAGCCTGCTTCCGATTCTGTGTCTCCCTCTCTCTCTGCCCCTCCCTGTTCATGCTCTGTCTCTCTCTGTCTCAAAAATAAATAAACGTTAAAAAAATAATAATAATAAAATAATAAAAATAATACATACTGATAGAAGCCAGACAAAACCAGAAATTTCGTACTATGTGATTCCATTTATATGAAATCCTGGAAAATTCAAGCTAATCTATAGTGACAGAAAGGAGATCAGAGGTTGCTTGGTATGTGGCTGTGGGGTGAGTAGGAGGAAGGGATTACAGAGAGGCAGGCACGTGGCAACTTTTGGGAGCACAGAAACTTGACTGTGGCGATGGTTTTACAGATAGATATGTATTTACGTCAAAACTTACCAAATTATGCATTCTAAATATGTTCAACTTATTGTATATTAATTATACTGAATAAAACTATTTGCAAAAAGAGTGGGGAGGGGCAAAAACCACTAGGGAATAGCATAGAGCAGGGAAAGTTCTTGAATTCTCTAATTTTGTTTTGTTTCCCCCTATCCCTTGCAGCTGTGCTCATTTGATTTCCTTTAAAAGACTAGGGTTGGGGCACCTGACTGGCTCAGACGGAAGAACATGCAACGCTTGATCTCGGGGTCCTGAGTTCGAGCCCCATGTTGGGTCTAGAGATTTTTTTTTTTTTTTTTTAATGTTTATTTATTTTTGAGACAGAGAGATACAGAGCATGAATGGGGGAGGGTCAGAGAGAGGGAGACACAGAATCTGAAACAGGCTCCAGGCTCTGAGCTGTCAGCACAGAGCCCGATGCGGGGCTCGAACTCACGGACCGTGAGATCATGACCTGAGCCGAAGTCAGCCGCTTAACCAACTGAGCCACCCAGGCGCCCCTAGAGATTTTTTTTTTTAAAAAGAAAAAGGGGGGAGAAAAGACTAGGAGCTATATTAAGGGAATTAAAAAGTCCATAATGACTAAATGCTAATGTGATTGTAGTAAAACTATTAAATTCACACCTTACATGTAGCTATATAAATTGGCATGGCACCTTTGGAAAACCAAATGGCGATGCATTCCAAGAACCATTTAAGTAGGTTTATATCCTTTAATCCACTAATTCCACTTCCAGAAATTGATACTAAAGAAATACCATTTTATTTTACCTTATCTGATCTTGTTTTAAGTTTATTTATTTTGAGAGAGAGAGCGAGACAGAGAGAGAGTGTGCGCGCTCGTGAGCAGGGGAGGGGCGGAGAGAGAGGGAGACCGAGGATCCCAAGCAGGATCTGCACTGTCAGCACCGAGCCCAACAGACCGCTCGATCCCACGAACTGTGTGATCGTGACCTGAGCCGAAATCAAGAGTCGGACGTTTAACCGACTGAACCACCCAGGCCCCCCAAATGACGGTTTTGGTTTTTTTTAATACGATATTTATTGTCAAATTGGTTTCCAGGCAACAGCCAGTGCTCATCCCAACAGGTGCCCTCCTCCATGCCCATCGCCCACTTTCCCCCACAGTTTTTTTTTTTTTTTTTTTTTTTTTAAAGACATAAACTTATTTTCTGGAGAGGCAGAAAATAAAATTTAGAAAGCTTTCAAACGCATGAAGAAAGCTGAATCATAAGATAGAGGATGAGAAAGCCGAAAAGCAACCCGATTTCCACTGCAGGACCCCCACACGAGTACAAATTGCTAGCAGCAGGCTCCCAGAACGTGGGCTGCCCACACGAGAGAGGAGTCTCCCCTGGGGAATCCGATTAGCCCAGGAGAAAACCTAAAAGTAACCATACAGAGACGATGGGACAGCAAGTCAGACTTCATTCTTATATATGAGCACGCTGTCCAGGATCGTCAATCATTTGGGGGAAAACATCCAAATGATAGGAGAACAGAAGGTGAAGGAGAGACAAAGAATCAAAGAAATAATTCAAAAACCTTTTCCTAAGAGAAGAATATGAGTTTCTGGATTGAAAAGGCCCCCTGAGCATCTTGCATGACGGATGAAAATACTGGCCGTAAGGCACCTAATTCTAAAACTTTCAGGGCAGAAAGGAAACATTTCACAAGCATCCGTAAAGAAGAAGAAACTGCTAGGGGCGCCTGGGTGGCGCAGTCGGTTAAGCGTCCGACTTCAGCCAGGTCACGATCTCGCGGTCCGTGAGTTCGAGCCCCGCGTCAGGCTCTGGGCTGATGGCTCGGAGCCTGGAGCCTGTTTCCGATTCTGTGTCTCCCTCTCTCTCTGACCCTCCCCCGTTCATGCTCTGTCTCTCTCTGTCCCAAAAATAAATAAAAAAAAAAAAATAATAAAAAACGTTGAAAAAAAAAATTAAAAAAAAAAAAAAAAAGAAGAAGAAACTGCTTGCATGCAAATAATCAGTTCCTCAGGGCACTACCCTTACTTCAAATTCTTAGCAGCCACTATGCTTATTTCACATGGTCAATATCACATTGGACGGCACAGACTATTTCTATCATTGCAGAACCTTCTAGAAGACAGCACTGCTCCAAGTACCCCTGCCCCTGATTCATAGTGAGACTTGATTTTGATGAAGTTGTATTTCATATGTACTTTCCCGTTGGCCACCTTTGCCAGATTAATTTTGTTTTGTTGTTTTGTTGTACAATGAATACATACTTTCTTTTCAAGGTGTGCGTGTTATCAACATCCTTGTCTTTATTTTGTTTTACAGTTGTTTTTTCAGCAATGATATTTGAGACTATTACAAATCAAGATCTGCCTGTGATCAAGTGTGTTTTAATCAATCATAAGAACAATGATTCATCACTGGGGATATCATCATCGTATCCCATGGTAAAGTAATGTTAAAATTCTAACTTTAGCTATTTTCTCTAGAGACCATACTTTGTAAGCTGTTGAGGCCTGCCATGGCCATATGGATTTTTCTTTCTGTGTTTGTAAGTATATTATGTACTCGTATGCACTCCATTCCATCCAGATCACATTCTCTCGGGTTTGAATTCAGGAAGGACACCAATGCTGAGCATGAATAAGTAACAGAAATTACCCTTTCTCCTTGAAGAGAACCCAAGCTTCTCCCTCAAACCTGAGCCCCTAATTTCCAACTGCCTCCTGGTTATGGTTAAAATGGGTTTTCCGTTTGCTCATTAAAATCTACCTATTTTATTTCATCTCTACTTCCCCAAACCTGCTCCTATACTTGTATTAACTGATTTCTGTTTCGGGCCCTGTCTAGTTCCCAGGCTTGAAAGGTCAGCATCCTTTTGGGCTGCTTCCTCTCTCTCCCTTACCTTCACATTCGGTCAGTTACCAAGTCTTGTCAATTTCCTTGCTTTGATAGTTCTCACTTAATCTCCTCCTATTCTCTGGTCCCACAGCCACTTCCAGAATTCAAGCCCTCAGTATCTCCCCCAGAATCCCAATGATATCGCAAGGGACTTCTTCCTTCTAGAGTTCATCTCAGACAGGGCTGCCAGACTGTTCTTTCTGAGGCACAGCTACATCCTTCACTGCCTGGCTTGGACCCTTCAGTGACTTCCCATTAAGCTGACATGAGATTGCTCTATTATCCGACTCTGGCTCCGTTGGGTTCCACCTTTGTTCTTCATCACCCTTCTCCTCCAAGCAGTTCGTATAACAGCTTAGGTATTTACTCAGAGGAAGGCAGCTTAAATAATAGAGGACTGAAAATATTTCAAAATATTAGAAATATACGGCAAAAAGGGAGCATACCTTAGCCGATTCCGTGAACATTTTCAGTGAAGGATTCATGCCGATGGGTAGTCACTGTTTTCTTTTACATGGGTGTAATACCTAAACACATAACATGATGCCCTGAACTTCACTCCCCACCCCCCTAAAATCAGAGATAGCGAAAATATTCTCAAATTTTAAAAATAGTGTGAATTTTATAAGAATATAAAACTTACGGGGGCGCCTGGGTGGCTCAGTCGGTTAAGCGTCCGACTTCGGCTCAGGTCCCGATCTCATGGCTTGTGAGTTCGAGCCCCGTGTCGGGCTCTGGGCTGACAGCTCAGAGGCTGGAGCCTGTTTCAGATTCTGTGTCTCCCTCTCTCTGCCCCTCCCCTGTTCACACTCTGTCCCTGTCTCTCTCAAAAATAAATAAACATTAAAAATAAATAAATAAATAAATAAATAAATAAATAAATAAATAAAACTTCTGATTTAAAACATGATTTTTTATGTCAGATTTTTAACAGAAATTGGCCTCATAACATATTGCTTATTCATAATGACATTTTGCATACACAGGATTTCAGTGTGGACAAAAAAATGTTAATATTATTTGCCATGATGTTTTAAACTTTTATTGTCTTTTCAACTTAAGAAAATAGCTGCTTACGTTTAAGTGTTTTCTTATAAAATACAGTCTTCAAAAAGAGCTAACAATGGGTCTTGGTTCCTAGTATTAAGTCCTGCATTATTTTTTTCATGCAGTATAAATTGTATGCTTATGCAATATTCAGGGTTGGATTAAGACCTAATCGCTCTCAAACAGCATTTAACAGACAATCCTGCAAATCCTATGCTGCAAAGATGTGCACTCTGCATAGCTTTTACCTCCTTGAAGTTGAAGCTGCTCTTTTTGGGTATTTTCCTACTTTAACGTGAAGTGGATTATTAGGGTAGCAGCGTTCTTGAAAATAATGGTTTAGATTTCATCCACAGTTCACACGGCTCAGATGAGACATCTTTCTTTCTTTCTTTTTTTTTTTTTTTTAAGTTTATTTATTTTTGAGAGAGAGAGAGTGACAGAGCGTGAGCAGGGGAGGGGCAGAAAGAGAGGGAGACGCAGAATCCGCAGCAGGCTCCAGGCTGTGAGCTGTCAGCACAGAGCCCGATGCGGGGCTCGAACTCACGAGCCGTGAGATCATGACCTGAGCCGAAGTCAGGGGCTTAACCGACCGTGCCACCCAGGTGCCCCAGATGAGACATCTTTCTGGGAATCTTATAGTTCGGGCGCGTTCTGAATAACCAAGCACTCTAGTAGACAAAACGTGCCAATGTAACTCGAATAAATAGGCAGCTACATCCTTAGCTGTGTTACCAATATATCCTAGAACCAAAGTAAGATGATTTTACTGTTCCCCCAACCCACTTAATTGTTTAAAGTCATCATTTATCATTTCTGTTTGAAGATGAATGTGGTGTGGGTGCTGGGTTTCTCCACTGCAGAGTTACTGTTTGTTTTCTTTGTAATTAACAAGTATCTGGAGGAAGATGCAAATATCCGGTCTCTCCTCCAATTTTCACCTACTGATTTTAGCACCCAGTGGGGATCTTGCCACAACAGTTTTACTGTGATGTTCGCCTAAGGGTGATTTTCTTTTTCCCCCATTCCCTCTACATTTATACAGTGGAATTCTGTGAAGAAGAGCCATCTCTTCTTTCTACTCAATTTATTCATATCAATATGGACTCAGAGATATTTATTCTATTCTATGAGTTATGACCTGAGACTATCATTTTTATTATGGTATTCAGATTTGTCCAACTTAGGCCATTGGGAGCCACTTCATATTGACTTCTGTGTCATTTCAACACATTCCCTTGTTTTCTCAAGCACTTCCTTACTTTCCAGGGCTGCAGGACAGTTCAGCCCTGGAATGAGCCATTTCTCTAAAAAGCTCTCCAAAACACTGGAGAATGGTGTTTAGAAACCAAGGTCTGAGAGTTGGGTGTGCTCATTGCTATTGGGACGTCATTGCCTCTAGGCAATGTATGTACTTATACTACTCCCCCCCACCCCCCCCCACACACACTCTATTTATCTCTCTATCATCTCTATATCTATCTATTTACCTATCTATGTATATACCACCAGAAATCATGCTGATAACTTTGCTTTCAATTCAGCTTTCAATTCAGCAAAGGGTTTATTCAACCTTTTCTTCTTTCCAATTTTGTACTTCGTTCTTCGAGAGTAAGAAACCTGGTTCTAATTATCTATAATAAATGACTTATGTAAACCTAGTGTATACGTAACCTGATTTCAGAATTGCTGACCCACACCCCAGTGAGAAACAGAATTACTAACTCGAATACAGCCTTTGTGTACAATTCTTTTTGTCTTTAACTTTATAGTATCCAACATAATATTTTTCTTTTCTTTACATTTATTTATTTATCTTTGAGAGAGAGGAAGAGAGAGGGAGGGCACGAGTGAGTGCAGGGCACAGAGAGTAAGAGACAGAGAATCCCAAGCAGGCTCCACACTGTCAGTGCAGAGCCTGATATGGGACTTGAACTCATGAACCACGAGATCATGACCTGAGCTGAAATCAAGAGTAGGACACTTTACCGACTGAGCCACCGAGGTGCCCCAAGCACACATAGTTGTATTAGCTATTGCCAGATGCTCCCCAGAAGGGTTGTACCAGCGTGCATTCCTCCAGAAATGTATATAATAGCTGCTTCCTCCCAACCTCACCAACAAAACGTGTGGTCATACTTCAAAATTTTTGGCAGATTGACAGATAAGTAGTATCTCAGTGTTGTTGTTGTTGTTGTTGTTGTTGTTGTTGTTTTTAAGTTTAGTTATTTATTTTCAGAGAGAGAATGTGAGCAGGGGAGGGGCAGAGAGAGAGCGAGAGAGAAAGAATCCCAAGCAGACTCTGTACTGGCAGCACGGAGCCTGACATGGGGCTCGAACTTAAGAACCGTGAGATCATGAGCTGAGCTGAAAGCAAGAGTCGGACGCTTAACCAGTTGAACCACCCAGGCGCCCCTCAGTGTTGTTTTAATTTATATTTTCTAATTATAATTGAGTTTGAACATTTTTTTCATATGTTGAAGGGCAAGTCTTTCTATCTGTCTTTGGTGAACTGTCTACTCAGTTCTTTCTCCCATTTTTCTTTTGTGTTTTGGTCCTGCATCCCTCATTGTCAAAAAAATTCTTTATAAATTAGGGGGATTTATTTGTAGTCTGTGTTGCAAATATTTTCTTCCAGCATGTCAGGTTTTTTTATTTTGTTTCGTTTTGTTTTTACTTTATTCTGTGCCTGTCTTTTAAGACCCAGCTCGAAAATAAATAAAACATTAAAAAAAATTTTTTTAAGGGGGGCCTGGGTGGCTTAGTACCGCTCAGGCCACGATCTCATTGTTTGTGGGTTTGAGCCCCACGTCAAGCTCCGGGCCGTGGAGCCTGCTTTGGATTCTGTGTCTCCCTCTCTTTCCCTGCCCCTCCCCTGCACGCACTCTCTCTCTCAGAAAATAAATAAAATATTAAAAAAAAAAAAAAAAAAAGACCCAGCTCAATTTCTGGATTTCAATGAAGCATCCCCACCACCCCCATCCCAGCTTGGAAGTTACCTGTCTCTTCTCCAAAGTTCCAGAGCACTCAAATTTACCTTTCTTTCTTTTCTTTTTTTTTTTTTTTTAAGATTTTTTGTTAATGTTTATTTATTCTTGAGAGAGAGAGAGAGAACAGAGTGCGAGCAGGGGAGGGGCAGAGAGAGAGGGAGATCCAGAATCCCAAGCAGGCTCCAGACTCTGAGCTGCCAACACAGAGCCCGACGTGGGGCTCGAACCCACGAACCGCGAGATCATGACCTGAGCTGAAGTCAGATGCTTATCCGACTGAGCCACCCAGGCGCCCCCATCAAAGTAGTTGGTGTCTTTTCATGGGGCACATTGTATTTCACCCGGTGTTTTAGTTATTCCTTCCTACTAGACTTGAAACCCTTTAAGGACAAAATCAATGTCTTTTCTTCCTAGTCCCATAGTGCCCAGTAGATGGTCTAGCACTTATCAGATATTGAGTACATGAACTTACCCGTTACTTGCTGAATAAATGAATACAGAAAGCCAGAAGTATGGCTTGTGATCAGTAGCAGAAGACCTACCTACCCCGCTCTTCACCTGAAGAAGCCTGTGTGTGTGTGTGTGTGTGTGTGTGTGTGTGTGTGTGTGTCTTCATGCACATGCGTGCGTGGGCATGTTGTGCTGGGTGTTAGGAGAGTGACAGGTGAAGGGTCCCGAGACAGAAGTTGCTATCACACCTTCCTCTCAACATAACCTCAGTAACTTAAAGCCACCAAGAAGTATGGTGGTGGCAGTGAGCCAAGGTGGGGGGTGGAGGGGTGGGAATCTGCCCAGAAAATATTTTGGTTTTTAAGTTTTTAAGTTTCTTCTAACACAGGTACCAATTTGCTATTGCCATGTAGATTCTTATCGACATACCAATAATCACAAACACAGTTACCCGCCTATTACGAATTTTGTGACTATTGTTTGTACATTAGTTTGCTAGAGCGGCCGTAACACAGTATCACAGACTGACCTAAACAACAAATTTATTGTCTCGTAGTTCTGGAGGCTAGAAGTGTGAAATCGAGACGTCCTCAGGGTTGGTCCCTTCTGAAGGCTCTGTTCCAGGCCTTTCTCCTTGGCCCTTAGAGCTCTATCTTCATTTTCTTTTCTTTTTTTTTTTAAGTTTATTGATTTATTTTGAGAGAGAGAGAGAGAGCAGAGGAGGGGCAGAGAAAGGGAGAGAGAGAATCCCAAGCAGGCTCCGAACACAGGGCTCGAACTCATGAACTGTGAGATCATGCCCCGAGCCAGAATCAAGAGTCGGACGCTACCTACTGAACCCCCCACGTGCCCCACTGTCGTCACTTTCACATGGCACGCTTCCGGGTGTGTGTTTCCTTCAAATTGCCCCTTCCTGTCAGCACGCCAGGCACACTGGATTAGAGCCCATCCAAATGGCCTCGTTTTAACTTGATCACCTGTGGAAAGGCCTTATTTTGGATAAGGTCACATTCTGAAGCAGTGGGGCTTAAGATGCAACATCTGAATTTTAGGGGGAACACAATTCAACTCCCAACAGTGTGTCAAATATATTAGAAATGCAGCCTAAAGTTATCTATCTTTTCTATAGAAAATTGTGAATAATAGGATTTTCGGTCAGTGACATGTTCTCCGGTGTCAACCTCCTTGATAAAGGTCCCAGTCACGGGCGCCCGGGGGGCTCAGTCGCTTAAGCCTCGGACTTCAGCTCAGGTCCTGATCTCGCAGTTCAGGCCCCGCCTCGGGCTCCGTGCTGACAGCTCCGAGCCTGGAGTCTGCTTCGGAGTCTGTGTCTCCCTCTCTCTCTCTCTTTCTCTCTCTCTCTCTCTCTCTCTCTCTCTCTCTGCCCCCCCACCCCCGCTCGTGCTCTGTCTTTCTCTCTCTCTTTCTCAAAAAGAAATAAAAACATTAAAGAAAAAAAGAAAGGTTCCAGCCAAGAAGAGGATGCATCAAACGTGCCCTTGTAGTCAATTCACGTTGTTTCCACTCAGGCATCAGAACCCGCAGAAGACCTTGGGTGTGCCTTGAAACCCGAGAGCACAGAGGTGGTTTATGGAGCGGCCACTGTGGAAGTGGACACATCTGCATCTATCACACTGCAAGTCCTGGTCAACACCCCAGGGAACATTTCCTGTCTCTGGGTCTTTAAGCACAGCTCGCTGAATTGCCAGCCACACTTTGATTTACAAAACAGGTAACTGGGCTGGAGGATGGGGGGGGGGGGGGGGGGGAGGGGGAGGGGAGGGGGGAGGGGGAGGGGAGGGGGGAGGGAGGGGAGGGGGGAGGGGGAGGGGAGGGGGGAGGGGGGTGAGAGGGGGAGGGGGATGGGAGGGGGCGGAGAGAGGGTGGGTTGGGGAATGTGCCCCCACAAGGATTTTTGGAGGAAAACATCCTGGCCGCAGAATGTGGTTCATACGGTGTTTCTTTTCAAATTTCTATCCATATCCATTATAACTCTTTATCTCCAGAGAAATGCTGAACTAAAAATACAGTTAGGACATGAATACCTGGCATTAAATAGCTGTCAGACCTATAGGATGTACCACACGGAAAGTGAGTTCTAATGTTAACTGTGACCTTGAGTGAGTACCCGTGTTGGGTCACCAGTTGTAACAAATATACCACACCTATGCAAGATGTTAATAATAGTGAAAACTGCGTGGGGAGGACATAAGTGGGATCTCTCTGTACTCTCTGCTCAATTTTTCTGTAAATCTAGATTTACTCTAAAAAAAGCCGGTTAACTTAAAAAATGACATATAGATACACAGACATAGTTAGGGCTTAAGAAGGCAGTGAATGGCTGGAAAAATGTACAACAAATAGTGAAAAGAGTATTTGGGATTTTTAGGATGTCTTACTTTTTTAATCGGATCTTGTCTGAAAGGTAAAATGTTAGAAACTTTTCATTACATTCTCCTTAAAGTAGTCAGAAGCTGCTTTTTGGGGAATGCTCGGGGAAAGAACATTTGGTTTTAATCTGTTTTGTTTCATAGTCTGATGAGCAGAATTGCAATGATGGGCGACAGTCACAAAGTGTTTTAGTAAGAAATGGATCCGTGTACGAGGAATATTGGTCTCATGATCTAGAAAAAGACACCTCAGCCAAGAATTGTGATTTAATGGCCAAGTTTGTATCTAACTCTGCCGATTGCTGCCCTCTGCTGTCCCAGCCCCTGTGGATGATCCCAGATAGGGGCAGGAAGAAAGCGGCACAAGCCATTTAAATGCCCACTTAATAATTCTAAAGCTGCTTTTCTCTCTAGTTCTTGGGGGTGTTCTGGGGTCCCATGGTGTAGAGGAGGCATTGTGTTTCCAGCAACAGTGCAGGAAGTGGTACCTACATGGTCCACAGGGGGTAACCTGCCTGCCTGACGTAGGGGGGGGATGTATCTGTGACCAATTCGTACCAACTTTTTGCATTTGTTCCTTTAAGGTCAAACAAACTCATAAGTAATTTTTAGGACAGTAGCTATAATTCTGAAGTTTGGTTCTAAGTCTTGGAGCACATTCATTTTCCTTTCCTCTTTTGAGGCCGTATTACTCACTTCTGTTTTTTGGTTACTTGTATCTTGGGGTTAAACCAAAGCCCTCTTTTAGGCAGAATTTTGGCTCCAAGAAATGTTCTGGTAACCTTAAAATGTTATGCCACAACAGTTCTCACTGGATTGAGACCAAAATGCAATGTAAAAATGTAGGGTTTTTTGTTGTTGTTGTTGTTGTTGTTGTTTTTCAGTTCATGAGAGGTTGCCTTTTTGGATTTTAGGACAGACGGTCCCATTTGTTAGCCAAGGTCATGGGTCTGATGTGGATTAACTAACTTAGTACCAGAACTATTTAACAGCTTTTCCGTGGTACAGAATTATAGAAGCGTGTCTCTGGACTCAGGGCCAGAAAGCGTGAACAACCTAGGCTTTGCGAACTTTCTTACAGTTTTGTGGGTTATGGACAAGAGTTCACAAAATGACACCAGGAGACTGAATGGTTCAGAGAAGGAAAACAGAGTGCCAAAATACCTGCAGACTCGAATCAAACATGGATCCTACGAATTTACTGTCCTTATGAACGCAAGCACACGTATTCTTGAACCGTGCGGCGTGGAGCTCTGGGGAAGGGCGTCTCTGATATCATGTGCATTTGGATTTTCCTGGGGAGCTTGTTAAAATGCAGATTCTGATTCAGTAGGCCTTGAGAGTCCGCATATCTGTCAACTCCCAGCTGCAGCTAACACAGTTGGAGGGAGACCAGCGTTGAGTAGTACGGGTCGAAAGGTCAGAAAGTGCAAATTTAAACCCAGCATTACTCAACAAACTACTAGAGGATATTTTAAGCTTTAATGACAATGGGTATTACCAAACAACGCATCGGAAGTTGTTTCCTTGAAGAGAAGGCTCCCCAGCCAAACTGATCTTTACCAAGGATCCAAAAAGTTAAAAAGCACAAACACTGAGACCTCTGTATCCTTACATATCTGTGATTTCCTCCTTCCCATAGGATAACGCCTTGTCTCAGATTTCACTTGAACTTGATCATCTAGAGCAAGACACATGCAAAACATTGTTTCTTATCTCTGTGCGTCTTGCCTGTACGGTAATCTGGGCCTGCAAATGGGGAACTGAGACTGGTGGCCAGGTGACTGGGCAATATAACTGTGGAGGGTGGCTTGCCATTGAAGGGAATAGCCCGTTATTGCTGATGGGAGTGTCCCCCCAAGCCTGTGCATTTGGGGACGGGAGTTTTCCCTCCAAGAGGCTGGAGAAGCCTGAAGTGAAGGCGCTAGAATGGAGGTCACTCACTCTGAGGGGAGGGACTGAATCAAAGTCAAAGTCAAACTCAACAAGCCTCAGGCTGCGTGAGAAGCTGTGTTCTCCGAGTAGCCTGCCCCCTGTGCCACCGTCGGAGATGGAATGTGAGAGCCACCAGGCCGCCTTCTGACTCAGTATGAAATGTTACATTTTAGTTTCACACGTTTTCCAAAATAACTAGTTCTCTTTCTTGTGTGTGTGTGTGTTTTTTCAGAGGGGTTGTTTCCATGGTCATTTTGAAAATGACAGAAACCCAAGCTGGAGAATACCTACTTTTCATTCAGAGTGAAGCTACCAATTATACAATATTGTTTACAGTGAGTATAAGAAGTAAGTGCCCGTTGCTACTCGGTATTCACGACATTCCGAAGGCATGGTGTAGAGCCCACGAGCTTTTTGCCAGCTGCTCGGGACACAGTATTCAGGTTTCCCTCAATATGTAGCTGAAATGACTGCACTCGCTCCCACCATCCACATAACCTGTTGAGACCCTCTGACAGACCCGTCCGTGTGCTATCAGAATGAGCACTCTTCAAAACCCAGGACACTATGGGGCGCCTGCGTGGCTCAGTCGGTTGAGCGTCCGACTTCGGCGCGGGTCACGATCTC
The DNA here is from genome assembly GCF_046562875.1 of Panthera onca. NCBI lineage: Eukaryota > Metazoa > Chordata > Mammalia > Carnivora > Felidae > Panthera > Panthera onca. Next base: position 233,043,254 of record NC_138339.1, read on the forward strand.
GCGGTCCGTGAGTTCGAGCCCCGCGTCGGGCTCTGTGCTGACAGCTTGGAGCCTGGAGCCTGTTTCCGATTCTGTGTCTCCCTCTCTCTCTGACCCTCCCCCGTTCATGCTCTGTCTCTCTCTGTCTCAAAAATAAATAAAAAAAAAAAAAAAAAACCAGGACACTCTCTATTTGGCTTTTCCCCCACCCATTTTTTTGACTGACAGGGAAGAAACGGGAAACATTTCGACCTTGACCTTGGAGTCAGAAGTCCTGGGTTCTTATTCTGGGCCTGTCACTGCCACCTTTGGCGGGTCACTTAATCTCTCTGAACCTCAAATTTCTTATCTGTAAAACGGAGATAAAAATGCACACCTCAAAAAAAAAAAAAAGAAAGAAAGAAAATGCACACCTTACAGGATTGTAGGATCTTAGCAGCATCCAAGAGAGCTCCCTGAGATGTTGGAAAGGTCTGTGTCTGCTCTAACAACGTAGTCACAGGCCGCGTGGGGCCGTTGAACACTTGAAATGTGGCCAGTGTGACTGGGGACCAAGGTCTTGACGGCCCTTGAATAACCACACGGAGCTAGTGGCTACTTTATTTATACAAATGCTAGATCACTCCGCAAACCGCCGGGAACAATCCAAATGTTCTTATGGAGGCGACTGTGTGGTTGGCATTCACCACCTGCATGGCTTTCTGGCTTCTTGTTTCTCCCAATTACACACGGGCCTAGTGATGGCAAAGAAAAAAATCTTTTTTTAACATTTATTCATTTATGAGAGACAGAGAGCACAACCAGGATAGGGGCAGAGAGAGAGGGAGCCACAGGATCCGAAGCAGGCTCCAGGCTCTGAGCTGTCGGCACAGAGCCCGACGCGGGGCTCGAACTCACAAGCTGTGAGATCATGACCTGAGCCGAAGTTGGAGGCTTAACTGACTGAGCCACCTAGGCACCCCGAGAGAGAGAGAGAGAGAGAGAGAGAGAGAGAGAGAGGGAGAGAGAGGGAGAGGGAATCCCAAGCAGGCTCCACACTCAGTGAGCCCCTGGGCTCCATCCCATGACCCTGGGATTGTGACTTGAGCCAAAATCAAGAGCCAGAGTCAACCTGCTTAGCCACCCAGGAGCCCCTAGGGTACCTTCTTTTCATCTATTATTTACAGTGTAAAAATAGGACAGCAGCTACCCAAGTTCATTGTAATGTGCTTTCAGCATCCTGTTGGGTGGTGAGGTTCAAAAAAACCTGGTAGAGGAGGATTTGGCAACAGTGTGAAAAAGAGGAAAGGGTTTAGCGAACCACAGGTTTAGCGGTAACCAGCAAGTAAGGCTGGGTTGCTACAAAACAGGAAAGCCGAACCTCGGCCGCCTCCGATGGAGGGTGCAGGTCCGGGAAATTAATGGATGATTATTCTTCTCGGTTCTACATTTTTTTTTCAGCTGCGTACTGACAAAACAAAACAACCCGATAGTGAAGAACAGGAGTTTCTGAAGTTTGAACAGCCGAAGGAATTGAGAATGTTTAGGACACAGAAGGAAATATTTTGGGAAAAAAAAAAAAAAAAAAAAGCCTGATTGCAGTATAATGTAGAGGAAACTTTCCTGGCATATAAGTCAGGGCACCTGGCTTAAGTAGTTAAAATACTTTGGATGGTAATTATCTCCCTTGATGGTTGCTTCTGATTTTAAATCTCTGAAAGATTTTCATGTGTGAGTAAAGCTACACTTAAAAACAGTTGCTCTAGGGGCGCCTGGCTGGCTCAGTCGGTTGAGTGTCCGACTTTGGCTCAGGTCATGATCTCGCGGTCCGTGGGTTTGAGCCCCACGTCGGGCTCTGTGCTGACAGCTCAGAGCCTGGAGCCTGCTTCACATTCTGTGTCTCCCTCTCTCTCTGCCCCTCCCCTGCTCAGGCTCTGTCTCTGTCTCTGTCTCAAAAATAAATAAAAACATTTAAAAATATTTAAAAAAAAAAAAAAAAGAACAATGGGAAATCCCATGTCCTATTTACATGTAAGTTATTACATTTAAATGTAAATTATGTAAAGTATCACCACTTTGGAAAACAGACTATCATTATGTGTATAGCTGAACTTGTGCTCATATCATATAAGCCAGCAGGTCCCCTGTGTAAAGAAATCTACACACCTGCCTTAGTAGAAATGGATAGAATGTTCATAGCACTATTGTTGGTAAACACAACAGATTGGTCACGAGCTAAAGGTCCGTTGCAAGAAAATGGAGTAACAGATTGTAATATATTCACCAATGCAATACTATGTAAAAAATGAATGTAGTATAGCCACATGCAAAACCATGGGTGGATCTTAACAACATGAGGTTGGATAAGAAAAGGAAGTTGTGGAAGACAACCTATTGAGGATACCATAGTTTGAAAACCAGAAAACAAACCAACATATTGTTTGGGGACGCATAGCTGTGTGGTGAAAACATTTTTAAGAGCACAGGAATAATAAACACAAAATCAGGATAAAGGTTACCTAGGGTTGAGATGGTGAGAAGCAGAAAAGTAGATATTTATTAATATTTCAGTTATTGTGTTGGATATCAGTCTATGGGCATTTATATTTATTTAATAATAAAGACTAATTGCTTTGAAATTTATACTTCATATATTCTTTTGCCTCTCTCTCTGTCTCTCTGTCTCTCTCTCTCTCTCTATATATATATATATAATCATATTTTTAAACAAAATGTAAGACCAGAGATTGGGATTTAGAACAGGAAAACTTTTTTAACAGACAAGGTGTGTTGAACAACGGACTGATCTTCCTCGGGAGGTAGTGAACCCCTGTCACTACAGGGATCCACACAGAATAGAAAGTTTGTATGTCAAACATTATGGGAAGCAGAAGCTGGGGCGGGGAGGTGAAGTATAATAGCCCAAAGCAAATGGGAGACCAAACTGAACCTCTCAATTCTGTTTCAATTCTAACTTTATCCTGCTGTATTTCTGCATTTTTAAATCAGTATATTTCTGCCTGGTTCTAGATAAAATCATGGGAAGAAACTTGGGTCTTAAACTATATAAGCATGGGTTTTAAGCTTTATGTTATGTCTTTTCTTTTTTTTTTTTTAATGTTTATTTCTTTGTTCTGAGAAAGAGAGCACAAGCAGGGGAGTGACAGAGAGAGAGAGAGAGAGAGAGAGAGAGAATCCCAAGCAGGCTCTGCGCTGTCAGCCCTGAACCGTATGCAGGGCTCGATCTCACAAACTGTGAGATCATGACCTGAGCCGAAATCAAGTCAGATGCTTAACTGACTGAGTCACCCAGGCACCCCAAACTTTACATTATTTCTAGTCTTTTTCCTGTGCATATTAATATTTGTATTATTACATGGCTTCATTCTACTTAACTTTAATTGTCTCTAGGTTTATGAAATACCCCAAGAAATTAGCTAAATACTGAAGTTGGCATTTCAGCCAGAGTTGAATTTAATAGATTGGTGAGGAGGGGATATATGATTGTTTATATTTGGAGGGGGGCAGAAGACATGGCTATGGTATAAAATATTTTTTCTTAGTATTTTCTTAACGATGTAGAATTCTTTTCGTGAGGGGCTACTAAGACAGTTTTTTTTTTAAATATTAAAATGTTAATAATTTATGATGCTTTAGACACGCTGCTTTACACACTAAGGAGACCTTACTTTAGAAAAATGGAACACCAGGACGCGCTGGTCTGCATATCTGAGAGCATTCCAGAACCGACCGTGGAGTGGGTGTTCTGCGATTCACAGAGTGAAAGGTATGACGGGCACGGAGATAATGGCTATTATTACTTTACTTTTGGTCTTTTTCTAATGGAGTTGACATCATACTGTGCACATAAATTGGCTCTTCAGAAGAATGGGGCTGGAAAAGTACGTACCTTATGCTACAGAGATTTAATGGATCGACATACGTGAAGCATGGAGATTGGTGGCTGGCAGATAGTACTATATAAATGTTTGCTTCCATTTTTCATATGTGCCATAGCTACGTTCTCACAAATTGAGAACTCATGCAGTTTTAACTACCAAAAACTTACTAAACAATTCTATTGAAAAATGGGACTGAGTATAAGGAGAAAGAAGTAAAAAATTAGGTCACCAAATGATATGGATGTGATCCCAAATTCTAGAGGAAAAGAAGAGAACACCTGTGGGTACGTATGTAACAGGTGCATTGGGGGGAAAAAAAAAAGATGGGAAACCTACCCACCAAATAATAACGGTTGTTATCTCAGGGCAGCAGGAATACCGGCAGTTAAAATTCTTTCCTTTGGGTTTTCTGTCTTTGCCAAGATTTCCACAATGAGCCCAATTATTGTTGTCTTGTAATAAGAAAAAAATACCCTGAAGGAATGGTGTGTCAACAAAGAAAAGGATGCCCTTGACTAAAGAGATAAGGAGGAGAAAAGTGGTCGTACACAGGCTGCAAGTGATCCCTGCTTCCAGCAAGGCAGCAGTTGGGGACACTCTTGGGAGGAATCCAAGTCTATTTTATGCTGGGTGGGGGAGGGGAGGAGGGTGAGGATGAGGGGGTGAAGGTGGCGGTGAGGGTGTAGAGGGGTGAGATGGGGAGTGGTGAGGGGGGATGACTGGGTGGGAATGAGGGGGTAGGGGTAAGGGGATGGGGGTGAGGGGGTGGGGGTGAGGCAGTGAGGGTGGGGGGCTGGGGTGAGGGGGTGGGGGTGAGGCGGTGAGGGTGGGGGGCTGGGGTGAGGGGGTGGGGGTGAGGAGGTGAGGGTGGGGGGCTGGGGTGAGGGGGTGGGGGTGAGGAGGTGAGGGTGGGGGGCTGGGGTGAGGGGGTGGGGGTGAGGAGGTGAGGGTGGGGGGCTGGGGTGAGGGGGTGGGGGTGAGGAGGTGAGGGTGGGGGGCTGGGGTGAGGAGAGGGGTAAGGAGGTGAGGGTAGGGGACTGGGGTGAGGAGGTGGGGGTGAAGAGGTGAGGATAGGGGGGCTGAGGAGGGGCTGGGGTGAGGGGTGGGGGTGAGGAGGTGAGGGTGGGGGACTGGGGTGAGGAGGTGGGGGTGAGGAGGTGAAGGTAGGGGGGCTGAGGAGGGGCTGGGGTGAGGGGTGGGTGTGAGGAGGTAGACCCGCTGACTTCCTTCCTGAGTGATGCCTCTCCTCTTCTTGAGCTCTGCAGACTCTGGGACCTGCAACCTTCTCTCCCTCTCCCTTGTTGTCCTCTTTTGGGCTTCAAAGGAAAGACACTCACCTTGTTAGTCTGTGTTAAAACCTAATCCTGCTTTTCTTTCTCGTCTTTTTTCCTCCTCTTTCGTCTTCCTTTTCTATTGTCTCTCTCTCTCTCTAAAGAACAGCAACAGAAGAGGTCACCCACCCTCCCCCCCCCCCAAATTTAAACTTCCATAAAAATGTATGTCATTCCCTCCAGTGTTGATGGGTTCAGATAACTAACTAGAAACCTTAGATTTGGGTTTGTTTACCTTTTTTTAAAGTTTATTTATTTATTTTGAGAGAGAGAGAGAGACAGAGAGAGAGAGGGAGAGAGAGAATCCCAAGCCGGCTCCATGCTGTCACCGCAGAGCTGGACGCGGGGCTCGATCTCACGGACCAGGAGATCCTGACCGAAACCAAAAGCAAGAGTTGGTCGCTTGACCGACTGGGCCCCCCCAGGCGCCGGGTTTGTTCACCTTCTGATCCGCTCCTTTTTCTTCAACAGGCTCTGGAACCTTTGCCTTTGTTTCTCTCCTGCACGTTCGTCTGTAACGTTAAAAGGTGTTTAGTCAAATGGCAATTCTTTTCTAATTGCAGCTGTAAAGGGGAGAGTCCAGCTGTTGTCACGAAGGAGGAAAGCGTACTTCATGAACTGTTTGGAACAGACATAAGGTGCTGTGCAAGGAATGAGCTGGGCAGAAAGTGTACCAAGCTGTTCACAATAGGTAGGAGCACGAGAATGTGAGCTTTTCCGTGATTTAGGAACGACCTGACGTTAACAGCAAGCGCCTGGGTGATCATTCCCCTTCAGGGCCGCCCTAGTTCCTTATGCCACTTGGCACGGAATATTATGGATTCTGTAGCAGCTGCCTTCTTTATAAAAGGGGTAGACCGTCTCTAAAGGAGTCTTCCGTCAAAGCAGCTTGTAACATTTGAGATGACACTAAAATCTTTGTTCTTCCGAATGTTCAGGATGTATTTTTGCAATGAGGGAAAAAAAAAAAATCGCTCTGTTTTCTTACTCGGGATGTGTGTCATCCTTCCAGATCTCAATCAGACTCCGCAGACCACACTGCCACAACTATTTCTTAAAGTAGGGGAACCCTTATGGATAAGGTGCAAAGCTGTTCATGTGAATCACGGATTCGGACTCACCTGGGAATTAGAAAATAAAGCCTTGGAGGAGGTAATATGACCAGTTTGCCTTCTGAAACTGCAGAGACGACGTCCAAATAGTACAGGTTGAAGTCATTAAATTCAAACTCTGTTTTATTAAAACCTAGGGCAGCTACTTTGAGATGAGTACCTATTCTACAAACAGAACTATGATACGGATTCTGTTTGCTTTTGTATCATCAGTGGGAAGAAACGACACTGGCCATTACACTTGTTCCTCTTCCGAACATCCCAGTAAATCAGCTTTGGTTACCATCATAGGTAATGCAGGCTGCTCGCGCAATCTTTCTTGATACGTTTAGTTGCTTTAGTGTGGAATGTGAGGTACGTCCGGCAAATTCTGATTTCAGTATAATGTTAGTGTCAGAAAGCTGAGAACGACTGAATTAAAATAGCTTTTGCATATATAAGCTCCCTCCGCCCTTCCTTTTCCACTTAAACCATGCTCGCTTGAGTGGCACTGTCTTAGCACTCTCTTAGCCCTGGCCTTGTGACGTGACCATCTGTGTTTGCGGCCTTCCCACAACTTACCAATAGACTGTAAGTTCCCGAAGGACGGGAAAAATCTCTTCCGTACTTGTAGTCCCAGACCCTGGCAGAGAGCTTGACACGAAATAGGCGCTTCATAAATACAGTAAGACCTTGGGTGGGGAGTAACTTGTTCTGGGGGTGTTCTGCAAGACAATGTTCTGCAAACATTTCTAAGAAATTTTGACTCGATAAACGAGCGATGTCTTGCGATAGGAGTAGTACCTGACGCCGAATGTCACATGATCACAACTGAGCCAATGGTTCTGGGAATTCGCTGTGATATACAAGTACGTTATGATATCCAAGCATGTTTCCGGAATGAATTATGCTCGAAAACGAAGGTTTTACCATCCTCGTTCTGAGCACCAACTGACAGGGTGATGAGCGATGACGGAGAGAAGGGACAAGCGGTTAGATGCACTGAAAGTGGGTGGGTTGTCGAGGAAGTGACAGTAACCATGCTTCAGGAGTCTCATATCAGGCGGCAGACTCCAGCCATACTGAAAGTGCTAGGACATGGGTGATTCTCCTACCAAACTAATGAGGAAGCGCTTCAAAGAAAAAAAAAACCCTGGTGAACCCTGCTGGCTGGATTGTTTTATTCACGGTGCCATTCTTTTATGTTGAACGTGTCACTCACTGAGAGAGCTGTTGCGACTGAGTAAAGGGCGTCCAGATTCTGTCGGCAGATCCCTCCGGTTGTACATGCTTGGTTGGGCTGGGGGAGCCCTTCAGTCTCTTGAAATTGTCTGTAAAATCTGGAGGTTTTATATATTTCTTTGGGAGGAAAGTCAAGTGTTTACATCTAATTCTTTCAAAAAAATGTTTTTTCGATGTTTATTTAGTTTTGAGAAAGCTTGAGTCGGGGTGGGGGGGGGCAGAGAGAAAGAGGAAGACTGAGGATCTGAAGCTGTCAGCACAGAGCCCAATGTGGGGCTCGAACTCACGAACTGTGAGATGATGACCTCGGCTGGTCGGACGCTCAACCAACTGAGCCCCCCAGTCACCCCACCGTCTAACCCTTAAAGGGATCTGGACTGTAGAAGTGGGTGAGCTCAGGCTTATGACTGGGGATAAGACGCCTGCATTTCTTGTTGGACTGTCCAATCTGACCCGCAGCATAGCCACAGCTGAGTAGTCTTACGTTATACTGATGAATAAAATGTTATTGTGTCTTCTCAGGGTGTTTCCATACGAACCTCATCTAATTTAGAAATGCCTTTTTTTCTTTTTTTTACAGAAAAAGGATTTATAAACGCTTCCAAATCAAGTGAAGATTATGAGATTGACCAGTATGAAGAGTTTTGCTTTTCTGTCAGGTTTAAAGCATACCCACAAATCAGGTGTACGTGGACCTTCTCTCAAAAATCATTTCCTTGTGAGCAGAGTGGCCTCGATGATGGGTACAGGTGAGCCAACAAAGAGCTCAGGGGCTCGCCAGGCTTAGCGCAAGCCTCCTTGTTGCCTTCCGGAAGAGCACTTTCGTATTATGAGTTTGTATATTATTGGGTTGACGTTGAAGTGGAGGAAGAAAACAAAGCAGAGATTAGGACACCGTAATAGTCTGATAATCAGTTCAAATAGCATAACCTGCCACACACACACACACACACACACACACACACACACACACACAAACCCAGAAAGAATCCCATTAGTTTGAGTATGGTTCCATGGCGTTTTCTGAGTCACTAGATTGTTACTTCCCATTTGAGAGTATTGTGCTATATAGTATACTAAATCTCCCTCGGTAGATATGCAGCTGATTGAGGAAGTAAAACCCCTTAAAAACAGCAAAACATTGCCTATAAGTGCATTGATTTAGCTCTTCAAAAAATTAAGTGCAGAAATAGCCTACGGATAAAAAATCCCATTTTCCTGGGGATTTGTACAACTCTATTCAAGATTGTCTTATGGGAGAAACTCCCCATTCCCCCTTTGGAAACCAGAAAACGCCTTTTTTTTTTTTCTTGTAGTTTCTGTAGCTGCGACACCTCCTAGCTCTTAAATGTAGTCCCGTGTAACATGATTTCCTGCCAGACTCCGAGTTCCTGAAAGGTATCTGTCATCTCTCAAGCAAGCCAGTGGTTTAGAGTAAATTGTTTCTCAGCATGGGATCCATAACCACTTCTGTAGAAAACATCTGGGCAAATGCTAAAAATGCAGATTCCTGGCTCCCATTCCAGACGTGCTGACCAGTTGGGGCAAAATGCCCAGATTCTACATTTTCAGTCACCTCCGGTGATGCGTATCACAGGCCTAGCTCTGCGTGGTGCCTCACACCGGCTACCAGCCACACATGACTATCGAGTTCTTGAAATGGGCTAGTTCGGACCGAAACAGGCCATAGCCGTAAAATACACACTAGATTTTGAAGACTTCGTGTGAAAAAGACACTGTAAAAAAAAAAAATCTCATTTTTTTATATTGATTATATGGCGAAGTTATAGTATTTTGGATGCATGGAGTTACAGACAACCAGTGATTCCTCTTCAGTTATTTTTACTTTTTTATCTAGCCCACTGGAAATTTTAAAATGACGCCTGTGGCTTGCATTATGTTTCTATCGGATAGCGTTGGTCCGGGCGAAGAGCTTAGACTTGTTTTCCCCTCGGTTCTCCTCTATTTCGCAAGTAATGTGTTATTCTTCATACCCCAGAATGATCCTTGTGATCCAGGGGTTACAGCTGATCCTTGTTGGCATGTTTAAAAAGAGCTGTCGCGCTGAGTTTGCATGACAAACCCCTTACTGTTCAAAGCACTCATTTTTCAATTAAGAACGCAGCCTTTGACCTGTGAGCAGACTGATACCCACTTACTTCTCCGACTCCGGGTTTCTCAAACGCAGCACTGTTGACTTGGGCTGGATAATTCTTTGTTCTGGCGGCTGTCTGTGCCTTGTAGATGCTCAGCAGCATCCCTGGCCTCCACCCACCGGATGTCAGCACCGTCACCCCCCCAGGGCGACAGCCAAACATAGCTCCCTCCAGACATTGCCAAATGCCCCCCTGGTTTGGAAAAACTGCCCGTGGCTGAGAACCACTGCCTCAGAGGGATCACCCTGTTGTCATAAGCTCTTGTTCTGAATGATCAGACTTCCGAGTAGAAGGCCGGGGAGTTAGCCCTGTCTTCCCAGTTAAATGGACCACCACAGGCCCGTGCTCAGAAGGGTACCAGTGGTGTCCACATCCCCTCCCTTCTTTGCGTTGTGACTCGGGGTCAGAGAAACTCGTAGCACCATGGGATTCTCTTTTGACCCTGATTCAAAGAGCTAGGGGATCAACTCCACTTAATTCAAATATTCCTTAGATATCTTCTTGACGGACTTGATGGTGTGAGGGTCTACAAGAATGAATACGGTGATGTCTCTTTCTCTCTGCCCCGCCCCCCAAATTTAGAGGGGGCACATTCAAAGGCAAGAGGCACCTGGGAGATCGGTGTTCCTGTGCTGCTGGCTCCTGGCACAACCCCTTGGGATTTTACAGAGTCACCGATGAGAGGACCGTGTCTCTGATATAGGGGCCACAGGCCAATCGAGTGGCAGAGTTCATTCCGTTTCATTCCATGGCCACAGTCTGCACCCCTGACCCCAAGAGGTGACTTTGCACAGGTAGCCAAATGAATAGATCGGGACAGGTCCTGATTCTTACTGTGTTCTGTGCCTTTCGCATTCATAATTGGCTGGTAGTATGGTTAACCTCTTTGGGTGTTGAAGCTCACCAGTGAGTGCGAAACCTCCATAGGATCGGTGTTCTGTCATTTCTCTTTCTGTCTGCGCTACCTTGCTCAGGCAACGCGTGTTTCATAAACGAACGAATTCGTCATCACCCTGGGGAGTGGCAATGCACAGCCCCGGGCCAGAACAGTCAATGGCCTCCTCTGTGCCCTGCGAGCACCATACCCACGGCACTCACCACAACACCCACCACTCAGTGTTTATCTTACTCAAAAAGTTCTTGAAGAGCTACAGTGTTTGCTGGTGATAAGGATGCACCTGATATCACGCCTCACCACGTGCGTCACTTAACACACGGCACAAAGGGAAAGTGGAGCCTCCTCCCTCCTGAAAAAGACGCTCAACATATTGAGCAACACCAACAACAACTGAAAAATCTCAACACAGCTTCAAGTGCTCTAGGCGTCTTTTGCTCGCCCCACGAGGCCCTGGGTTGAGATAGCAGGTGGCAGACTCCATGGCGATCTGAGTCCTCTCCAACTTTTTATTATAAAACATTCCAAGTTTACTAAGAAGCCGAGCAACTAGTGCAGTGAAACATCCCTTCCCTTAACGGTTTACCCAGACTGGACTCTGTTTGTGAGGTATAGCACTGTAATCATACTGCAACCGGTGACTTTATGAACAGAGCGACACGAGTTTGTTGTTTTTTTTTTTTTTTTTTTTCAGACGTAACCGAAAGGCCCGTGTAATAACCCTCCTCGCGGGAGGGCTTTGGTGTGGTCAAAGCGTGTATGCCAGAAGTCTGTCAGCTTCCCTACCTTCACGGCTTCGTTTCTCCTATTTACTTCCTCAAATATTACACCCAAAGTGTGAGGGTGCACATAATAAAATGTGTTTACATCTTATATCATTTTCTAACAGCCCTGGTATCTTGATCTTGAGAAGAGGTCCTAGGATAGTACATCTCTTGGCTTGCAGAATTTCCTCCCTATCAACTTCCTTAATAAACACCGAATCTACCTTCGCTTTTTCCCAGTTTCATGGTTAAGAAAAAAAAAAACACAGAACTCAAGATGTTATAATTATTGAGTGGTGCCTTCTGGAAGACTCTCCTTGGCTTGCCCAATCCCCGTGTCTTGCTTTGTCCTGGAGCATTTAATCTTCCAGTTCCGGGAGCCTTGAGTTCTGCACGCACCAGGCATTCACTGAGCACTTACGGAAAACAGCAGTGTGGTCGTCGTGTGGGTTCTGGGTGGTGAGTTGCCCTCCCCCTCAAGAACAGACTAACAGAAAAGCGGGCTCTCAAATCAATAAATGATATATAATCGCAGAAGTATATTGAGCCTCTTGGGGCGGGTTTTTTTCCCCCGGGAGGAAATGGGCCTTGAGCGTCCACAGAAAGGAGGGAAAAGACGTGTGGGTTCAGTGAACTACCGAGAGCCTCAGCAAACCCTGCCCCCTTCCCTGCTGCCGAGTGTGAAAGAAACTTCTTTAAGCTCCTACCACATGCCAGGCAGTGTGCACGTCCTTTATGTGGATTGTCTTGTTTAATTCCCATAATCCCATCGTATGAAAGACAGACTAGGTGGTTACTTGTCCACAGAGGGCAAACTCAATACCCTTCCTTTACTCCTGTTTTCTGAAATTGCCTGAAAATTAAATTGGGGCGCCTGGGTGGCTCAGTCGGTTAAGCGTCGGACTTCGGCTCAAGTCATGATCTCACAGTTCCATGAGTTCGAGCCCCGCGTCAGGCTCTGTGCTGACAGCTCGGAGCCTGGAGCCTGCTTCGGATTCTGTGTCTCCTTCTCTCTCTGCCCCTCCCCCACTTGTGCTCTGTCTCTCTCTCTCTCTCTCTCTCTCTCTCTCAAAAAAAAAAAAATTAATAAATAAATGTAAAAAAAAATTTTTTAAATAGAAATAACACCAATAGTTCTACCTCCAGAGATTACATTTCAGACTCTTTCTAATTGACCTCTTCTCAAGAACAAGATAGCAGGACTGCTAGAAACGGGTTTTTGTGTACATATGGCATTAACTGTGTCATTTGTAACCTGATTTTTTATTTAAAATATATAATGGGCATCTTTCTATGGTCCTAAGTATGTCTTCCATTATTTATATTATTTCAATGGCCGCATAGGATTCCACTTTTTAGGCAATTTTATTTTAACTGACTCCTGTTGATGGGCATAACTTTAGTGGGGTTTTTTTTGTTGTTGTTCTTTCCATAGTTTTAAATTTGTTTTAATGTGATTTTTCTCACAGTATATGCCACAATAAAGTTTCTAAATTTCTTTTTTATTCAAAATGATTACTGGACTTCATGAGCCTCATAGTAATGAAAATCTAACACATATATTGTGTTCACTATGGGCTAGGCACTATTACAGATGCTTTATACAAAACTACTTAAAAATTTAATAGAGCATTCTCCTCCCACAACCCTATGAGTAGATACTGGTACTGTCCTTTTTTTTTTTTTAATGTTTATTTATTTTTGAGAGAGAGACAGAGCGCGAGGGGGGGAAGGCAGAGAGAGAGAGGGAGACACAGAATCCAAAGCAGACTCCAGGCTCTGAGCCATCAGCACAGAGCCCGATGCGGGACTCGAATCCCTGAACCGAGAGATCATAACCTGAGCTGAAGTCGGACGCTTAACCGACTGAGCCACGCAGGCGCCCCAGATACTACTACTGTCTTCATTTTACCGATGAGGAAACTGAGGTACAGAGAGGTTAAGTGACTTGCCCAATGACACACCACGGGGCCATGGCAGAGTTGGGGTCCCAACAAAAACAGTTGGCTTCAAAGCCTTTGTTTTTAACCGTATCACTAGTTATGATGAGGACACCAACTCATTTCCAAAGCGTAAGATTCTCAAACCCAATGTGTAAGAAAACAAAAATACGAGCATTCTCTTTGGTTACTTAGAAATAAATGTATCCCTCCTTATGAGATGTGCCATACTTTGCTATTTAGTTTTTAACGGTGATATTCCCCCAGGCCTTGCCGACTCCCTTGAAATAAAATAAAAGCGAGCATGTTATTATATAGAGAGTAGTATAAAATCATCAGCACCTTTCTCCCACCTCCTGACTGTCTTAACCTAACGTGGAACGAAAGTTTGAACAGATCAGATTCAACACCAGCCTGGCCGCGTTCCCCCAGCCCCGCTTTCAGAAGCTCTCAGGTTCCCCAACACATGCTTTATTATTCTCTGCATGCTGATTTGACTTTGGTAATCCTTTGCCCTTTGAAAAAGCATTCTTTATAGCAAATCACTCCCTGAGCCACTAGAAAGAAACTGCCCTTCCTCAGCCCCGCCCCTCTAGGCACTGAACGAAAAATAAAAATGACCAGCATTTTGATTGTAGAGAGGAGAAAACCGTTTTCGTGGTTGTAGTGAGAAAACCTCTTCGTCACCAAGATATTATCTCACCATCAACTCCCGTTTTCAGGTCTGCGATCACATGCCAGCTGGTCATCTTTAGAAAAACCCTCGGGAAAGAGGAAGCTCTGAGTGTCCAGGTTACCTCGTTGGTTAGTCCCCTTGGAATTCCCAGAGGAGTTCAGTGACACGGTTGTTGCTATTGCTAGGGTTTAACTGTCCTAACAGGAGGACAAGCTGTTTCAAACAACCTGGATATTTGCTTTTGTGTTCAGGCTACTTATGTGACCACTTTCCTACCTGGAAGAGGACATTTCAGATGCTCTCATCTATCCTATGGCAAGTCGTAGTCCATGAAGATAGCACAAAAGACTTAGGAAGGGAAAAGTTTACAAAGCATTTTGCTTTGGTCTGCATGATAATCACTAACTGTATCGGTAACTTCTTCTTGTACCAAACTGATTGGTGCTTTTGGCATGGCGCCTGGCTAGCCACACCGGCTTCTTTTATCTCCTTTCTTCTTCCTTTTCAGGGTCTTTGGCTACTGTCCAGTGGGAATTATGCGCGCGCGCGCTCTCTCTCTCTCTCTCTCTCTCTCTATATATATATATATATATACATATATATGTATAATGAAAATTTTAAAAATCTTTATTTATTTTTGAGAGAGAGAGAGAGTGAGAGAGCAAGCTAGGGGCTGAGAGAGGGAGGGAGAGGATCCCAAGCATGCTCTGCCATCAACATAACGCCTGAGGCAGGGTTTGAACTCACAAACCATGAGATTGCAGCCTGAGCCAAAGTCAGACACTCAACCGAGAGCCACCCGGGCGTCCCCCATGTGCTCCCTTTAAGAAGCACACATCTTTCCCTTCTTGGACCACTTAAACTCTGCCTTCCTAAAAGTCTAGAAATCACAGGTAGCTCTATTTACTTTCCTCCTTAGTGTTATAATTTGGCATTCCCCGATCCTTCCGTCGCTTGTGTCTCACCAGCCATGTCCTCCTTGTTGCCCAGAAGTAGGTCAGGATACGAAATTCCCCCTTTCTAGTTCAGCCTTCTTGTTAGCAAGGCAAATAAACAACTTGTCAAATGCTCACTTTGATGGGTCAGAGCAATAAATTCCCTCATCGCTACACAAGGTCAGAATGACCCTTTAGCTTTGGAGATCAAGGCACAGAGCACTGGCGTCAGATAAACATGGGCTCAGGAGCTGCTTTGCCAGTTAGTGTGTGTTGAATGTTGGGGGTCAACAGGGATTCTGTTCTCTCCTTCATCTTCCATATGCAGCACAGCACCTGCTCGTTCTTTTTTCCTGGTGCCTCTCGGGTTTCCTTTTCCCTCTCCTGTCCCATTTTCCCTACCTCAGACAGCCCTTGCTTTTTCGTGCTCTGAATTCTCAAATCTGAACTTTTACTTCTGCTCTCACAGGACTTCCCACACTATACTGGAACCACTCATCACCGTCACCAGCAACGTGAAAATTCTGTGAGAACAGAAACTTACCTTTTCTACCTCACTGGTGTGCCCCTGATTCCTCCAATAAGTAGACTCTACCACTGATAGCAGAACAAGTGAATGAATGAATGAATGTATGAATGAGTTGCTACAGCTGCCTCCGGACTTCTTTCCAGTAACCTTTTCCTACCACCTAAACTACGATCCCGTTCATCACGTTCCATTCCCGCTCAGGAATCTACAGCATCTTCCCGATTTCCCCGTGAATCTAAATAATGAGGCTTGGGGTGCCTGGGTGGCTCAGTTGGTTAAATACCTAACTCTTGATTTCAGCTCAGGTCATGATCTCATGGTCTGTGAGTTTGAGCCCCGCATCGGGCTCTGCGCTGACAGCATGGAGCCTGCTTGGGATTCTCTGTCTCCCTCCCTTCCTCTCTCTCTCTCTCTCTCTCTCTCTCTCTCTCTGCCCTTCCCCTGCTTGCAAGCACATGTACTCTCTCAAATAAATAAATAGTCCCACCCCTTACCCATTCAGCCTTTTCTACTACATCTCCCCTTGTGCTCCTGCTCCGGTCAAGAGGCTTTGCCCATTCCTCTCCATTGTGGCCATACGCAATGAGTTCCCATCTCATGTCTTAAGGAAAGCTGTTGCCTCCACCTTGGATGCTTTTCTTCTGCCTTCTCACTAAAACAAACTCATCCACAAAGATCTAGCTCAAGTCCTGCCTGCTTCTGTGCAGACCTCTGAACTTTTCTCATCTGTACTGGCCTCTGCCTTCCCTAATCTTCTGTTGGCCTTTAGTTTAATGATTTAGCTATTCTACCTATGGAAGTGTTGTCCACCCACCTGGATGATGATGTCTTTGGGAACAGGAACCATATTTTATAGGTCTTTGCATCCTACATAGCTGCTAGTTTAAGCCTGCTTTCCACCCCCTGTGTTCTCCTGTTCACACTTCTATCCTGTCAGTATGTGGTCTTTTCCCCCTTTTTTTCTTTAAGTTGGCTGTATAGAGAGAGAGGTAGCCTAATTAAATAGCTTCTGAACAATCCTTAGATTATCTTATTCTGTTTTAAGGGATTTGTTTTCTATCTCTACAATGCACGAAGGCGTCTTCAACAGCTCCTTGATCCCCTATCTCGCCTACACTGTCCAACATGGAGCACCCCATGTACCTGGTAGGCATGTTGGATAATCTCCAAAATCAAGTTTTCCATGTCTAAGTGTATTGAGTGGCTGATGAGCAATCCGCAGAGATGCTTGAGCCACCGGAAGATTTTTGTACAAACTCAGTGGATTTGAGCCTATATCACTGTTAATCACTATGTGAGTCAAGGGTTGGTTATAGGTCCCGCCTCGGGCCAATGTCAGAGAGCCATCCTTTCAGGCAGCAGGGGGATTACGGTCTCCTCTGCCTATAGAGGTTCTTCCATATTTCTGGGAAGTCAGACTAGTCCAGAATGTATAGAAGAGTGGGGGCAGGAACCTTCTTGTCTCTCTTAGGAACCCCAGCCTAGACGAGGGCTTCTCCGCCCTTAACGTGCATATGAATCACATGGAGATCATCTTAAAATGCAGACTCTCAGTAGGTTTGGGGTGGGACTTAAAATTTTGTATTTCAGACAAGCTCCTAGATAACACCAATGCTGATGTTGCTTGGCTGTGGACCACACCGCACTTAGATTAACAAGGGCCTGGCATACAGACACCTGTCCACGGGACTTTAGGGAGTGAGAGTCTCGAGAAAGACGTCCATGCACGCTGACATTCATTTCAGCATCTCCTGTAAGCATCTGGCTAAGTGTATCTTTAATTCTTCTTCAAACAGCATATCTAAGTTCTGCAACCATAAACACCAGCCAGGAGAATACATATTTCATGCAGAAAACGATGATGCCGAATTCACGAAAATGTTCACGCTGAACATAAGAAGTAAGTTAAATTGTCAAGAAATTTCACTTTAATCTTATCACTGCTTACTTGTGTATTAACTATGACCAGAAAGAGCTAAGTAAAGGCTTAGAAGGGATGCCATAAGCTATTGTTATATACTGAAGTATGCTGAAATTTTATTTCAAATCTACTGGCTTTGTTTACAGATAGATGGATGATAGATAGATAGATAGATAGATAGATAGATAATTGTTCTGTGTTCATCTTTGAGGCTAAGATACCTTCTCCCATGTCCTCTCTGAATGTACTTTCTTGTGGTCTCTTATTGACTTTGGTACTTTGAAAGGTCATGTGAAGGAACAGCTTAAAGTCCTATTACCTGACATTTATTTGTTTTAGTAATTTTTGTTCCTTTGGCCTATGAAAAGATGCGAGTACATTTCACTGGACTTTTTATAGATGTTTCTCTCCTGAAGCTAAGAATCGTTTTGATTCTTGGAGGTAGAGAGATGAGCACATCTCAGCCGTCTACAGGAGGGGCCTGGCAGTGGGAAAGTAGTGGTTTGCACATGGGTGGTAGGGCTGTCTGGACAGAAAGTTCCACACAAGGGGCAAAAAAGGGAATAACCAGAGGTCTTGAGTCATCCTGCATATGAGACACCTTCCCAGATGCACAAACTGCTTGGAGTAGATGGGCAACCTAGATGAAGCGAACGCTGAGGCCATTTCTGGAAAGTACCATACCACGTGAGCTTATTTTACATGTTCTTCTCTACAGGGAAACCTCAGGTGGTAGTCGAGGGATCATCAGCAAGTCAGGCTTCTTGCTCCTCTGATGGGTACCCATTACCATCTTGGATCTGGAAGAAGTGTTCAGACAAGTCTCCCAAGTAATGAGGACATTGGTATCTCTTATGTTGAAAGAACATAAAACTCATACTCTCTCTGGCATATTGACACTTGCTCGTGAATACGATTTAAGAAGAAGGGATGCAGTATTTAAAATGCTTACCTTCTGAGTCAGCTATAATTCTAAATGGTCACAGATTGTCTCTGATAACTTACAACCAAGAAATCTCTTTTAAAGCTCACTAGACAAACCCTAACTTCCAATCTGACGCTAGGCCCCGCCTGTCTAACTTCCCTGCCATTTCTTTTCAGCTGCACAGAGGAAATCACAGAAGGCATTTGGAATAAAACGGCTAACAGAAAAGTGTTTGGACAATGGGTATCAAGCAGTACTCTTAACATGAGTGAGGCCGTAAAAGGATTCCTGGTGAAGTGCTGTGCATACAATTCCCTTGGCACATCTTGTGAAACAATCCTTTTAAACTCATCAGGTACACAGCAGGTGCTCTTGTAAGGAACCACCTTCAGGAATTCCCCACTAGAAGTTAGTCCCTGTTGTTGGCTTTTATTTGGGGAATTTTCCAAAAGCGTACAGGTTCAGGTGTGACACAAGTCTTTCTTGAGTCAGGCAAGAATCCCCCACCGAACATAGGCTGTTTTGTAATTTAGGGGCAGAGGGACTTCTCCTTACGTTATTATGACTCATGAGTTATAGTGATGTAGGTAGAACCATAAACCCCCAGGATGGGAAGTATCTACCAAAAGATCCAACTCTAGAGAAACCGATGTAGTGATTTGGGGTCTCTCCCATTTTCTCTTTTGATGAATCTCTTTATGTTCCTTTAGCCTGCTCTTTTATAATTTCTAGTTTGTTTTTTACAACCCTTCTAACCTAAGCAAGTCTGAAACCTGCCTGCCTACACATAGTTTAAAATCACCAGCATCCCAAAACTAACTTCCCATGCATACGATACCTTCGAACAGAAAACACAAACTATTTTATTTTATTTTATTTTATTTTATTTTATTTTATTTTATTCTTCAAAAACATTTTTTAAACATTTATTTATTTTGAGAGAGTGAGACAGAGCACAAGTATAGGAGGGGTGGTGGGCAGGGGTGTGGGGGGGGGTGGTGGTGGGGCACAGAATCCAAAGCAGGCTCCGGGCTCTGAGCTGTCAGCACAGAGCCCGATGCCGGGCTCGAACTCACAGACCGCGAGATCATGACCTGGGCTGAAGTCAGACGCTTAACCGACTGAGCCACCCAGGCGCCCTTATTTTATTTTATCCTTAACGTTTATTTATTTATTTTGAGAGAGAAAGAGGGAGAATGCGTGATGGGGGGAAGGGGCAGAGAGAGAGGGAGAGAGAATCCCAAGCAGGCTCTGCACTATCAGCAGTGAGCCCGACATGGCGCTCAGTCTCGCTAACCGTGCGATCGATCTGAGCCGAAACCAAGAGTCAGATACTTAACCAGTGGAGCCACCCAGGTGCCCCCTAACTTCTTTCTTTTAATGTCCGACCTGAATATCCTGTGGGTTTAAACAGATGTAATTGGTAGAACCCTAGTACGTGATCTTTAAGAATGGGATTGAAATCATTCAAAATTTTCTAGGAAGGGAACTTGTCCTTTACAGGGACATTGCCCGATTTTCCGTGGGGGAGGCGAGTATTTGTCAGGTGCTTGTAAGGACCGCAAATGATGGCTTCTCAGGCAGGATGTGCGAAAATCCAGTGAGCTTCCACTCCATCCAGTTCACTGCTCAGTGATTCTCTTTCCTTTCAGTGCCCTTCGCTTTCATCCAAGACAACATCTTGTTCTATGCGACCCTTGGGCTTTGTCTTCCCTTCATCGCTGTTCTAACCATGCTCATCTGTCACAAGTACAAAAAGGTAAACGCACAGGTAAAAATCCATCCCTGTTTCCTATTTCTGAGGAACTGCCTGTTGCTAATGGACCCATTATTTTCATCTCTGAAGCAATTTAGGTACGAAAGCCAGCTGCAAATGGTGCAGGTGACCGGCTCTTTGGATAATGAGTACTTCTACGTTGACTTCAGAGAATATGAATATGATCTCAAGTGGGAGTTTCCAAGAGAAAACTTAGAATTTGGTGAGAATCCAATGGTCCAAATGTTTCCACAGCGTTTCCGTTCTGTTGGAAAGTCTCTAACGTGCCCTCGCCCACCATTATCTTGCAGGGAAGGTACTGGGATCAGGTGCTTTTGGAAAAGTGATGAACGCGACAGCTTACGGAATTAGTAAAACGGGAGTCTCAATCCAGGTGGCAGTCAAAATGCTGAAAGGTACAGTAAGGTGGAACGGCGCCCACAAAGGTGTGCAAAAATGGGAGGCATCGTCTCCCGCCTCCTCTTCTCCTCGTCTGCAGCATTTTTACGGTTACCGCGTGCCACACTTTCAAGGCTAAGAGGGGACTGGGCTGGGGTTGGTGTCGATCAAGTCGTGAGTATAAAATCCAAGTCACGAATGCAAAAGTCCACCTCTTCTTCCTCTTCTGGCTTTGTTAGGTGTTTCCAGCTTCAATGTTAGGGGGTACTGTTATTACGGGCAGATGTTGTTTCTTACATTGTGACACAGACTCTGGGCAGAAGAACCAACTGAAGCCCTCTGCATTCTCACTTCCCACTTGTGGCTCCCCCGCCATCCCTCCCCCTAGCGTCCTTGGCTCAGCAAGAGCCCTCTGGTTGGCTTTTGCTGCCACGATCAGCAACCTCCAACAAACGAAGTCTCACGGGCCTCTTTCCTCCTCCCAGTCCGACTGCCTCACAGTCCTTTGCTGGCTCCTCGTCTTCCACCAACTGTTGGTGAAGGCTTGCCTCCTTCCTTTGCACCGTGCATGCTCACTACAGGCTATCTGTGTCCCCCCCGCCGTGGCTCTAGTCTAGGTACCAGGGGTTCTCACAATTGCTCTCCCTTCTGAGCCTCAGGTTATGTCCAAATGCCTGAACATCTCAAAAGGTTCTCTAATTCGAACTGAACTCCTCCAACCGTGGCCCTCCATCAACGCTCCCGCTCAGTGATCGGTGCCGAGGGCCAACGACTGGCCAACGACTTCCCCACAGTTGGGCAAACCGGAAACCGAGGCCGCATCCTTGAAACCGGGTCCGTTCTAGCACCCCACAGGCTGTCCCTGCCTGGTGTCCTGCCCCGTGTTCCTTGAACCCACCCTCTTCTCACCTCCCTACCACCCCGGGCCAAACCTCTCTCTCCAGAATGGCTGCAGCGGCCCTCCAGGCAGGCCCTACGGGCTCCTTCTGGATTCTCAGTGTTGAGGCCCAAGTGCCGGTTATGGAATGCAAAGCAGACCGGTTTCCCCACTTAGCACTTCCCGGTGCTTCGGATTACTCCCGAAGGAGTCTCCACAGCCCTGCAGCATCTGGCTGCCCTTCTCCCCACCTCACCCTCCCCACCTCACGCTCACTGGGAGGCTGCCTGCTTTCGGTTCCTCCAGAGGGCCGTGCTCCCTCCCATCCCAGGGCCTATGTGCAGGCTGATCCCTCTGCCCACCCTTCCCCTTTCACGTGGTTCTCTCCCACTCCTCCTTTAGATCTCAGCAGAAATATCACTTCCTCAGAGAAGCCTTCTCTCACACCACAGAGATCAAGTTCCTTGCTGTAAGTTAGCTCTCCGTAGGCCTTCTTCCTCATGCAATGTATCACAGTGGGGATGACATATTTGCTTAATTACTCCATTAATGTCTCATCTGCCACATTCGTCCGTAAGGAGCGTGAGGGCCAAGGTTGTATCTGTTCTGCTGCGTTTTCTTTTACTTGGATCTTTGCCCGTTCTGTTACTTCAGTGTGGAATGTTCTCCCTCCCTTCCCACTGTGAAGTCGCCTGGTTATCTCTTACCTTACCTCAGGCATTCGGGGTCCGCTTCCACCCCCCTCCGAGGCTCGGTTAGGCGTCCCTCTTGTGTGACCCCACAGCCCCCTTCTATTCATTTGCCACTTTGCATTTACCACACTGGGTTGTACTTGTTTATTTACTCGTCTCCCTTTTTCAGGAGACTCTAAACTCCAAGAAGACGGGGGCTGTGTCTTTTGGCTATCATTCCTTCCCCCATCGCTTGGCACATCGCCTCATACACAGCAGGCCTTCAATAAATACTTGTTCAAGGGGTGAATGAGTGAACGAATGGGTAAGAATGAATGAAAGTCAGGTCACGGGGTATGAAAGTGCTCTGGCAAAGTTAAGCACGCCATAAAAGATATTATTTTGGTCGTGACGGGCAAGACATGGGGATTTGAAAGCTACAGATCCCTCTAAAACATGAAGCAGAAGACACAAGGTACCAGGGGATCCCAGTGCTTGCAGCGGAGCATCTCACTCCCACTCCCAGTGAGAGAACCCCGACAGCTCACTAAATCAAAATGGATGGCATCAGTGCTCTGGAAAAGCTACCGTACAGGCTAGGATGTCTCCCAAGACAAAGCAATGACACCTGGAAATACCTAGTCAAGTCTTCACTGAATGTAAAGAAAAGTTACCGCGTCTATAGGAAAGAAGGTGTTACCAGTGGAGTGGGCGCCTGGTGCCTGATACCTGGAGAGGGAAGTCCAAAGACCCTGCCCCTGCTTCTAGGGCTCCAGCACCCTCCCGGGCAGGGGTGCCCCAACCAACCCGGGCACATCAGTCTCATCGACGTGAGACCTGGGAGTTTATCAGTAACTACCCTTACGCTATGCTTCTAAGCAAGATTATGAGGATGATTTGCCGAGCTATCCAGACTTATCTCCAGGGGGGAGAAGGCATTGTCCAATGGATGCATTCTAGCCTTTTTGGTAGCTCTCATGATCAGTTAACGAGTCTCTCGAGAACTTGGTTAGTGGGAACTGGCCTCTTTGACCTTCTCACCATTGGACCTGTTGACACATACAAGGTTTTAGACCTGAGGGCCGTGAACTGGAGCCAGCCACCCTTGCCGACATTCCTGTCCTGTCTCTCCATGCCCAACAAATCCAAGAGTCAAAACAACGAAAAGAAGTTACGTTTCTCCCTTCAGCATACTTCCGAACTTTTTCATGTATCTTGTTTTGTTGCATTTCGATTTTTTGAGGGTCCACTAGAAAGATTTCTATTTTTGGTGGGTAGAGGAACGTCCAGGGGAAAGGCTCATTATTAGGCTCAACTTTTATAACACAATCTTTGAAACTCTGTCTTCAACACAAGCTCTTATTACTAACAATCGCGGACCGTCTTACGCATTACGATTTTTCATGCAAATTCGAACTGGAGAAAGTTTTCGTTTATTATATGACCTAACATACCTATTTTTCTTTAGCCTTACATTTTGTACGCTTTTCCGTTGACAGAAAAAGCAGACAGTTCCGAAAGAGAGGCTCTCATGTCCGAACTCAAAATGATGAGTCACCTGGGAAACCATGAGAATATCGTAAATCTGCTGGGAGCCTGCACGCTGTCAGGTAATCAGTTCCTACTAAAAACATCTCACCAAAAAGATTTCAGCTTGAAGACCCAGAGGACACCTGTTCCCATTTTCTCCTCTTTCCTCAGTCACAGTGTGGGTCCCCAAACCCAAGTGGAATTAGACGTTGAACCCTCTGAAATCAGATAGGTCAGTATAGAGAAGGCCTCTCTGTAGGGGGAGACGCCACATAATTTTCACCTATTCGAAAACAGCAACAGCACTGCGGGCACACTTTGTGGTATCTCATTCTACTTGCTCAGATGGAGCTTCTCCCCCGGCCGTGAAACTGGCCTAAACGCAGTGGCGAGAATGGCCGCAGAGCCTGGCCACTGCCCTGTTTGGGCGGCTCCAAATAAAGCACAGCCAAGGCAGGCTTTCAGACTTCGTTTTCCCAGAATTCAACAGAGCGTGCGCTCTGATTCACTTATGCTGAGAAATACCCGAAGGACGGGAGGCACCTGCGTGGCTCCGTCGGGTAAGTGTCCAACTCTCGATTTTGGCTCAGGCCACTATCTCACGGTTCGTGGGATCGAGCCCCCCATCGGGCTCCACGCTCAGTGTGGAGCCTGCTTGGGATTCTCTCTCTCTCCCTTTCTCTCCGCCCCTCCCCTGCACATGCTTTCTCTCTCTGTCTCTCAAAATAAATAAATAAGCATTAAAAAAAGAAAAGAAATGCCTGAAGGATGTGCTCAAGCGTCCTTCCTTCTGGGACCGGGACCAAAAAATGGGAAACAGAGAAAATGGATCTGAGAGGATGCTTGTGATGTATTTCTCCCTCCTTGGCAAATGGCAAATCGGCATATATTTGCCAAGTGCCCAGAGTGCAGCTGGCCTATTATTCCCAGTTGCAAACTGGGGAATCCAAGTGGCCGGTAGTTATTGACGAGGCAACAGGTGCAGTTAGCACCCACGCAGAAGGCAAGATGATACCGCGTTCCAAAGGAGTTAGAGCAAAAAGCTGGAATTGAATTGTGCAGGAAGAGATAAGCTCAGGGGTGCTGGCTGGCTCAGTCGGTGGAGCCGATCAAGTGTGACTTGATCTCGGGGTTGTGAGTTCGAGTCCCACGTTGGGTATAGAGATTACTTTAAAAAAAAAAAATTAAAAAAAAAAAGAAGAACAGATAAGCTCAAAGTTGTACTCTCCCAAAGTCAGGGGAGAAGTAGGCTCTCTTAGATTATGTTGTCTGCCACACAGACATCTGAAAAAGTTATTTGGTATTTGTATGCCTGTAATGCAAACTCTCACTATTTCAGGACCAGTTTACTTGATTTTTGAATACTGTTGCTATGGTGATCTTCTCAACTACCTAAGAAATAAGAGAGAAAAATTTCACAGGACATGGACGGAGATTTTCAAGGAGCACAATTTCAGTTTTTACCCCGCTTTCCAATCATACCCAAATTCCAGGTAAGAGATGGGGTCAAGGTTTCACAATTATATGTCGTAGAACACAGACAAAATATGATGGTTAAACACCCCCCACTGGCCAGTCTCTGAAGGCCGTAGTCCAGCATTGTGTGCTCTGTGGGTTCTAAGATCTAGAAAGGCCACGTATCTTTGCTATAGTTTTCTCTGCTGATTGGAACAATGAGACCTTTCGCTTTCCCGTGGTGCAGGGACTGTAGCTGTCTCCGTCCACCTGTGCCGGAATCACACCCCTGCACCCAGGCTCAGTTTTGGGAAGAGTGCATTATTCTGTCTTTCAGGTCTGCTGGATGACACGTAGATCCCAGTTGAAAGAATGAATGCTTTTTCCAAAGCCTTCCACGTACTCATTGAGAGTAGTTCAGGTCTTGGGACTTTTGCTCTGAACTCATAAATTGGATTTTCAAAAATTAGAACGGATCAATTGACGTAATGCTATGGGGGCAAAATTAAGAGGCGGTAACATTTGTCCCTGTGTCCCCCGTTGTATATTCTGCCATCCATGGGGAGCCTGTGTGATTCTCAGTCCTGTTGAGATTTCTTGTTGTGGTGTGTATAAACGAGGGCTATAGGAGTTTGGTGATCCTTTGGTCCTCATCCTTGGGAATTTCTTGCTAATTACTTGAACATCGTGTAACACCTTTCTCTGAGCCGTTCTTCATAGAATGATTCCTCAATCCACAGTGCATCCCTGTCTCCTTGCCATATGCGGAATCTCCCTTATTCTAAAGGCACAATCGTTAGAGACTTTTGTCTTTACTGCACGACTTTTCAGGGTACGTTTGAGATTCCAGCCTTGATTTCTAAGTGTGTAGCTTTCAGTGCACGCCTTTGGCCTTCTAAGGTCTGAGACGGAGACCTAGCATCTTAAAGCCGGGAGGCCCCATGGAGATCCCCAGGGGCGTCTTTGTACGCTTGCCCTTAACCGATTGATACCCGTCACCCTAATCTTGTCTTCCACACTCGTTTCTCAGTTCATATTCGAAAACTGAGAAAATTCCATAATGTCATCTGTATTCTAGAATAGAGTCTCTTAATGAGTCGGATGTGTGTGATCAGCACTCCATGGTTAGTAACAAGTAATGCTGCTCAACAGGGCCTTTGATTCATTCTGGTCACTGGGATATTAAATCCACTGAAGCAATTTAGGGACATTTGTGGTCTGAAAGGATGCCATTTTCCAAAGATAGGGATATTGTAAATTGGGGTGAAATTGTACACAGGAATAAATGGCATCCTTGTATACAATGTGCACAGAATTCCTCAGTGAAGAATTTTACATTATAACCGTAAAAGAGATTATCGATGTTACTATTTATTAATTTCACGGGAAAGGGAAATGAGCTTTATTTACAAAGACCAACTTGAGGACAGAAGGATGGTAAAACACTTAGAAGTCTTTATGGAAGATCCGTATTACATGAGTTTTTGTAGGGAAAGTGAGCTTTAACATTTTTTTTTTTACATTTATTTATTTTTGAGAAACAGAGTGAGACAAAGCATGAGCAGGGGAGGGGCAGAGAGAGAAGGAGACACAGACTCCAAAGCAGGCTCCAGGCTCCGAGCTGTCAGCACAGAGCCCGGCGCGGGGCTCGAACCCACGAACCGCGAGATCATGGCCTGAGCTGAAGTCGGACGCTCAACCGACTGAGCCACCCAGGCACCCCAGGGAAAGTGAGCTTTTAGAAACAGAAGAGGCCTGAGTCCTAATTGTACGTTTTGTTAGCTTCGTGATTTCAGCAAATCACATTTATCTCACCAAGTCTTTTGTGAAATGTGACTCTCACACCCAGCTTGTCGCGTTGTGGCAAGGACGGACTGAGGTCCTCTTTGAACTGTAAGGACGTTATACAGAGAGTGGGGATCACTCCTCTCCTAGTGAGACTTGGCAAGCCCAATTAATTCCACACGTGTTTTTAACGCCCCCGTGCACCAAAAATGGACCAATGGATGCTGTGCTTTTTGTTTAAAAGCCCATTTATAACTGGAACTCATTTCTTTGATGAATTGTAATTTTTTTAAATATAATGTCTACTCAGAAGAAGAACATAAATAACGAAATAATTTTTTTTTTAATAGCATGCCTGGTTCAAGAGAAGTTCAGATACGCCAGGACTTGGATCACATCTCAGGGTTCAACGGGAACTCATTTCAATCTGAAGGTAATATTTTATTGTAATTAGTAGCACCTTACAACAGAAACGGATACAGGAATTCTGTTAGCTATTTTTTTAAAAGTTTGTAAACGCGAAACACGATTTTCTTTGCTAATGTCATTTGTAGGCTTTATTAATGCATATTTGCTCTAAAGGTGGTGAAAAGCCAATGGTTCGTATATTGTGCATTTTACGTCAGTATGCAGCTAATAAACACTGAGGGCTATCTTATTTGGTCAGGTGGTTCTTTTTAAAGTCATACATTTATTAGGGCCACCAAGTACTGATAAGTGGAAAAATGACGAGTTCTGGAATCAGACAGAAGTTGGGTCGACCTTGGGGTTCCTTCACTTCCTGGCTGGAAGACTGGATGAATTATGTCACCATCTGAGCCACAACTTTGTCATCTGTCAAGTAGGCCCAATAATGCTTTTCTCATAGGACCAGCAGATGGATTAAATGGGACAACAGTAAAATGAGGCACAGCTTCTGGCATAAATGGGTTAGCCCCAACGCCACCAGAGACGTGCGGTGATAGCTTCTTTCTGCAGTCTGGGTGCCCCCGCTCACTGTGACTTTAATAACTGCCCGTGGAGCTTTACTGGGACAACTTCATAGACTCTGGAAAACATGAGGACCCGTTCTGTCTTACAGATGAAATCGAATATGAAAACCAAAAGAGGCTGGAAGAAGAAGAGGACTTGAACGTGCTGACATTTGAAGATCTTCTCTGCTTCGCCTATCAAGTTGCCAAGGGAATGGAATTTCTGGAATTTAAGTCGGTAAGCGCCTTGTGAAGAAGAAACTAACGGCAGCAAGATAATCTGGGAAATGAGATGTGCTTTCCCTTTTCTGGTTTGTTTTAACTTGTATCCCTTAAAGTCTCGCCCCTCCCCACCCCCAGCCACCACACCCTTCACGGTGGGAGCCGCCTAGATGCTTCTTCCCACCAGCTCTTGACGAATTACAGTTATGAAGGCCCCGGGATCCCTTATTAGATAATGGTTATCACAGCCCTCCCAGGCTGTCCAAAGTCCCCTGAAACTTCCAGATAGGCGGTCAAAGCGAGGTGTACAGAGTCAGTCCTTCCTTGGACGGTCAGTTCAGGTTGTTCAGGCATTTGGCCCTGGGTAAATGGAGGCTCAAATACCATGCGCCGTGCTTGTGGGGCCAGCCCGTCCCCCACTCTGCTCACCTCCGCCTTTGCCTTCTCTGCAGTGCCCTGCTGCGGGCCAGCACCGTTCCTGGGCCCTCCCGGCTTCCTCTGCCGCTAATCCCAGATCCAGGCCGTGGATCCTGCCACAAACCACGGTTTCTATCTCCACTTTGCATTCTTTCTGCAACCGGCTTTCAGTCCTCCTCTCTGACATTTCAAATGTCTCCTGCCTGTAAGCAGATGAAAGCCATTCCTCTGGCTCCTTTCTGTCCTTGCCGTCTTGTCCTTCGTCTCTGCCGAAGGCCACCTTACCTTCTCTCTATTTCCCAAACTCTTCCCTCCTCTTTTCCCTTTGAATTTTCATTCTCTTTCTCCCTCTCTCCGCCACATCCCTCCTCTTGCCTCCTCTCGCCCTGAATTTGGAGAGAAGGCTTTCAACTGTATTTTTTTCTTTAAAAAAATTACTTTCTGGGGCTGTGGGGAAGAGGGGAAAGTGGGCGATGGGCACTGAGGAGGGCGCTTGTACGTAAGCGACGAACCACAGGAACGTACCCCAAAAACCAAGAGCACACTTTACGTACCGTATGTTAGACAACTTGACAATAAATTATGTTTCAAAAAAGCACTTGCTGTAATATGATGTTATAGGTCGAGTCTATCTCAGTTTTAAAAAGATTAACGTGAAATAAATCTACAGCTTTGAAGAACAGGAAAAAGTGATCTTCATAATAGTAACCGAACCTATGAAGCATCTTGAGATAAACAGAACCAGAAATCTGCAAGATCCCCGTGAATAAGCCCGTGAGACATTATTCAATGGCAGGGGGAAGACCTGAATGAGCTTCACCGGGTTCATGTAGGAGAGACTCTGCGTTTACCAGAAACGTCAGTTCTGTCCAAGTTAATCTGTATGTTTAACGCAACTCCAGTTAGATGCTCAGGGGTTTTGTTTTGTTTTCCTCATGCGTATTGAAAGGGCACGTTACCTTCTTGGCTCGTCTTTTCCAAATGTGGGCATCCTTGCTCAATAGTTTAAAAAAAAATCCCATCTTGTAATATTTTCCCATCCCTCCTCTCTGAGGCCCGTTCTTCTCTTCATATTCCCTATTGGCTGTTGGACTCCTCTTGTCTCAAGTGTACAGATAGTTGCTTTATCTGTAGTTCACCTACGCAGCCACAGTAGGGCTTCCGTGAGTGTCTTTGTGGACCTCGGAGGGCATCGAGCTTGATTGCCTGTCCTTAAGTAAATACTCAAACTTCTCACAACTGGAGGTCAAGGGGCACTGCTTTTTTCCCCCTCTGGGCTTGTTATAATAAGAATGTTCTGAGGACTCTCCAGTTTCTTAGACCCTGTCCCGTTGTTTTCACTTCAGGCCCTCTCCTCTGTATCGGTCTGTCCTTTCTCCCTCCGTCTCTGGTTGCTCCTCAGTTTCCCCGTAGGTTCCGTGACCCCATCAAATGTTACTTGAGCCCTGGGGCACCGTGCTAGGTGCTGAAATAGAGTCAGCTCTTATCCCTGACAGGGGAGAAAGAGACAAGCAGATGTGCAAATCAAAGATAACACTGTAGTGTGGTAAATATTCACGTTCCAGTAAGTCCTGGGGACCCAGGCGAGGCACAGGCAGGTCAGACCTGGGGGGAGGGGAGGCGGTGCAGGAAAAGCTTGTGGAAGGAGCCCAGGCTTGGGCTAGAGGAGATGTTTGAGGCAAAGGAAAACCAGCAGGGAACATGGGATCGGGCAGGGAACATGAAATCAGGAGGAAGTCCGCTGAGAAAGGTCATGAGTTAAATGTGTGGCATAGTGAGGTCTCTTGGGCAGCAAGGTAGGGTCCTAACCCAGTAGATTTTTGCCTATCCCTATCTGAAGCTCAAGAGAAATGTTTGGGGGGCGCCTGGGTGGCTCAGTCAGTTGGGCGTCCGACTTCGGCTCAGGTCATGATCTCACAGTGTGTGAGTTCGAGCCCCGTGTCGGGCTCTATGCTGACAGCTCAGAACCTGGAGCCTGCTTCGGATTCTGTGTCTCCCCCTCTCTCTGCCCCTCTCCTGCTCACGCTCTGTCTCTGTCTCTGTCTCAATAATGAATAAACGTTAAAAAAAAATTAAAGAAAAAAAAAGAGACATGTTTGGGTTGGAAATTGAGGTTTGGGTGATGGCGGTTGCCTCCCTAGGTTTGGACGAAGCGGCTGGGGGGTGGGGGGATGTGGAACGAGAGGGGGCAGCGCTGGGGAAAGAGAGCAGGCTTGCATGGGGCCGTGGGAAGAAACAGGTTCCACCAGGGGCCAGTGAACGGGGCCAGATTCACAGAAGGAAGGTCGTGAAGAAGGAGGGGCTGCCGAACAGGACCAGTTATCGACGGGAGGTCAGCGCAGAGCTCTGCTGGGCTGTGCTGTGCACCGCGGGGCTCGGCCAAAGCAGTTGGCAGGCGTTGGGGAAGAGGAAGGCAGGTTGCAGGGGCCCGGTAGTGACGTGGGTGCAAAGTAAGCGGAGTCCACAGGCCGAGGACCGCGCTCTCAGAACACCGGCTAGGGAGGAAGGAGAGCTAGAGGGATTTGAGTCTGTTGGGTTTTTGCTTTCATTTTTTCAAGGTTGAAGAGAGAGCCCCTTTGGCCCTTTACTCCTTAGTGCCCTGTTCCTTTGAATACCTTCTTTCTTAGAGTTAATTCTCTTGCCGGACCACTCAGGTTCCTGTCTTGTCATCTCTCAACCCAGGGGCTCCCCACTGCACTTCAGTCCTCCTTCCCAAACTTACTGTTTTCACATCTTCCAACTGTTTTCTTTGCCAGTACTCTCGCTGTCGAGAGCACCGGTCAGGAAAGAGGTCGTTTTCTCCGCCCCGCAGTCAGAGTGCTGGAAGTCACTCTCTGAAAATCCCCTCCGGAGCTCAACAGCGGGCCCTGTTACTGTCTTTTGGGCCGTCCGTGTTCAGTCGGTGCCACGAAGCAAGCGTGATGACCGCTCGTGGCCCAGGAAAGAGAAGACACTTGGGTGAACCCCACGTTCTGTAACTCCCGCCGACCCTGAACCTGGAAGAAAGCTTGCACTCGGTGATCATCTGCATCACAGTAAATAACACTCCAATTTCATTCTTTATAGTGTGTTCACAGAGACCTGGCAGCCAGGAACGTGCTCGTGACCCACGGGAAAGTGGTGAAGATCTGTGACTTTGGACTGGCTCGAGATATCATGAGTGACTCCAACTACGTTATCCGGGGCAATGTGAGGCTGCTACTTCGTACACGTTTTTTATGCCGTCACTGTGTGTTTTGTCGTTGTTACGGTAGACAGCCGCACTCACTGTGGTGCGTGTTTGAGTCACGGCCACGTCCGAACACTTGCTCACGGCAGTTAGCTTTCTTAGGCTTGACAGCTTTTTCTGTAGCTTCAGGGAATATCCCAGCTGTAATAAAAGCCGAGTAAAGGAGCATCACCTCTGTCACAGCAGATCAGGTAGGGACCTTGGAGCACAAGCCACACTTTAAACAAAACCCGTTACCTGAGCCTACAGTTCCTGGAGCTGTAAAGTGACTGGAGTCATGTTTCCAATCGCGGGATTTGGCAATAGCTACCATAAAACGTTTTTTTTACGTACGACATATAAATTAAATGTTAAATGCAAAATCTTTAAAGGCACAACATTGAACGTAAATGTTAGCTAGTGAATGTTTAGCATCTTATGACTGCCACACAGGGAGACCTAAAACATGACTGAATACAAAAAATTTAAAAAATTAAAAAATTAATTAATTAATTAATTAATTAATTAAAAAATTAAAAAATCCCTAAGGACAGATATGGGTTTTTTATTTTTTTTTTATTTTAGAGAGAGAACGCGCAGGGGAGAGGGTCAGGGGGACAGAGCCAGTCTTCAGCAGGCTTCAGGTTCAGCGCTGAGCCCTATGTGGGGCTTGATCCCAAGACCCTGGGATCATGACCTGAGTCGACACCAAGGGTCAGATGCTCAGCCGACTGAGCCACCGAGGCGCCCTGTTTTTGTTTTTTTTTCTTAATTTAAGATTTTATTTTTAAGTAGTTTCTACACCCAGTGTGGGGCTCGAACTCATAACCCTGAGATCAAGAGTCACATGCTCTACTGAGTGAGCCAGCCAAGTGCCCCCCGATGTGTTATTTATAAGAGAGCTATTAGAAATACTAAATGATAAAATTGTGCAGTGAAAGAACGTGGCTGTAAGAATTACAACACCTGGAGTTGAGCCCCTGTCCTTACGTTTTGGAATTTCTGGGTGCTTTTTTGTCCCCACTCGTGAAATGATCATAACGGCGAGTGCTGACACAGTGCCTACTGTGTGCTTAGCACTATTCTAAGTGCTTTACATATATTCATTTAGTCCTCAAAGCACCTCTCTTGGGGATGAGGAAACCGAGGCCCAGAAACATAACTCTGCCCATGATTACACAGCACGTGGAT
This sequence comes from Panthera onca, assembly GCF_046562875.1. NCBI lineage: Eukaryota > Metazoa > Chordata > Mammalia > Carnivora > Felidae > Panthera > Panthera onca. The sequence continues at coordinate 233,076,001 of NC_138339.1, forward strand.
TAGAGCACGGATGGGCTGAGCCCCAAGTCTGTGCATAACCGCTGGGACACGTGCAGCGTTTCCCGTGAGGATTATACGCTTCCCTCACTGGGGTTGTTGTGGGAATAAACTAGTAAAACCAACATGAAAGCACCTGTCCGGGGGAAACGGCCAATAAACATTAAAAATCAAATTAAACTGCATTCCCATTAGCATCAAATAACCACCCGGGCTGATGTTAGATCCATACCTCACTCGTTGGAGCTGAATCATAAATATGATCAAAGCTTCTGTGTGGCTGTGCAGTTTTTAACCTTACTAGCTGGCAGTCTCTTACGTGGGAAGGTGAATTTCATGTGGCACCTCGGTTAATCCGTGTAATTAATCAAATTAGCCAGACCAGCTTGTTTGGTTTTACCAGCTCATCGGTTTGTGCAGGATTTAAAATCGGGTTTCTTTCTTGAGCTTCAGTTTTGTTTTGTTTTGTTTGTATTTCCTTCAATAATCTCTATGCACGATGTGGGGCTCGAACTCGTGACTCCCAGGTCGGGGCGCAGGCTCTACTGACTGAGTCGGCAAAGTACCCTTCGAGCTCTGATTTCACCTGGCAGGTTAAACGTGCGTGGTGAGGGGCGCCTGGGTGGCTCAGTCTGTTAAGTGTCCAACTTCAGCTCAGGTCGTGATCTCCCAGTTTGTGGGTTCGAGCCCTGCGTGGGGCTCTGTGCTGACAGCTCTGAGCCTGGAGCCTGCTTCAGATTCTGTGTCTCCCTCTCTCTCTCTCCCTCCCTGTGCATCTCCTACTCATGTTCTGTCTCTCAAAAATAAATAAATGTTAAACGTGCGTGGTGAGGGGCTGCTCAACTCACGAGAAAGAAAATACTACAAAAAACTCTACCCCGGGAACCTATCCACCCCTACGTCTTGGTTCCGATCCCAGGCTGCACTAACTCAAAACCCGCCTCTCGTGCTCCTGGAAATTATTAAAGCCACAGAAGCCAGCCTGGTATCATTCCTGGAAGAGATGGCGTGTGCTCCCTTCACCACATTCCTGTAGGTGGTATTTCCACTAAAGTCCTTCCAAGAAGGTCGTCCACTAACTTACCAGCATCTCCTTACCTCTGGTCACCTGACTGGTTCCTCCTTCATGGTGTCTGCTGTGACACTTACCCATTTCCAAGCACAAGCCTTTGTTCACGAGGAGTTTTAAAGAGATACCGGTTGATTTTTTTTTTTTTTAAGCCTATTATTAGAATGTTGATTTGAAAGTGAAACACTTCCCCTTGGGCAATATGATCTCCTCAATTAAGGATTAAGAGCGGCTTTAGGAAGAAAATACACTTTATTATCGGCTAATAAGAGAAAAGAAACACGCGTCGTCCAGTCCGTTCACCACCCATCACCACTGATCGGTCCCCTCTTGGATTCCGCACAGGCCCGTCTCCCTGTAAAGTGGATGGCTCCCGAAAGCTTATTTGAAGGGGTCTACACCATAAAGAGTGACGTCTGGTCGTATGGAATATTACTCTGGGAAATATTCTCACTTGGTAAGTTTCGCAGTTTGCTGCCAGCCGTTGCCCCCCACACGCTATCCCATTCCTAAATCAGGGTGCATGACCGGTGACCTCTAACGCTCCCCAGAGCTGGCTCGTCCTTACCTCTATGCAGTGTGTGCCGTTTCACGTTTGTTGTCTTTTTTAACTCTTTTTAATGTTTATTTATTTTTGAGAGAGACCAGGGGAGGGGCAGAGAGAGAGGGAGACACAGAATCCGAAGCAGGCTCCGGGCTCTGAGCCATCAGCACAGAGCCCGACGCGGGGCTCGAACTCACGAGCCGCGAGACCGTGACCTGAGTCAAAGTCGGAAGCTCAACCGACTGAGCCCCCCAGGCGCCCCCTTTTGGTTTTCATTTTTTTTCCCCAATGTTTATTTAGAGACAGAGAGAGACAGAGCATGAGCAGGGGAGGGGCAGAGAGAGAGGGAGACACAGGATCCGAAGCAGGCTCCACAGCTCCGAGCTGTCGGCACAGAGCCCGATGCGGGGCTCGAACTCACGAACCCTGAGATCATCACCTGAGCCAAAGCTGGAGCCACCCGGGCGCCCCCATTTCGTGCTTTATTTGTGGTGTCTGCAGGTCTGTCTACCCCCACCGGGCTATACCCACCGGCTGGAGGGCAGAAGTCATGACTCTCCCCGCCCACAGCCTCACGCCAAGCAGTGTCAGGCCCATGGGAGCTCTCGGTCCATGCTTGTTTGTTGAGTGAATGAAGAAACGGATGAGATGGTTTCTCCTCCCTAACGTTTTCCTCAGGTGTCAATCCTTACCCTGGCATTCCGGTTGACGCTAACTTCTATAAACTCATCCAGAGTGGATTTAAGATGGACCAGCCATTTTATGCTACAGAAGAAATGTAAGTTCAAATCACAGGGCAAGGTGGCCGAAATCAGGAATTTACAGTCTCTCTCGTTCCGAATGCATGACAAAAAAAAAAAAAAGCGCAAAACTCCTTAATGCAAAATGCATATGATTCCTCTAAAAAAAAAAAAAGGAAAGAAAAGGAAAGGAAACTCTAATCCTTTTCTTGGGGGGGGTGGGGGGGCGGACGGGGATTCCTGAACAAAACTGAACCTTCCTGCCCTAAGATACTATGAATTAGGGGCTCCAGTTCCTTTGCTTGAGGGATCCCTGGGGGTGATACAACTCCCACTTCTCGACTTCTGGGCCACGTCGTAGTTTTTATTTTTTATTTTTTTAATTTTTTTTTAATGTTTATTTATTTTTGAGACAGAGAATGAACAGGGGAGGGGCAGAGAGAGAGGGAGACACAGAATCTGAAACAGGCTCCAGGCTCCGAGCTGTCGGCACAGAGCCCGACTCGGGGCCCGAACTCACGGACCGCGAGATCGTGACCTGAGCTGAAGTTGGAAGCCCAACCGACTGAGCCACCCAGGCGCCCCGCGTCGTAGTTTTTAAAACGCATTTCTGTCCCTCATCTAATTTGCCCTTTCCGGTGTGAGTTGAAAATCGAGTAGAGCCCGTGCCACAAAACAACCAGGCCACAGCTGAGCAGCTATACGGGGCCTCCGCTTCCCTTGGTTCAGCTTTCCTCTCCTTACTCCTCCTCCTCTTGCTTTTACAGATACTTTATAATGCAATCGTGCTGGGCTTTTGACTCGAGGAAACGGCCGTCCTTCCCCAACCTGACCTCGTTTTTAGGATGTCAGCTGGCCGACGCAGAAGAAGCGGTAGGTAGCAGCACCCTGCTTGAAAAGGCGATGCTGGAGGGGCTCAGCTGGTTGGGCGGCCAGCTCTTGGTTTCGGCTCAGGTGGTGACCTCCCGAGTTCGGGGGTTCGAGCCCCGCGTCGGGCTCTGTGCTGGCAGCGTGGAGCCTGCTTGGGATTCCCTCTCCCTCCCTCTCTCCCTGCCCCTCCCCGACTGGTGCTGTCTCTCTCTGAACAAGTAAACTTGAAAAGGCGTCCTTAGAAAGGAAAGCGATAACTCAGGACACACGCTGGCTTCCTGAGACCCAAAGATACTACGTTGTCTTTCTCACTGCGATTTGTCTCGTTTGCCCTTTAAAAGTTGTATGGGGTGAGATATATTTATTGGTAACTGTTTTGTTTTTTTGGTGGCGCGGGGGGGCGGGGGAAGCTCTCCCTAAAGGTTTCGGCCAATTGAGAAATTAAATGTCCAGTGCACAGGACTAGACAACCAAATAAAACTGAATCCCTGAGCGCCCCCCCCCGCCCCACCCCCGCCACCGACCGTTAGCATGCAGTAATCACACGACTCAGTCATGTAATACAGTATCGTGGAGGGAACATTGCCCTGCAGTCCTGAGAGTCGAATCCCAGTCCTACCACACGGTCTCCTCATTGCTGTGTGCATTACGGCAAATCGTTCCTCTGGGTCTTACTTTTCTCACCTGTAAAATGGGTTGTCACGCCGGGTGATCCTTGAGCGCTGTGAACTTGGAATCCCTTTGCTAACTCTTCTCCCCGGTAATAGAACCTGGCGTAGTGAACGGAACCATCCTCTAGAGGCCGTGGACAAAGGATGGGACCTTGGACCTCCAGTACCCAGGTTCAGATCTTGGCTCCGTCATTTACATCTTACAGGCCTCGATTAAGTCAATCTTTCGTTGGGTCTCAGTTTCCGTGTCTGAAATACGGGACTAACAGATCTTACTTTGGGGAGGTCTAAAGAGTAAATAAACTGATGTATGCGCAGAGACTTCCCACACAGCAGGCTCTTGGTAGTTAATAAATGTTAGCTGCATAGGCACCTGACTCTTTACATGGATTGTCTGTGCTCTTTGTCTAAACTACTGAGTCCGTTTCAATTCTGTGGCCTCTCCAGAGACCTGGGTATAGGTCGTGTATGGCCTGTCCTCCTGGCAGGGTGTTCGAAGAATCCCATTCGATCATTCGTCCGTTTGCTTGTTTGTTTCTGGGCTTTGTTGTGGTTGTTGTTTTGGTGAGAGAGTGAGCATGAGCAGGGGAGGGGCAGAGAGAGGAGGGGAACAGAGGATCCGAAGCAGGATCAGCACAGCCAGCAGCGAGCCCAGCGCGGGGCTCGAACTCACAGACCATGAGATCGTGACCTGAGCCGAGGTCGGACGCCTAACCGACTGAGCCCCCCCGGGCGCCCCTGAAAAAAAAAATCACATTTGGAAACGAAAATATTGTCAGGGAATTAGGTCCAGAAAGTCAGGGGAGATGGAAAGCCTCAGGGCTATCGAGTAGATAACCCGGAAATAGTTAATGACGCTATAAGATAAACTGAAAGAAGAATCGTGGAGAGAAAACAACAAAGGAGCTGTTGAGGCAAAGAGAAAGCACCAAGTAATTTTCACTGGCTGGGGAGCTGGCTTTGGATTCACAGAGGTCTTATTTGCGCTAGAATTTTGGGAAGAATGAGTAGTATTTTGGCTGCTGGGGGATGGGGGGTTGGTGGCGTGTTCCAGGCTGGATGAGTGACGGAAGTAAAGGTTCACAGGTGAGAGAGGCGAATGGAAAACAAATGGTTGTGGCTAAAGTATAGGGCGAGTGGGGGAACACGGAGGAAAACAAGACTATAAAGGTAGCGGGCCAGGGTGGAGGGTCCGCTGCAGCCGAACCGTCCCTTGGCTTTGTTCAGGACCGCCTTGGACTCGGTGTGCAGCTCTCCTCTGTCCCCATGCCCCCAGGACGTCCGAATCCCTCTCCCTCTGTTCAGGGGGCCTTCGACATATCAGGGATTGTTGACTGGCAAGGTCTCCACGGACGATGACTCAGCTGAGGGTATCCAAGCTCAGGGACAGCCCTTCAACTTCTCCCCCCCGGTTCTCTTCCTCTCTGCCCCCTGACCCTCTGTGATGGAAAGTTCTTTTCCCTACCCGTCGCAGAACCACTGATGGCCAGCTGTAGCTCCTTTAGGTAAATGACAAAATAGTGTCCCTGCCAGGGAGACATTCATCCACCCAGCCCCCGTGGGGAGCCTCTCACCCCCGGCTGGTGCAGTGGGCTCCAGTCTAGAAGCCTGGGGAGCAGAGCAGAGATTGGACTTCAGGCCCCCCTTGCCCGCTTGGCTGGGCACCTCAGAGCGAGGCATGATCTCCGCAGCCGTGCCCACTGCGAGCAGACCCTGGCTCCTCCTGTGTCGCCGTTCCGTGGTTTCTCTTCACACCTCCCGAGCACAGCCACGTGTCGTCTCTTGAGTGGGAAGACAGGCCTTGCCAGCGCGCCTGGGGTAGCATCTCCTGCTCCGCCTGTGAATGCTTTTTGTAGAATCCGGTTTTGCTCCATCGTGGACTCGGGAAGCAAATGGCCCCCGGGGAACCAGTGAGAAGAGGAGGGAAGCACGCGGAGGAAACACAGGTTAATGCTTTGAGGTGTAACTTACAGCAGGGAGGTCGTCGGACAACGTGCTAAGGCAATGAGGATTTGTGGAACCGGGGAGGATTTGCAGAATGCACAGACATGCTTCAAGATTTGTCTCGAAGCCCAGATCACGACGTGTGTGACAGATGTTAACCGGGCTTATGGTGGTGACCCTCTCGCAATAGATACCCAGAGACGAATCGTGTCGTACGCCTGAAGCTAATCCAGTGTTACATGTCCCTTATACATCCGTTTTTTTTTTTTTTTTTAAAAAGGAGCCAGATCAAGTTATTCCCTCGTCTCCAAAGACCCCCTCTGTAACTTCTCCGGTCAGTTTTCAGGGTCCTTCTTCTGAGTCCCCATAACACTATGTGACACTCTGAGACTCAGTGTTGTGTGATAGTTTTGCTTTCCCATCACTAGACTTGGCTCACGAGGTCAAGGACATGCACTGTTCATCTTCACGTCACCTGCGTGGTCCCACAGGCAGGAGACACTCACAGCATGAGGGTACGTGGGAGGCCCCGTCTGTTTTGTTCACTGTGACATACCCAGTGCTTAGCGTATAGAAAGGGCTAAGCAACGACATCGGGAAGAAAGGAAGCGTAAAAGCAAGTTTGGGGAGGCAAAAGCGAAACAGCACAAGGAAGGACATCCGTTAAGAGGTGACTGTGGCAGCAGAGGTGAGCAAAGGAGGGAGTGAACTGGACCGCGGCAGGGGGGAGGGGTGCAGAGGAAAGGGACACACGGCTCCTGTTTCAAGAAAGGGGCCTGAACTCACATCACCTCTCCTTTCATATCAGTGCCCACAAATTATAGGATATATAATATATAATATAGAACTGTATTATAAATGTATCATATATAATGTATTGCAAATAAATATAATACAAACGATTTGTATTTGTAATACAAATTTGTATATTGTAATACAAATACAAATATTTAATATAAATATTAAAATATAGATATATACACTATGTATTTTTATTACTTTTTATTTTATGTATTAAAAATTTTTTTAATGTTTATTTTTGAGAGAGAGGGACAGACAGAGCATGAACAGGGGAGGGCAGGAAGTGAGAGAGACTCAGAATCCCAAGCAGGCTCCAGGCTCTGAGCCATCAGCGCAGAGCCCGATGCGGGGCTCGAACTCACGAACCAGGAGATCACGACATGAGCCAAAGTCGGACACTTAACCCGCTGAGCCACCCAGGAGCCCCTGTTATATATTTTTAAAGAAGTGAGGCCATAATTGCCTTTGAAAGCCAGAAGGCCATCTCTGTGGACCGGGAACGGTGGAAAACCCCTGGGATGATGAAAGCAGTTAGGACTGAAGGGAGAAGACCCACGACAGAGGACTCTTTGAAAGGATAAGGACACGTGCTTCCCTAACGGGCAGGGAGAGGTCTGGTAGGATCTTGCAGTGGTTCCACAGTGGGGGCAGCCACACTGTTAAGTACACGTAAGAATAAAGCAAGTGTTAAACATGTGAGTATAACCACCGTTAAAAGAGAATATAATATATCTCAGGCGTAGTGTAGAAATAAAAATATAGTTTATAATCTCAGGTGTGGGGCGCCTGGGTGGCTCAGTCGGTTAAGCGTCCGACTTTGGGCTCAGGTCATGATCTCACGGTTTGTGAGTTTGAGCCCCACGTCGGGCTCTGTGCTGACAGCTCGGAGCCTGGAGCCTGCTTCGGATTCTGTGTCTTTCTCTCTCTCTGCCCCTCCCCTGCTTGCTCCCTGTGTCTCTCTCAATAAATAAACAAACAAACAAACAAACAAACAATTATAATCTCAGGTGTAGCGTAGAAATAAAAAAAGGACCATAGAAAACTTGATCAACCCAACAAAGCAGGGGAGAGAGAAACAAAGAACATTCATGGAAATAGAAAAAAAACACAAAAAAGCAGGATTCGTAAGTCCACTTAGGAAAGAGAATTTCAAAATAAATGTGCCTGTCATCATACAGGCACATTAACTGACCTCAGTGCAGTGGAATGGGACATCGCCAAGAACAACCAAAAAGGCCCCAACATCTGACGTCAGAGATGAAAATCCCTGCTTACAGAAGTCTTTGGTTCACAAGAAGGAGGAGGAAGGAAAAAGAAATAAAAATAGACCCTGCTTATTAAAACCTGTAGGAGCCAGCCACATTTATAATTCTAAATTCATTTGTTAGAAAACAAAAAAGAATGAAAATGAATGACTTCAACTTTCAACTCAAGAAACTAAGAAAAAAAAAAAAACCAAACAGCAATGTATGAGGAGACAGAGAGGAAGAAGAGAAAGAACAAAGCAGCAGAACAGAACTAATAGACGGGCACCTGGGTGGCTCAGGCAGTTAAACATCTGTCTTCGGCTCAGGTCATGATCTCGCTGTTCATGGGTTCGAGCCCCGCATCAGGCTCTGTGCTGACAGGTCGGAGCCTGGAGCCTGCTTCGGATTCTGTGTCTCCCTCTCTCTCTGTGTCCCTCCCCTGCTCGCTCTCTGTCTCTCTTTCTCTCAAAAATAAACAAATATTAAAAAAAAAAAAAAAGAACTAATATTGATACAGGCAGAATTCATTAAACTGAGAGTAGCCCCCAAAACAAAATAATAGTGATGGTTAGGAAAGCCAAAAGTTGTTTTTAAACTAATAATTTACGTTAAAAAAAAAATTAAAAAAAAAAAGGGGGGGCGTCTGGGTGGCTTGGTCGGTTAAGCGTCCGACTTCGGCTCAGGTCACGATCTCGCGGTTCGTGAGTTCGAGCCCCGCGTCGGGCTCTGTGCTGATGGCTCAGGGCCTGGAGCCTGTTTCCGATTCTGTGTCTCCCTCTCTCTGACCCTCCCCCGTTCATGCTCTGTCTCTCTCTGTCTCAAAAATAAATAAACGTTAAAAAAAATTTTTTTTTAAACTAATAATTTAATTGCTCCCATTTTTGGCGTCATGCACACTTACTAACATGTTACCCATAATAATACATTTAATTCTCATTTCAGGCTCACGAAGTAAGTTCTACCATTACCTCTTTTGCAGATCAGTAAACAGAGATACAGAGAGGTTCAGTAATTTGCCCAAGGTCACACAGTAAGGGTCAGACTTAGGGGTTGAATACCACAGTCTGGAAGTGGTTGACACTGTATATTAATATTGTATATTAACACAGTGTACGAATATACCACTAAAGCACACTAGGAAGAGAGCAGTTAAGAAAGAAGAGACAGCACAAATAAGATTCAGGATAAAAAGAACGTAATTATGGATAGGGACACCATTTTCTTTTCTTTTTTAAAAAAAAATTTTTTATTTTAATGTTTATTCTTGTTTATTCTCGAGAGGGAGACAGACAGAGACAGAGCATGAACAGGGGAGGGTCAGAGAGAGAGGGAGACACAGAATCCGAAGCAGGTTCAGGGCTCCGAGCTGTCAGCCCAGAGCCCGATGCGGGGCTCGAACTCACAAACCGCGAGATCATGACCTGAGCCGAAGTCGGTCGCTTAATGGGACACCATTTTCAAAAGTATAAGAAAACCTTACCCACCTCTTTACACGGATGCACTTGGAAAGCTGGGGTTTCAAAATTTTTATAAGGAGAATGTACTTACGGATTACTTGTGCCATTAAAAATTCATTTAAAAAATCACTTACAGGGGTGAAGGAGGTACAGGCTTCCGGTTATAATGACTAAGTCACCAGGATGAAAGGTACAGCGTAGGGAATAAGTCAGTGGTAGTGTAACGAAAAGTGTATGGTGACAGAAGGCAGCCACGCTCTGGTGAACACGGTAACATACAGACTCATGGAATCACTATGTTGTACACCTGACGCTGATGTAACATTGTGTGTCACTTATACGTCAGTTAGACCAATTACGTAAATAAAAATCCCTGAAAGAAATGGAAAAGGAAGACATGAAAAGCAGTGATATACCCGAACGCGCCCCGGGGACAGACTGACTGGCTCTGGGAGCACAGCGAGCTTGAGGAGATGGTTCCGGAACTTCTGGATCACGGGACTGGCAGTGCGCCAAGTGGAATTGCAAACACAGGAAGCAGGGAAGGTTTGGGGATGAAAGATCATGAATACAGGTTGGGTTTGAAGGGTCCCTGGTGTTTCTGTCACAGCCTCGCTCGGAGGGTTAGACATCCAATGCCCAAGATGTACGTTTGGTTCAACAGGTCATGACCAACTGCTGCTTTCCGAAAAACACATATCATCCCTGTTCATCCTTCCGGGTACAGGCAAAGTGTTATTGTGCAGACCAGGGTCAAAAGGATATTTCTCTCGATCTGCTTTCCAGAAAGAAAAAAATTAAAGAGTAGGAGGCGGTCCGCTCAGTTACCAAACTGTGAAAAACAGACAACCCTTGTCTTGTCGTAAGGCTCTGGAGAAAATAGTGTTCCCAAACACAGCTGACGGTGCAGCCTGAGTGTTTCAGCACTCAAGTGTGCGTCCCCTTGGACCCAGAGATGCCACTTCCCCGTTCATCCCAGAGACAGACGAGGCCAGTGTAACCTTTGCAGTTTTATGTTACATAGCCAGTCCACCGAAAGGTTAGTGAGGGGCGGCCGGGTGGCTCGGTCCGCCGAGCGTCCCACTTTTGGTGCTGGCTCAGGTCATGATCTCGCGGTTGTGGGATTGAACCCCATGTCCGGCTCCTCGCCGAGCATGGAGACTGCTTGGGCTTCTCTCCCTCCCTCTGTCTCTCTGTCTCTCTCTCTCTCTGCCCCTCCCCCACTCGCACTCCATCTCTCAAAAATAAATAAAGGATTGGTTGATTTTAAAGAAGTTTAGTGATGGTACATCAGTACTATGGAATGCTAGGCTGCTGTCAAAAAGATGAACGTGCTCCCATTCCGTCAACAGGGAAAATATATAACGCACGTAACATCCGGACAACATATTAGCAACTCAGAATAAGGCTCAAAACCAGAATCTACACTCTCAGCCTACGGATACACAATTGTGTATGCACAGCAGACTATAACGGTGGCCACCTCTAATGAGTTTAGCTTGTTTTCTATACATCTTCCTATATGGCTTACGTTATCTCTATGAATGTGCATTAACTTTATCATCAGACAAAAAATAGAACTGCTTTCATTTTGGAAAAGCATCTAAAGTCACCCAAGTGAAACTCAAGCATCAGTCCCCCGTATTAATTGCATAATGAACAGGTCTCTCTTAGTGGCCTTTCTCTTTTATGGTTTTACCGCCCAGCTTTAGGATTTCTAGATCGAGATTTTGTAGCCAAGATTAGAAATAATAAGGGAATAAAATGCTCGACTTGATTTCTCCATGAATAAAAGGACCGAATCTGCTTTGTCAATTAATATCCTCTTAAGATTATCCTCTAAGGCTTATGTATAGTAATAGCAAGTAATTTGCAATAAAGCCCCGTGACATGTACGTCATCATCGGATGGTAACCAGTGTTGTGTCTTTTTTCCCACATTCAGATGTATCAGAACACGGATGGCCATGTTTCCGACCGTCCTTCCGTCTACCAAAACAGGCAACCTTACAGCAGAGAGGTGGAATCGGGTTTACTCACCCCACAGGCTCCTGTCGAAGATTCCTAGAGAAACGACTTAGTCTTAAGGACTTCCTCCCTTCAACCCCCAGCTTAAACAGGCTATAGATTACCAAAACAGGATTAATCTCATCACTAAAAGAAAGTATATTCTCAACTGCTGCTTTGCTGGACTTTTCTCTAGAAGCTCTCTGTATTTACTCTTGTTTTCAAAGGAACTTTTGTAAAAAATCACATCATCCTTTGCACAAGGCAGGAAGAGCTGATAATTAACTTTATTGGAGCATCTACCCACATCCAAAGGCCTTCTCAGTCTGGCTTCAGTGAAAATTGTGTACCTGAACTATAGTATATTCTTGTAAATACATAAAACAAAAGCATTTTGCTAAGGAGAAGCTGATATGATTTTTTTAAATCTATGTTTTAAAACAATATGTAACTTTTCCAGCTATTTAGTGATATATTTTATGAATGAAAATAAAATTTCTTCTTTAGAGTTGTTTGTCATTGAATTGTTTGCATGGTCTATTTAGGGAAAGACTTAACTGGAGGGGAGGAACCTAATGAAATTGTGTGCAATGTTCTGTATTTTTTTTTTTTTTTTTCCTACTGAGAAGGTCCATCCTTTTGTTGGATCCTTAAAAGGATCTGTGACTCCTGCCCCCAGACCAGGAACCAAACAGCTGGCGAAGGCTTGCTTTTCTGCAGCACTTCATTGATTCAGCCTCCCTCGTCCTTTGAAGCTTAGCTCCCTCCCTCCCACAGGCTTACAAACTTGGACTTGCCCCTGTCCTTACATTCCAGTGTGGTTCTTGGTGAAGGTCTGCCTTCTCTTGTCCTCCCTTCCAGTGCCTCGGTTAAGATAAGAGCCCTGAAGCCAGTCCCGCTAGGCCGGACTTCTCTGTCCACCACTCTTCGCCATGCAACGTTGGTCAAGTGACTGAACTTCGTTAGGCCCCAGTCTCCCGTTCTGGAAGAAGAGATAATGATGGAAGGAATCTCTGTCACAGGGCTGCTGTAAGAATTAGATGGATAACATACATAATATATGCATGTCATAAATATACACATTCATAGATGGTCCCCAACTTACAGCGGTTCAACTTACTATTTTTCAACTTTACGACGGCGCAGAAGGGATACACGTTCAGTAGAGACGGTCCTTTGAATTTTGAATTTCGATCTTTTCCTGGGTTAGCGATATTACCCTCTTTCATGATGCTGGACAGTAGAAGCTCCCAGTCTGCCGTGGGATCACAGGGTAAACAAGCAACACCCTGGCCAGCATTCTGGTTTTTTACTCTGGGTACGGTATTCCGTCTGTGACATGAGAGATCCAACACTTTATTATAAAATAGGCTGGGTGTAGATGATTTTGCCCAACTGGAGGCTGACATCAGTATTCTGAGCACATTTGAGGTGGGCCAGGCTAAGCTGTGATGTTCGGTAGGTTGGGTCTATTAAATACATTTCAACTTAGGATATTTTCAACTTACTGTGGGTTTACTGGAACATGGCCCCTCCTGGGATGTTTATTCCTCTTTAAGCCCGTGCTTTGTTGCTAGACTTGAGCTCTGTCTTAGGTCTTTCTCAGCTCCACCAGCCATCATGAGTGATGGCTTCCTCTGCTGAAATCTACAAGCTTCTTGTCCATATCATCCAACTGGCCCTTAACATGAACATCCTTTCTTTTCGCTTGGATTTCTTTCAAGCCACAAAAATGTATTATCTTTCAGTTCTATAGGTAAACAGTTCGACAAGTGTCCTTCTGGGCTAAAATCAAGGTGTCATCAGGGTTACGTTCCTTTCTGGAGGCCCTAGTGGAGAATCTGTGTCCTCACTGGTTCCACCTTCTACAGGCTGCTAGAATTCCTTGGCTGGTGGCCCCCTGCCCCCATCTTCATAGCCAACAATACTGCATCTTTCCATCTGTTCTTCTGCAACCTTGTCTCCCTCTGCCCATGAGCTCAGCAGAGACCGGTTCTCTCATTGCAAGGATCATGTCTCTTCACTTGGATTTTTAGAAGCGTGAAAGTAGATATGATTTATTCTAAGTTCTATGCTTAATTCCCATTTGTGTATACAGTCAGGACACAAGAAATATCTGTATTTGATTTTTTTTTTTTTTTTTACCTACTCAATTTAAAGCATCAAATATGCTTGGTGTTAAGAATTCAGATAATTTTGTCTTTTTACTTACAGTAGTAAGTGAAACTTTCCCTTTATGTGCCCAACCCAAACCCCAAAATGTTCCTTCAGGGGAAATGCTGTTAAAGTTTCAGATAGATTTCTCCCACCTTCTTGTTTAAATATACGTGCGTTACTTACACATACTTACACAAATACACTCAACCCACCGAATTCTTTGTTTTTTTACATAAAACGGAACCACACCAGCCAGCCATATTGTCAAATGTATTTTGATTCTTAACAACATGTCAATATTTTCCCAACTATACATGTTTGTGAAGCACCTGTGATGAGGTAAGTGTTAAGAAACATATGTATCATCTCATTAAATCTTCGTTAACTGCCTTATGAAGTAGGTACTAAAATGATACCATTTTTTTTCTGGAGAATTGGAAAGTTAACTTAGTAACCTGTGATCTCCAAGCCCTTGTTAACACTTACCTTGTGGTGACTCTTGGGTTCTATTATTATTTTATTTATCGTATTTATTTATTTTTAATTGTGGTAAAAACAACACATAACAGAAAACATAAAAAAATTTGTTAATGTTTATTTATTTTTGAGAGAGAGAGAGAGAGAGAGTGCACGTGGGGGAGGGGCAGAAAGAGAGAGAGAGAGAGAGAGAGAGAGAGAGAGAGAGAATCCGAAGCAGGCTCCAGGCTCTGAGCTGTCAGCATAGAGCCCGACGCGGGGCTTGAACCCACGAACACAAAAGATCGTGACCAGAGCTGAAGTTGAAGGATTAACTGACTGAGCCACCCAGGTGCCCCTCATCTTAACCATTTTTAAGTGTAAAGTTCAGTATTACTAAGTATATTCACATTGTTGTGAAACCAATCTCCATAATTTTTTATCTTGTAAATCTGAAACTCTGTCCCCATTAAACAATAATTCCCCCCTTCCCTTTCTCCGAGCCCCGGCAACCATCATTCTGCTTTGTTCCTATGAATTTTGCTACCTCATATAAGTGGAATTATACAATATGTGTCGTTTTGTGACTGACTTATCTCACTTGGCACAATGTCCTCAAGGTTCATCCGTGTTGTGACACGTGACAGTACGTATTTCCGTTCTTTTTAATGCTGAATAACATTTCGCAGTATGTGTATACATTTAGTGATTCACTTATCCATTGATGGACATTTAGTTTGCTCCCGCTCTTGCGTTTTGTGAGTAATGGTGCTATGAACACGGGTGGGCAAATACCTCTTTGAGAACCTGCTTCCAATTCTTTGGCATATTTTTGTTTTCTTTTGTAAAGAAGTGGGATTGCCGGATCAAATGGTAATCGTATTTTTAACTTTTTGTTGTATATATTATTTTTAAAGATGCCGTTATAGTGATCATGTGTTTCTTTGGCCATCCGGTATCTACTCCCATTTCTTTCAGTAGTAGCACTGTGATTTGATACATTACTCGTCCCTATGATATGGAGGCAGTGGGGTGGGACTTCAGTGGGGGCAGGGGGTGGTGCCTTCTAGCCAAGGAGGGTCCTTGACTCAAGCCTGGCTGATAAACTTCCTCTTTCGTTCTGGAAGTTGGTGCCCGACCTGGATTCAGGCAAGGATGAAAAAGGGAGTTGGGGGGGCCGGGGGGCGCCTGGGTGGCTCAACTGGTTAAGTGTCCAACTTCGGCTCAGGTGATGATGATCTCACAGTTCGTGGGTTCGAGCCCCGCGTCGGGCTCTGTGCTGACAGCTCAGAGCCTGGAGCCTGCTTCGGATTCTGTGCGTCCCTCTTTTTCTGCCCTCGTCCACTCGTGCTCTTTCTCTGTCTCTGAAAAATGAATAAATGTTAAAAAAAAAAAACAGTATTTTTTGAAATAGAAAAGAAAAAGAGAAAGGGAGTTGGAACTTACAATTCTCAGCAACAGCAATCTCCGACCGAGAGTGATAAGCAGTCCCCACTTCCTAGATCCCTGGAGCTGCTCTGGCCCCTCTTCTTGCCCAAGCCTTGCTCTCTGGCCTTCCTGAGCCTGGGAGCCACTGTCTCTTTTCCAGAAATCCCCTTCGCATGCTGTGAACCCAAGTCGGCGTCCAGTGCTTCCAACCGAGACCCTTGGCACATACACCTGCGGCCAAACCGATTTCAGTCAGACCCACATACGTTCTGAACGTGACTTCGCTGTGGATGGGAACCAACAAGTACGTTTGTATGTGGGATCACCCACACGGCACCCCCCTTGCTGCTGTAGTACCCAAGGCGCCGAAGAATTTGGTTTCCTTGCAAATGAATACTCTCTTGCTCATGAGCTTTCTAGAAATGGCCCCATGCCCTACGTAGACTTCCAGTTCCTGCTTTCTTGAAAAAAGAAAAAAAACCCAGTTCATACTTCTCAGATTCACTCACGCTGTTACATGGATCTTAAGGGCTTGTATTTCGCTGATGTGCAACGTGAATATACAATTACCACCATTTGTTCATTTTCACACTGATGATATTTGGGGCTTCGGGGCTGGGTGGGGTAGTGGGTTCATGGGTGTTCATTAATATTATTTTTCTTTATAACATAACTTTTGTATGTATCAAATATAGTATTTAAAAGGCAACATTCTCCAGGCGTCTGATGGCTCGGTCGGTTAGGCGTCCGACTTTGGCTCAGGTCATGATCTGGCGGTTTGTGGGTTCGAGCCCCAAGTCGGGCTCTGTGCTGACAGCTCAGAGCCTGGAGCCTGCTTGGGATTGTGTGTGTCCCTCTCTCTCTGCCCCTCCCGCACTCACGCTCTGTCTCTCTCTCTCTCTCTCTCTCTCTGAAAAATGAATAAGTATTAAAAATAAACATAAAAAATAAAAGGCAACACTCTCTGAGGAAGGAAGGTATTTAAAACCCTTGTTGGAGGAAACAAAATCAGACTCTATCAAATCCAGCTCTTACCACAGATCTGGTTTGAGTTCGGTCGTTTGTCTCTGACATAACTACACGTTTTTAAAAGAGATTTTATTTTTAAGTAATCTCTACACCCAACGTGGGGCTCCAATTCACAACCCTGAGATCCAGAGTTGCATGCTCTACCGACTGGGCCAGTCAGGCGCCCCAAACTACACATTGTTAACACGGCTAAGAACACAACTCAAAAGCACGGATCTCAGAGACGGGTTCTGCTACTGCGTGCACAGCCCTTTCCATCCGACCAGTAGGTGGCGCCCCAGGACTACTGTTTTTTCCCTTAATCTCAATCACAGGGCTTGACTTCACTCCTACACCCTACCCTGCCTTTGGAAAGGCACATTGTAACCAACAGGATAAAGAAAAGGCCGATCTGTTGGTGAGAGGGAAGAACAACCCTCTACGCAGATCACTTAAGGTCATTTATTCAATATTCAGTTATTTCAGAGTTGACTCTGCTAACGATTGTGGGCTTTATGTGCATTATTCATCACATTCTGGACATTAACAGAGCAGTCTATGTCAGCTTCTTTATGGGACGTTTTTTTCGAACACCAATATCTTTTAACGTTTATTTAGTTTCGAGATGGGGGTGGGGGGAGGTGCAGAGACAGGGGGGTGGTATAACGGATCTGAAGCGAGCTCTGTGCTGTCAGCAGCAAGCCCCGATGCGGGGCTTGAACTTACGAACCGTGACACCATGACCTGAACCTAATGCTCAACCGACTGAGCCACCCAGATGCCCCAGACCTTTCATTTATAATTAATTTTTTTTTGAGAGAGAGAGAGAGCGTTTGCACACGAGGGAGGGAGACAAATCCCAAGCAGCCTCCACGCACAGCACGGAGCCAGATGTGGGACTCAGGCTCAGTCTCATGATTTGAGCGGAAATCAAGAGTTCCGCGCTTAACCGACTGAGCCACCCAGGTGCCCCTGTAGGACCTGGTTTTTAACATTCACTTCTACGCAGCACGTTTATCTGCCCAGGGGATTGACTTCTGAACTGACTCTTCTCGGAGCGTCTTCTGTGCTGAGTGCTGCCTGAGCCTGGACTGGCCTCCTACTGAAAACAAAGAGTCTGTTTCCCAGAGATCTTTCGGAGTAAAAAATACAGCCAGGGAAGATGTCCTGGGTGACCTCCTATTGGAGTTCCAGCCCTTCAATTAGCCGCCTTGTGTCCCTCCTTCACCCACCACTTGTGTTTCTTCCTGATCGTTCTTCTCTCTCCTCAGCTCTTTGCGAAGGACTTTCTCAGGAACACGCTTATCCGGGCTCCTCGGCCATTCCCCGATCATTTTGTCAAAAATAAATGACATATCAGCTTTCACATTTGTTTCTGTCTATGCCATTACCATCAGCAACAGAAAAAAAGAAAATGGTGGGGGGGGGGGCTGTTATCACCTAAAAACACTCTATCTTTTCAGCTCGTAGGAGTCCAATGTGTATTACATCCCACATTATCTTACCGAGGCAGGAAAGGCATGGATGAATTTTTTTTTTTTTTTTTGGTAGCAAAACACATATAACATATATGCATGTGCATGTACAACCTACGCCCTGCAACCATTCCTCGTGCGGAGTTCAATGGCATTCAGCACATTGACACCGTTGTGCAAATCACCACCACCACCGTGTCCAGATGGAACGTTTTCATCTCCGCAAACGGAAACCGTCCCCATTAAACATTAACTCCCTACCCCCTCTACCTCCAGCCCCCGGCGACCACCTTCCTACATTCTGCCTCTGTGATCTTGACTCCTCTAGGCACCTCATATGAGTGGAATCACCCAGGATGGGTCGTTTTGTAACTGGTTTATCGCACCTGGCGTATAACGTCCTCAAGGTTCGCTGCGATGAACTCTTTATATTACCATTTGTCGATAATACACTTTGTCCCGCAGCTGTGCTAAAGGCACATGTATCGTCCCATTTAGTCAAACGTGGGGTAGGAGTTGCTGCGTGGCAGCTGAACAGCTGGTGACACCAAGGCGCTTGAAGAAGGTTAAGTCGCTGGGGCGCCCGGTGGAGGGGCTCGGTCGGTCAAGCATCTGACTTCAGCTCAGGTCACGATCTCACGGTTCCTGGGTTCCAGCCCCGCGTCAGGGTCTCAGCTGTCAGCGCAGAGCCCGATCAGATCCTCTGTCTCCCTCGCTCTGTGCCCCCCAAATGCAAATAAACATTTAAAAATTTTTAAAAAAAGAAAGAAAGCAGGTTAAGTCACTTCCTTAGACACAAAGCAGGTACTAAGTACTCACCCATCTCACAGCCACACCGGGGGGTCTGGGCTCCTGCCAGGGCCTGTTGCTTTGGCTCAGTCCTCAGCTTATGAAAGCCGTCTGGGAACAGCAAGATGAGATGAGTTCTGACTCCCGATGTGCCTCAAATTAAAAACGTCTGTGAGGGGCGCCTGGGTGGCGCAGTCGGTTAAGCGTCCGACTTCAGCCAGGTCACGATCTCGCGGTCCGTGAGTTCGAGCCCCGCATCAGGCTCTGGGCTGATGGCCCGGAGCCTGGAGCCTGTTTCCGATTCTGTGTCTCCCTCTCTCTCTGCCCCTCCCCCGTTCATGCTGTGTCTCTCTCTGTCCCAAAAATAAATAAAAAACGTTGAAAAAAAAAAAATTTAAAAAAAAAAAAAAAAAACGTCTGTGAAAGAAAAGCAATCTGTCTTTCTGGTATCTTCTTGACAAAACACTTCACGCCTGCTCCACTCACGAAAAGTTAAGGGCTGCTGGTGGGAGGGAGCGGACGTGTGAACGTTTCAGCTACCAAAATGAAACAAAACTGCGTGCCCGTTTAAGAACTTTTCCCGTGTCCTGGTAAAAGTCTCTTGGAAAAATTATACTAAAGTCAAAGATGATATATTCAGCAACCGGAAGGCAAGAATGCCATCTGGTGCTGTTGATTTATGAGGCTACATCTTTATATAATTTAACTGTTTATTTTTTATCTATTTAATTTTTAAAGGTTATTTATTTTGAGAGAGAGAGAGAGAGAGAGAGAGAGAGAACGCTCCAGCAGAAGGGCAGAGAGAGAGGGAGAGAGAACATCCTGAGCAGGCTCTGCGTCATCAGCCCAGAGGCCGACCCAAGGGCTTGGGCTCACATATCCTGAGATCATGCCCTGAGCCAAAACCAAGAGCTGGACGCTCAACTGACTGAGCCACCCAGGCACACCTCTATAACTTTTTTAAAAAAGCTTTATTGAGGAGGTTCTGGATGACTCAGTTGGTTGAGCGTCGACTCTCGATTTTGGCTCAAGTCATGATCCCAGGGTTGGGGGATCCAGCTCCGTGATGGGTTCCGTGCTGAGTGTGAAGCCTGTTTAGCACTCTCTCTCTCTCTCTCTCTCTCTGCCCCTTCCCTCACTTGTGCTCTCTCTCTCAAAAAAAAAAAAAACTTTCCTGATACATAAATCATATACCACACAATTCTCTTATTTATATTGAACTACTCAATAACTCAGCTTTTTCCCCGGATGAAAGTTGCCTTACTTGCTCACCGCCTTCCATGTTTCTGGTTGGTTTGATTGGTTGAGGGTCAGCAGAAGTGGAGCCCAAGGTGCTGAGTCAAGCCCAGTGGCACGAGCTGCTGGTTCCACGTTGGTAATTTGTATTTTGTTGTTGTCGTCAACATTGCTTCCGCGTCCGTGACTGTTTAATTCCTGAACTTTTTGCGTCTTGAAGGTTCCTACGTCGGTAGGTTATCGGGAGTGCCATTATTATACGATAGATACAGCAAAATAAAAGGTTCGGTTTCCAGCCCTGTGCCAGAATGGTGGTAATATCAATAGGTAGGTCTTTCCCACCATGCCTCTCGGCATCATCGCTGTGCTGCGAGCGGAAGGGTTTCCATTTGCAAATTCAGATGTGGTTCTTGGAGCAGCCGAGAACCCCCAGGCTCCAAGCCCCAGGCAGCGGCTCCTTTGGGGGCGGGGAGACCCTTGATGTGCAGAGGTAAGAGCAGGAAATGATAAGGGGTCATATAAAAGGGGGGGGGGCGACAAGGAGCGATGGAACCAGAATGCGCTTCTTTCTCTACTTCTGCTCTACCTGCTTTTCCCAGCGTCTGGGGATGAGGGTGGTAATGAGGCGAAGGAGCCTGGACAGACCAGGGTGGGGATCCAGCCAGACTCCTCCTCCCTTTCCCCACACTCTGATTTGAACATTGCAGGTGCTTCACAGGTCACACTACAATGAACCGAGGCTGGTGGGGGGGGGGGTGGCGGAGGGAGAAGAAATGGATGGCTATTGGCCTGTTGACTGGGCCCACCGCAAAGCCTGCATGGACAAGCAAAAGACTATAACGGCGGGAAGGAAAGAGGAGAAAACTCTGTGGTTGGTCCAATGGAGAGATTCGACACAGAAAATAGTCCCCATTTTACAGACAAGCTGAAAAACAGAAGGTTCGGTATCTTGACAAACGTCTGATTGTAATGGCGGAACCGGGATCAAAACCCTCCCGGGTCCCTGTTCTCCACGCTGCGTTCTACTGCCTGAAACTCATACACCACAGGATTCAATGTGCTTTCACATACACACAAGTATGTTACACGTAAGTGTTAATCTCGTATCTCCTCTTTGACATTTGAAGACAAGCCAGCAACGGTGGTACTTCGGGCGCTGGATTTACTTCCTTGAAAAGCAAATTTTTGAGGCGCCTGGGTGGCTCAGTTGCTTGAGCATCCAACTCTTTTTTTTTTTAATGTTTTATTTTATTTTTGAAAGAGAGAGAGAGATGGAGCGGGAGCAGGGGAGGGGCAGAGGAAGAGGGAGACACAGAATCCCAGGCGGGCTCCAGGCTCCGAGGCATCAGCACAGAGCCCAAGGCGGGGCTCGAACTCAGGAACCGTAAGATCGTGACCTGAGCCGAAGTTGGACGCTTAACCCACTGAGCCACCCAGGAGCCCCTCCCCTCCTTTTCTTTGACTTTATCTTCCACGGTAGTTTTCATTTTGAGTACCCATGAAGGATATCCGGGTGAGAAATTCGATCCATGTGGTCATTGGGTCAACAAATTCACCCCATGGTGTTTATTATGCGCCTACCGTGGGCACGGTTCTAGGCACCCGGGACACAGAAGCACGCACGACACGCTGTCTCCAGGCTCATGGCATTGGTCAGAGCTGAGAGGTGATATGCAAATAAGTAAATATAAGAAGCAAAGTGATTTCAGATAAGCATATATTCTCAGGAAGAAGACAGCACATAATGGTGTTTGAGGGACAGTTGAGAATGGGGCAGAGTTATTGCTTTGAGACCACATCCCGTTTCAAGAGCATTTATAAAGCACCTGATGTCTTAGGTATCCGAAATACAGGGAAAGCGCGTAAAGCACACTACCAGGCCCCACAGCGGCAACAGAGGGGAAATCAAATTCCAAGCGGGTTGACTTGCGACCAGTCTCTGAGTTACCAGACGGAGCTTCCCGGGACGACGTTGGCGTTAAAATGTTCATGACACCGAGAGTCTCTCTGGCTTGAAGGCCCACAGTGAAATCGGGTCCCTCCTGGCTTTGTGGGAGCAGAGTAGCTGGAAACATTCCTCCCGTAGAGCCCTCCGCTCCCTGGACTGGAGCCTGAAGCCTGTGTTTGTCCATCGCCCGAGTACTCTGGACCCACTGCTCCCAGAAGCATTCAAACCATGCCAAGCGGGTGTTGCATAAAAAACACACACACACACAACCACGAAAAAAGCTTGTGTGTTCGGCAAATATAAGCGGGTGAGCGGGCCGAGCGTCGCTCAGTCGCCGAGGGGGGAGCTGACGTTCTGCTTCGTCCAGCTGAACGCAAGCAATGGACATGGAGAAGGTCAACTCCATGGACTTTGGAGAATTTGTGGACGTGTTCGGGAATGTCGTTGAGAGATGCCCTCTGATTGCGGCTGCTGTGTGGTCCCAGCGCCCGTTCTCCAACTCGGAAGATTTAGAGAAGCACTTTTTTGCCTTTATTGACGCCCTTCCACAGTCAGGTGAGGCTGCGGCATTAGAGTCTGTGCGAAGGGCTTTCAAGCGTATTTACCCGAATGGTTTGAGATATTTTAGCCTAGTTGCTTATCACTGACGTATCGATTGGTATTTTTATCGTAAGGCTCGATCTCCTTAGACTCGGTCAATGAGGGTCAGATGCTTGCGAGGTGTCGGGCCGGAGGTAGAATTGCCGAGGTAGGTCGGCTCGGGTAAAGGGGTTGTTAAATATTAAAGCCACGAGGTCACGACGCGAGAGGAACAGGCACCGTTCTCCTCAGGCCTCGCAGCCCCACAGAGGCCAAAGGTCAGGCTGAGGGCCCACCCTCTCTTAGCCAAGTGTGTTGGCTCTGGGAATGTCCTGTATGCAAGAGAGGAGACAGCACGGTATCAGAATATCTCAGGAGCCCAGGGGAAAGAGCAAATGGCTGACATTTTTACCAGAAAGGGCCAGTTTGGACTGGACCACCGAGGAAAGTAGACTCACTCAGATCAGCAACTCCCTAAGGGAGTGAAGAGGAAAAGACAAAAATCTGAAGGAATTCCTCTGGCGAAAGGGAGAGAAATTGTTGATTTCCTCTGGCTAGAGAGAGACAAGGCGACCCTTGCGGGTGTGGGGTGAGGAGGGTGGAGGTTTAGGCTTACCCCAAGTGACTCAGAGTGACACAGGGCCTCACAGGGATTCAGAGACCGAGGGTTAGAGTCAGGGCTGCTTCCGGGGCTGTTCGGGTATCTTCAGAAAAGCCTGAAGGGAGGCGAGGGGCAAGGGCTGCCTTCACAGAGGGGCTCCCACAGAGGCCTGGTGGGTGGGGGTGGGGGTGGGGGAGAGGAGGACCGCCACGGTCTTCTCCTCCATTATGAGGCCAACGGACAGTCTTGCCCATCCGTCCAGAGTCTGACATCCGGGGGGGTTTCCGAACGTCCCCCAAATAAGGAACTCGTTTTAATTGATTTGGGGCACATCTAGCAAGAGGAGAGGATCGTGTTATAAAATCAAACGGACAGAAATGTTGACAGTCACCCCCTTCTCGGGGCCTCTCTCAGCTCTGCCACTGGGCTCGGGCATTCGTGGGGCTGAAGGATACCAAAGCCTTGTGACCGATGACTCACAGGATGGTCAGTCCCAGCTTGATGAGCCGAGAGGCTCCCCTTGTCAGCATACAGCCTGCAGAACAAGCTGGAAAGAGTAAGAGGCTACCAGAGCCCATGTTCTAAATGTCTGACAGGAAAAGGCAGGTCAAATGGAAGGCTTCTAGGCCAGAGGGGAAATAATTTTTAAAGGGTGTGAATGCCTTATGAATGGCATTTTTTCTATCATGTTAAAAAAAAATAAAGGAGAAAAATTCCATGATCTGTCTCAATACCTAAGGGGTGGTAGGGCTGGGGAGGGAAAGGATTGCATGGATAATTCAAACCCAGTATTCACTGGTTTATCCAGTTATTCAACATTTATTTAGGGCTTACCGTGGCAAGAACTTAGATAATAAAATTAAAATTTCCCTATTTCCGTCTTCTCTCTCATCAGCAGTCCCTCCAATCAGTTTGAGCAGAGGTTCTCGTTAAGGTTAGTTAAGGTCTGGTTAAGGTCAAATCCAATCACAGTCCTGAGCAAAGCGGGATATGGGGATTGGCATTCACCCCCTCCCTCCTGAGGCTTGTATTTGATCCCTCTCCTAACTCAGTGGGAGCTCCGTATTCTGGTCGGTGTCAGAATCCTACATCGCTCAGTGAATAGGGACTTAATATCGAATGCGTGAAACGGTTCAGAAGATGAGATCGTAAGATGATTTTGAAAGGTGATGGATCCTGGTACCCTCTCCCCACACATTTCACCTGGAGCGACTTTAGTGACAGGTCCATGGGACAAAATGACCAGAGGGAGCTGGGGTCACTGGGGTGTTTGCTCCCTTCTGCATCAGACACCGTTCTTTGCAGGGACCTCCTTATGTGGATCCTGCTTGTCAGTCCTCTGCCAGTGTCCACATTCTCTTAGGCAGCTGGGAGCAGGGCTTCAAAGCTATAAGGGTGGCAACTTTGTATCTAATCACCTCCATGATGTTGGAGAGGCAACGTGAGCGATGAAAATAATAATAGCGAAAATGCATTTAACCCTTACTTTTGGTGTATTTCAGGCACTTTTGTAAACACTTTCCATTTGTTAACTCATTTAATCCTTATGATAATCTTATAAAACAAGCATTATCATTATCATATCCATCTTACAGATGAGAAAACAGAGGAACAGAAAGGATAATGAACTTGATCAAGAACACACAGCTAGAAAGTGGCAGAACCGGGATTCAAACCTTGATGGTCAACCCAGCAGCTTTTGAAGCATTTTTTAGAGAATCAGAACAGTCTAAAAAGAGTTTCTAGGGAGTTCTTTTATTCATTCACTAATCTGTTCAATTCATATTAATGCTTGATGTCCCAGATCCTACGTTGGGTTATTTCAATAAGCAAATGGAACGGGATTTACTGCATAGTCTAGCTTTAATCTGCAGAGTTGGGAATGTAATAGAGTCTTTTAATCCCATAACGAAAAGAGGCCTTAAAAGAAAGTTCGGGATAGGGTGATCTACCTGGTCAAGGATTTGTTTTATACACGATCTAAGAAAATCCTCTACAATTAGCAGAAAACAAAATCTTGTTTGTAGAGTAAACCAAGGTTGACAATCCACTCCGGTTACACTATGAGGATTATTGGTCAGTAGGTGGCAGTCCAGGATTAATATTCAGTTCTAGCACTAATTGGCCAAGCACCCTTTCAAGCCAATCAGTTCCTGATTTCCGGCCAAGGGGCGTGGAGAAAATAAAGGGAAGACAGTTGAAACACACATACACACACACACACACACACACACACACCCCAATTCAGTACTAATTTGTGTTAAAATCAAAGATAAAAAGTGCATCTCCTTGTGACATTTCAGAATTGCAATAATGCCATAATTTATTATTTAATACTTCTTTCAGAACATAGTTGTTGAATGAATAAAAAAGATACTAATAATTCCCTGAAATGCAGGCTCTCAGGTATTTAGAAGAGGCTGTTCAAATGTGTTCAATCGAAAGATATATATGGCACTCCTTCCCAAAAGTGATGTGTCGGTCAAGCGCCCACTGTGCCCCAGGAATTGTCCCAGGCGTTATGGACAAGACAAGTGCCTACCTTCAACGAGTTTACATTCTAGTAGAGAGAGACTGGATTAACATAAGTAAATGAGATAATTTCACATTCTAAAAAAGTATTAGGAGAAAATATGTAATAAAATAAGTCTTTCTTAGGAAGTGACACTGGAGTCCCAAAAACCAAAAGATGAGAAGAAAGCGGTCTAAGCTCCAGGAGAAGGCCATCTTAGAAAAGGAACCTGAGACTTTTTGGATCCAGGTGTCATAAAAAGAAAAACAAACTGATGGCATTTAAAGCCATGAGACCCAGTGAGGACACCTGGGCATTTGTGCAAATACAGAGGGGAAGAGAAGTAAGTATTGACTCCTGGGTGCTTCAGTGTTAGTGATCTGGCAGAACAGGAACCAATGACGAAAGTAGGCGAGTGATGATAATCTTTTAAGAAGGACAGAGGAACAACCATATGACATTCTCTCAAGAGGCTGAGGAAGAAGACAGGAGAACAGGCCGCTGGGTTTGGGCAAGATGGCCATCATCTGTGACCTTGATGAGCGCAGACTGGATGGCGGGTGGGACTGAAAGCTTGATAGAGTGAACCTGGGATAGGAGGTGAGAAACCCTTTGAGGTGTTTGCTAAGGAGGAGCAGAGATATAGGGAGAAGCTAGAGGGCAATAGGGAATCAAGGGAGAGTTTAATTTTGTTGGTGGGACGAGTGACTCTAAGGCGTGTTCGTGGTTGCTGAGGATAAGGCAGTGCCGGGAGTGAGGGGGGAAGAAACGGATGTTTGAAATTATAGTCTCGATATGGAAAGAGGACCAGCTTCAAGAACACAACAGATGGGGGGGGGGGGCGCCTGGGTGGCTCAGCTGGTTAAGCGACCTACTTGAAGCCTCCAACTCTGGCTCAGGTCATTATCTTCTTGAGTTCCAGCCCCACATCGGGCTCTCTGCTGTCAGCACAGAGTGTGGTTCTGATCCTCTGTCTTCCTCTCTCTCTGCCCTCCCTTGTGCATGTGCCTTCTTTCTCTCAAAAATAAACATCAACACACACACACACACACACACACACACACACACACCAGAAGGAATAGATGATCCATTGTACCGGCAGGGAGAACACACTAGTTGGTCCCGATGTAGGGACCCTGATGGCCTCTAATGGGATTCCAAGCCAGTTGCCTGCTCTGCTCTCCTATTGAAACGAAGAGTGTCCGCTTTGTGCCAGGAACTCTCCTAGATGCAAAGATTGATGACTTGTGGTCACAGCAAATAAGACACGTCTACCCCTACATCCCTGCGTGTGCCATGCCAAAGGCACAGGCCGGAGGGTTTCAGGAAAGACTGAAGAAAACAGGCAGCATTGAAATGGTCCGGCCAACCCAGGACAATCGACTGACCTGGTCAGTGCGCACCCCGGTGCGGCTGGGTCAGCGTCATCCCGGATAGTACTCCAGGGGTCAGTGGTGGGGAGAAAAGGTGGAGTCCTGGGCTGGCCCGGATCACGTTCTGGTTTTTTCCTGAGCTACCATCGTCTACTGGCCCCCTCGCACCTTTTTTTTTGTCTCTAATCTGCAGCTGTGTATATGGGTCGCAGGTGTGCGTGCGTGCGTGCGTGCGTGCGTGTGTGCGTGCGCGCGTGTGTTTTCTTCTTCTCTTTGCCCTGCCCTTCTCTGGGCCTCCCTTCTCTTCTCTTCCCCCTACCTTCCCCACAAACAGTGTAAAACACAGGTTCAGTCCTAGGCAAACATTAACCCCAGACGGTGTTTTCAAGAGGGGAGACAACCCAGGGGAGTGAGAAGCGAGGTGCAAGAACGAGGAGGAAAGGGGCAGGTGTGGCGCGCGTGGGACCGGCCCCGTTCCTCCGCGGTCCCCTAGGGGAGTCCGCTCGGGGCTGTATGGGGACAGACGCTAGCCCCACGCCGATGCTCCCCGCCAATAACTACTTTCCCCCAAGCTTGAGCTGGGCCTCTAGAGAATAAGAAATAGGGGGGAAAGGAAGTCAAGACGGGGGTCGGTCAGAAGACTGGGTCACGGTCCCCCTCGCCTAAAGGCTGCTTTGAAAGCCTGAATATGCAAGGAGGGGGCGCCAGGGAGAGCTCTCTGGGTCAGGACCTGTAGAGACGCTCAGGACTCTATTTCCCCTCCCCAGTCTGCCGTTTGCTGGGGGCCAGGGCTGGGTGGGTGCGGAGGGAATTCGGATTCGGAGTGGTGGATGGTCGCCGGGCACAGCCTCCAGGGCCTGGGGCGGGGATCAGTGCAGGTAGGGAATTTAACACCTTCATTTTCGCCCCACCCGGACCCGGGAAAAGAAGCACCTAGCATTTGCAGTGCCCCGGGACAGGACCCATGAGAAGGGGCCTAAAATAGTGGTGTCGTAGAGATGGAATTACAGGTGACACGACTTTCGTTTAAAACGCCCTTTAACCTTGGAGGGACGGCCAATGCCCCCCAAGTCGCCTGGTATTTGAGCTACTAGCCAAGTGACCTTGGGCAGGTCCCCTAATCCGTTCTGAGCCTCCACGGAATCCTCCCTTAAAAGCAGATGGTCCGGTTCTCCCGACCTGGACCCTGGTCTGTGAGTTGGAAGGTGCAATCCCAACCAACCTTTAAATGGGCAGAAACCGTAAGGTTTGAGTAAGGGGAGGTTTTACGCCGTATTTAAAACGAGTTTTAAATGATCTCCCTCTCCAACAGAGCTCCTGACTCATCTCAGCGCCAGAGTCAGATGCTTCGGCCCCACAGTCCAGTTAGAACGTTTACTACGACTAATAAGAACGGCTGTTTCTTGGATGTTTGCTAGTATTAGGCGCTGCGTTGGGGGGGGGGGGGGAATGAATTAATTGTCTCCAATCCTCATAACCACTCGGCAAGTTAGGTGTCATTACCCTCCTCCTACAGATTATGGCTGGCTGCTTACCATATCGGAAATCTTGCCCAGCCTTGAGCATTTGAATTCTGGTTTGAGAGAGCTAAGCAAAAAGGGTTGGTCAGGGCTCACGGAAACTCCCCGGATTAGGATGTAAAAGCTCAGGCATTACACCAGGGGGTTCCACTTTTAAGCCTCGGAGATTATGAGAAGCTATCTTGCAAGAAAACTCCAAGTTGCTCTCTGCGCTGTCTTTAGGATCTATATTTGGAGAAAGGGAATGAGCCTCAGACGGCGGGTGGGCTGGGGGGGGGGGCGGTGGGTGGAGGGGAGGGGGGTGGGTGGGAAGGGGGCGTTATTTTCCTAAAAGGAGGAGAGCCACTTTCATTCAAAAGGCTGTGGAAATCCGGCTGGAAATGAGTTTCTTTGCAGTTAATCATCTCTAAGTTTCTCTGGATGCTTCATTCCAGACGCCCCAACCTCACACTTAGGATCACAAAATCCTGGACGTTTATTTGCCGAGCCCCACGGATGTTATCCCCGTTGGGCCCTCCCCGCCCTTCTCCTCTGGAACGGAACGAAACCCATTCGGTGGCTTTTGCAGGAAGTCTTCAGGCCCCCGCGTCCGGCCCTCACCGACATCAAAGCCCCCTCGAGAGCAAAGGACTTTGAAAAGATACGAAACGCTCGGGCTCCTTATCGCGTCCCTGCTCCCTCCCGAGCAAGTCGTAAATTCCGAGCCTCGGAGGCCTCTCCCCTCCGCTCTTCTTGCCCCAAGGTCTCAAAGGACAAGCCTGTCACTTCCCGCCCCGCCCCTGGGTCCGGGCCCAGGCCGAAGGAGCTGGCACCGAAGGGCGCAAGGTTCGGGACGCTTTCGAGGGGCTGCGGCGGTGGGCGCCCCCGCAATCCGGGACACCCCTCGTTGCCCTTCGTCACCTCCAGAAGACCCTGCGTCTCCCCCCCTCCCCGCCCTCCCCCAAGCCCCCCATCGGGCGGGGCGGGAGGCCGGCCGGCAGCCCCGTGCGCCCTCTCCGCCGTCTCCGCCGCGCGCTGACGCGTCCCCGCTGCGTGTCTGTGCTTCCCCGCAGGCCAAGAGGGCATCCTGCGCTGCCACCCGGACCTGGCGGGTCGCGAGCTGCAGCAGGGCACGCTCACTGCGGAGTCGCGGCGGGAGCAGAGGGGCGCGGGCCTGATGAGCCTGGACGCGGCCGAGCGGCTCCGGCTGGCGGAGCTCAACGCTCAGTACCGCGCGCGCTTCGGCTTCCCCTTCGTGCTCGCCGCGCGTCTCAGCGACCGGGCGGCGGTGCCGGGGGAGCTGGCGCGCCGGCTGCAGCGCCCGCCCGCCGAGGAGCTGCGCACCGCCCTGGGCGAGGTGAAGAAGATCGGCCGCCTGCGCCTCGCCGACCTCCTCGGCGCCGCCGGCCTCGCCGGACCGTAGCGGGCGCGCGTCGGGACCGGCCGCGGCGGGCGGCTGGCGCGGGCCCGGAGCGGCGTCCACCCGCGCACGGAGGGAGGGGAGCGGCGGAGCCATCGGGCGAGTAATGAGCCCCTTTGTCCACCCACCCAGCCGCCCACCCGCGCACGCTTTGCCAACATATCTGTAGGCGGTCGCGCTTCGCCCCGATTGAGCCAGCTCACTGCTTCGATTCTACACTCCCTTTGCAGCCCGTTTGACGCCACCGGCCTTTGGCTCCCCATCCTCTCCTGCTAAGCCCGAGCCGCAAGGCAAAAACGGGCGGAAAAAGGAATCTTTTCTTCCGCAACGGTGTGTCTGTTTGTTTTCTTCTTCTCCCCCCTCATTTGCCGCACCCGACATTTACAGGCGAGCGGAAGGCGTTTTCTCACTCTGGGGCGCCTGCTGGAAGCTGGAGCCAGGAAGGCGAAACACTGGTGCGGGGCCTTGGTGCCGGGGAGGCCGCGTGTGGGGGAAGGTGGGCAGGAGGGAGCCCCGTGATGGGCCGACGTTGGGAAGGCGCCCCGTGGGGGCAGGCGGAGTAGCTGTTATGGTCGCCCTTGAGAGAGGGTTGGGAGTGGGGGGCGTCTCCAGGCCGGATGGGCCCAAAAGTCAGGGGCAGGCGGCCTCCCCGACTCTCCCAGAGGTCGGCCCTTGAGAGCTGACTGGTCAGACCCTCAGGCTGCCACGGGAGACCCGTCGGTCATTACAAAGTTAATAATAAAATAAATAATAATTTAATAGCACTGACTGAGCAGTGCTGCACATTCTAGCCCGAGGTGAACGTGAGAAACCCTCCCCCCCCCCAGAGGGCTGACAAAGCAGGTGATGGAGAAAAATCGGTGCCCAGGGAAATCTTTCTGGCCAGAGTAAGCTGTTCCGGGGAGCTTCTGAACCCTGGGGCTCCTGAGCCCCCCTGCAGACCGGACAGCTGTCTACACTGAGGGCCAAAATTCCACTCGTGCAGGACGGGCTCATCGTATTCCCTCTCTCTCAGCCCCACACACTGGAAGGTCTACCCGACCCCAGTGAACCTAAGTTTCCGTTGGCAGAGGAGAGAAACAAGCCGTACCCCTCCTCTTCCATGCGGATAGGGTGAGAAAGGAAGGCAGAGTTTGGCCCTTTGAAGACTGGAACCTCCATTAGTGACCAGCCCACCCCCCCCCCCTTCCAGGTAAGCAGCAGCAGCAAGAAAACCTTTTCGTAAAAAGCCAGCGTGGTCAGGCTGCAGTCCCACAGACAGAAGCCACCCTGGCCGCCCCAGGTACTTCAGTCAAGGAGCCTCAATCCCTTTGCCACCTTGCAGGTGTTTTCCGCTAGTGGTAAGGGCGAACGGAGGCCAGAAGCTGGTGGCCGGGCTAGGTTGGGGTGCCAGGGAAGTGAGCTGCGGCTACCAGCATCCCTGTAGACTAAGGCCTCCTTGGCCTGGGCCTGGGCCAGACGCCTTTCTGGAAGCAGGAGCATCAGGTGCACACAACAAAGGCAGCTTGATGACTCAGTTCCTGCGCTCTAGGACCCTACGGCGGCAACAGTGGGCCCCTGGGGCCTGGGGCTAGACGCCTGCCTCACTTTAGCCAAGGTAACTTGGGGGCTTTACTGACACACACAAGAAATCTTTGGCCTGACAGAGGGCTTTCTGCCCCAGGATACAAGCGCCACAGGCCGGGCCTGAGACTCTGACTAATCCAGTGTATTCAAGCCCCCTGTCCAACCCTAGGATGAGTCAGTCTCTTAAATAGAGGGGCCCCAGCTGCAGAGTCTGGACTGTCCGTGTAAATGTGCTCAAGCTAAGATACTCAGGCTTCCCGCGGGGGAGGACTTGCAGCCGTATTTTTAGACCGAGTGTCCGTGAGATCCTCTGGGGCACGACCTGGGTGTCCTCAATCACACAGTTACATTTCAAAGCTTGCCAGAAATTGTTTATTTCTGCAGGAGGGGGTACGGGCTGGGGAAGACTCTGGATCCACCCCTTCAAAGGAGCTGGGAGGGGGAGGGGGACGGGGAAGAAGAGCTGGCCGAGGATGCCTCTTACCAACGCTGCTGAGCGCTTGCAGTCTTGAGGGCAGGACGCGGGACGCGGGACGCGCACGCCCGGGTGGGAAGGGCCCTGGCCAAAGCCACAGGTAGCTCTTGCTTTTTTCTCCGGTAGGAGCAAAGAGGCGGGGGCCGCCCTTGCCCGGGCGGGTCAGCCGTGGCTGCCATGGTCTGGCAGCAGAGGTTTCTGTGGCCACCTCTTGGCTCACACAGCATCGCGCCCTGGACTTCGCTGGCTTTGGCCTGGCGGAGATGTTTCTCATTTCCGCGCTCCGGTGCGCAGGATGCGGGAGACAAACCCGGACTTCTGAGGCCCGGGGCCACGGTCTGGGTCCTGGGCGTGCGCACCAGCCGGGACAGCGGGGTGGCCCAACGCGCCCCCGCGAGCGTCCGGGAGCCCAGAAGTGGCTGGTGCAGAGTCTAGGGAGGTTAATTTCATACTTTACTTACTAATTTGTTAACGCGCGCGCGCGCACGCACACACACACACACACACACCCCCCACAATGGCAATACTAAAAATGGTTGGAAGGCGAAGAGCTGATTTCACTCTTCCTAACCCTCCCAACCCCTCCATGCTACCATTCCCAGGTTGGGGAACTGCTTCGCCAATTCTCACCTCTCCCTTAAAACGTCCAAGCCAGCCCGCCGGGCCATCACTCTTGGCAAAAAAGACCTGAGAGCTTTCCTGCTAGGAATTCACGAGCCCAATCCGAGCCTGGTATTCACGTATGTCACCGGGAAACGGAATGGGGCCTTCCTTGTATTTACCCAAAGAAGTAGGCTTTTTGGTCTGTGTGTCCAAAAGATGTCCACAGACAACTGTCATGGGAAGAAGGGGGGCAGACAGCACAATTAATTTGCATACATTTCTTTACTCACTTTAAATTTCAGGGATCAGGCTTAGGATATCAGTTCCAATTCAAAAATAAAGAGCTCTTTTCAGAAAGTATTTACCGGAGGACAAGAGCAGGTGGTAATTGGCGAAAAATCTGGGAAGGAATTTATGGAAAATTTGTCATTCGATAAACTAATAAACGGCAGTTAGCAGGTGCCTGTGAAAGAGAGATATAAGTAGGATGTGGAAGGTAGTCTGAACGGTGGAACAGCAGAACCTGATTGTTCTGGCCCTATTTGGCGTAGGGTGTGGGGAGTTTGGATTCCGGGAATCATGCTAGTTGGTTTTGGGTTTCCAGGGTGGCACCAGAAGCCTTAGTAATAATTAACATCTGTACCGAGTCCCACGCGTTGCCCAAAATGGACTTATAGGAGCTCATTTAGTTTTAGTGACTGGAACATCTAGCTGTGTGACCTTGGGAAAGTCGCTCAACCTCTCTGAGCTTCAGGTTTCTCCTTTATAAACTGGAAGTGCTACATGGACAGTAAGTCCTTTGTCTCCCCTCCAGAGAGAGTAGCTTCCCAAAGGGCCCAGTGACTCAAGGAGAACTGAACCTTATCTGAGCTCCTTCCCTCGGCCTCATAAAGCCTACTATGCAAGGTTTCCTCGGAACATATTTTCATATGATAAGCAAAAGTCCCTCTAGGCACAGACGTTGGTGAGCGGACAAATGGTAACCAAAGGCCTTCCACGTCAAAACCAAGTGATAACGTTTAGCTGTTGCTGGCCTGAGAGCTTGATTTCTCCCTCAGCATCGCGGGTTTTCCTCTGGGGTGAGACCCCCCCCAAGGCCCTCTCCCTCGAGGGACTTTAAATCATTCTCCGTGCTTGCCCACCACAAGGCGCTAGAGTGGTTCATCCAATCCCCACACAGTGACCACAGACTCTAATTTCAGAAGAAAGAACGAAAATGGGCAACTGCCATTTATTTGCGTGACATTTACCCAATGAGCAAAACCAGACTTCGGCACCTCTCTCAGGGCTCATCTCCCTAAATCTCCTGCCTTTAACAGTATATTTTTGGATCGAAGAGCATGACAAAAAAAAAAAAATGTATATTCCTTGCCTTGGATAAGAAAGCTTGGGGGTTACTCCACGGGAGGAATAAGGCAGTGCATTTCCTCACTCCCCTGCACCCTGTCCCCTGAGCGGTAAAACTCTAGTCCACTAGTGACCTCCCACGAATTCGGGAGCTTTTCCTCAGGTACAGAAGACCAGACACTCGGTTTGCTTGCGGGGGGGGGGGGACATTCTTGACACCAGTGGGGGCAGGGACACATCTGCTCTTGGGAATGAAGCCTGGGCAGCTGTGGACAGCTGCGGCCCCTCCCTGCTGTTCAGAATGAACACGTTGGGACCCATTGTGGCCTGATGGGGCCGAAAGGACACTGCCATCGATTTCCTTCCCAGAGATGTTAGCCGAGTGGGCCGAGGCCGGGCAGGGTGGGGTTGTTGCGGTCAAACCACTCGTTATTCAGCCCTTCCTTTGTGCGAGGGAGTTGCCGATTGCGTGTCTGATTGCGGGTGGTGGCTGACGAGCTCCCTCAATGCCAAGTGAAGAAGAGATGAACTCATTCCTCCACAGCAGTATAGCTCGCCAAGCCGAACGATTTTATCCTGCAACACTGTCTTCTTTTTCGCTCTTCCTTAATTACCCTGACAAGCCAGATCAATGCAGGGTGAGGGTTTCCTGTGCAGAAGAGAGGAAGGATAGGAGCAGTTGCACTGTTTGAATAATTTCCTTGATCTCAACGGGATTCAGAAAGCAGACGTGCATGCTAAGGTGGAGAGAGATGGTCTGCCCTATCAGGCTTACAAGGGCCACAGGCTCCCCGCTTTTCAAGAGCCACAAATATGGGGAAAGGACACCCCCCCCCCCACCGTCGCCCCGAGCTAGAGCAAACACTGGGGACCTTTGAGCAGGGAGAGAGTCCTGTCAATGATCTCTGGATTCAAGGAGTGTCTCATCTGCCCAGAGGAGCAGCCCGCCCCCTTCCTGTGCCTCCCTGCACCCCCCAACACACACCCCCTGCCCCTGCCCTTGCCACCAGCCGGAATTCTGGAAGCCCCGACCCTCTCCAAGGAATGTTGAATGGCCTTTACAACGTTAGCAACAAAGAGACCACGTCCCTTTGATAACCGTTGTGGCTGCCCTGTGGTCTTCCTGATGCTTTATTTACCTGAGTCTCTTTCTTCCCACCCTCTCCTGCCCTTAAAAGCCTGCTTTGGCTCAGGCTCCACGGGGTCACAGCTTCAGCCCCACCCCAGCCCCAGCCCCAAGCTTTCCACAAGTTTGCCTCATCCAGAGCCGTTTGCTGAAGGCTTCTCTGGTAGGGCAGCCACTTGGAGACCAGAGGTACTGGCTGGAAAAAAAGCCTTGATCCAGAGAAGTTGGGGCCAACTATCCCAGGAGGTTCTCAGCTCAGGCCAAAGGTTCTAAGAAAGGCACCAAGCACCTTGGGTCCGGGACTGAGAAGGCTCTCCCCCAGGGTCTCCTGCGGGTGGCACCCCCATCCTCCCAGGGCCACACATGTGCACCCAAAGGCTGGTAGAGTCCCATCCAGAGGAGGCCCCCAGAGGATAGGCACCTGGTGAAGACCTACCAGAAAGGCTAAGCCATCAAGATGAAAAGACACCCAAGCTTCCTTCTCATCAGCCACCATCCACCCCTTTCTGACTGCTCTTGGCACCCTGCCCTTTGGGGACCCAGATGGGCCTCTTGGTTGAGAGTGCGGCCGGATGTGAAGGGACACTTCCACTCTGAGAAGCTTATCCAAGGACATCAGTATTGGCTCCTGTCTCCTCATCAAACAGCCCAGACCCCAGGACCTTGGGCAGGGTCATGCTACTGCCCTGCAGGCCCATTTTCCATTAAGAAAACCAATTGGTTTTTCACCACGATTTCCTTTCTCCAGCTCTCACACCCCAAGAGAGCCTCAGGTTGCCTGGGGTCCAGCCAGCTCTGGGGCCTGGCGTGACCCCTGGGGCCAGAGCGACCCTGGCTGCTCCCAAAGCATTTGGGCGGGCAGGCCAGAGCCCTTTCTCCGGGGCAGAGCACAGAGACACAGCTGGAAAACCGGGACAATTAGCCAGCGGCCGGCGGCCGGGCCATAAAAACGCAGGAAGCGGCCACTGCAGGGCGGAGGGAATGGCTGTCCCCAATAAAGCGATTGTTCCAAAGAATGCCCACATTCCGAAGACACAGGCTTGAGCCTGGGCCTCGGCTTCCAGAGCTCGAGGCTTGGGAGGGGGTTGTGGGGGACAGAAAGAGGAATTGTGTCTCCAGGAAGAGGAGGAAGATGTTTGCTAGATCAAAAGTCTGAAGTGCCCACCACTTAACCTCCCACATTCCCACCCCGTCAGGACTGCAGACTCTCCCTTTCGCTCCCCCTCCCCCAACTCAGTGACTTGGGTTCTGCAATGGGGCTTGCGATCTTTTTTCCCTGTTTTATTTCTTGAGCTGTCCCATGAACTCAGCTGTCCGGACCAGGCTCGGTAGGTCCACTTGGAGAACTTGCCCGCCACCACCCCCCCCAACCCCCCCCACCCCCGTCTTCCACCTCTTGGGGGCTCAGCTATCTGACCTACCCCCGCCCCGCAGACTGCTGATTGTAACCAACCTCCTTAGGAAACGCAGACGAGAAGAACCAGCAAGCCGGGGATCCCTCAGCCCTGGGCTTGTTCACATCCAACTTGGGCCTGGCCTCCCTCCGCTATGCAGCTTTGGTGGGTGTCGTCTGTAAAACGGAGGTGGTGACAACACCAGCTCAGTTCCCCACTTAGGGAGATGTGAGGATCGAGGCAGGTAAAGGGCACTGGAAAAAAGCTCCAGAGACGAGAAGGTGAAGAAGTGACAACCGCCAAAGAGCGCTTGACAATGAGAACCGACAAGTGCAGCTGTGGAGATGGGCGGCTAGTGTCCCTCTGGTCCCGGAGCGCCCGAAGCCGCCCAGGCAGCTTGCCCAGTCCCCGGACCGGGCCTCTGCGATCCTCAAATCCTAGTCTGGTGGCCCTGTCTGGGCTCAGAGAGAAAGCTTGGAAGGCCACCTCGGGGCTGCTCCCTGCAGTGGCTACACGGAGCCGGGGCCGGGCGCGTGCGCAAGACAGATCTGGTCGCCTTGCGCTCCTGTCCCGGCAGTTCCCAAGCCAGGCCTCACAGCACTGGTCCCCGCAGCTGCCACTGAGCCCCTGGGGCCCCCGACACAGTGCTTCAAAGTTGGTCCTTTCTCAACTTTTCTTCACTAGGAGCTCTTCAGAAGCAATCATTAGTAACGGCCCGGGTTCCCTGCCCATCTCCTAGAGACGAAAAACGATTTTCTTTGGACAATGTTCTACCTTGGAAAGCAGAAAGTGGTTTTAAGACAAAGGCATTATGTACAATATACAAATACCTAGGTATATATTAGCAGCAATTTTGACTCTCTTTACCTGGATTTTTAACCACTTCAGTAAAATAAACATGTATGGGTAGGCTCGCTGAATTTTCGCAGACAACCTACCGTGTCACCAGCACCCTGTTCAAGAAACCAGAACTTTGCCAGCACTCTAGCAACCCTCTTTTACCCCCCCCCCCCATAACTGCCCTCCACCGTCTGACTTCTGCCACAGGCTCCTCGGTCTGACTGTTTTGTGTCTTTGGATGCAAATGCTTTTTTAAAAACTGAATTGCTTTAATTTAACTTAAATCCCAAACGTGAGATGAACTCGGAGACGCAGCCTGAAGCTAGCAGCATAATTTATCTTGTGCGAGAGGCAAGAGGTTTCCTTGGGGAGGAAAATAGCTGATTAGCAGCCACAGTTGTTTTGGGGCGCGCAACCGTTCTGGCCAGGAGCGCAGAGAGGGCAGGAACCGGCCCCATCTCTAAGGGCTCGGCTCCTCACCTCCCGGGTTGGTCAGAAACGTAGTCATCAAAGCAATGGCTTCCCTTTTCTTTCCTCTTTGGTGTAGAAGGAGCCTGTAGATGCACCCCCCCCCCCACCCCGCAAATGCAGAAACACTACTACTTAGTTTCCAAGCCCAGATTCCCACCAAGATAGCTCCCCCCCCCCCTCTTTTGCAAGTCTCTTGATTTCATTCTTTGAACCTGTGATTGGAGGTTAAAGTGCACCAGGTTGGAAGGAGGAGGAAGCTCTTAACAATAAAGGTTTGAATATTTCGCGGTGATCGGGTCGCAGCCCTCTCTTGAGCTCCCCTCTCCCCTTATCTTTTAAAATGCAAATCGTGTTTCGGGGGGTTGTGCGCGGGGTGCGCGCTGCGCCTCGACGTCTCCAGCCATTGGTGTCTGTGTCATTACTAATAGAGTCTTGTAAACACTCGTTAATCACGTAAGGCCGCCGGCCTGGGGCTCCGCACTCCAGCCTGTGGCGGGTCTTCCCCGCCTCTGCAGCCCAGTGGGGAGGAGGTGGGAGGAAAGAAGGAAGAAAGGGAGGAGGGAGGAGGCAGGCCAGAGGGAGGGACCGCCTCGGAGGCAGAAGCGCCGCGAGGAGCCAGCGGAGCACCGCGGGCCGGGGCGCAGCCAGCCGCCGCTCTCGGCGCCCCCCTCGCCCCTTCCCCTTCGCGCCCCCCGGCAGCCTCCAGCGTCGGCCCCCAGGCAGCATGGTGAGGTTTGCCGTCGGGCCCTCGCCACCATGTACGTGAGCTACCTCCTGGACAAGGACGTGAGCATGTACCCCAGCTCCGTGCGCCACTCTGGCGGCCTCAACCTGGCCCCGCAGAACTTCGTCAGCCCCCCGCAGTACCCGGACTACGGCGGCTACCATGTGGCGGCCGCGGCCGCCGCGGCCGCGAACTTGGACACTGCGCAGTCCCCGGGGCCGTCCTGGCCCGCGGCGTACGGGGCCCCGCTCCGAGAGGACTGGAACGGCTACGCGCCGGGGGGCGCCGCGGCCGCCGCCAACGCGGTGGCGCACGGCCTCAACGGGGGCTCCCCGGCCGCCGCCATGGGCTACAGCGGCCCGGCCGACTACCACCCGCACCACCACCCGCACCACCACCCGCACCACCCGGCCGCCGCGCCTTCCTGCGCCTCGGGGTTGCTGCAGACACTCAATCCCGGCCCTCCCGGGCCAGCCGCCACCGCCGCCGCCGAGCAGCTGTCCCCGGGCGGCCAGCGGCGGAACCTGTGCGAGTGGATGCGGAAGCCCGCGCAGCAGTCCCTCGGAAGCCAAGGTAGGCGGCGGCGGCGCCCCGCCGGAGGGGGCTGCTGGGCCGGCCGCGCGGCCCGCGCCGACCCGGGCGTCCCGAGCCGTCTGGGAGCCGGGCGCCAGGAGGGCCGGAGAGGGAGACAAAGTCAGGGGGCCCCCGACTGCCGGGCTTCTCTACCGCGCCCGGGCTGGCGGGGTGGGGGTGGGGGGCGGGAGGGAACAAGTGGGTCTCCCAACCCGTGTTTAGGTTAGGGCAGAGGAGAGCCTTCCTCCTTCCAACGTCCCAGCACTCCCAGGACACCCCCAGGAATGTGGGCGTAGCACGGCTGCGTAGGAGTGGGAACGCGCGGCCCCCGCCCTTGGTGCCTCTGGCACTCGGTGCGCAGCTTGGAGCCGCCGGGGAAAGGGAGCCTCGAACTCCACCGAGCCGGGCTTCAGAGCCTTGCTCTCCACGCCGCTGAGCCGCTCAGGCAGAGGGGTGCCCTGGGGAGCCAGGAGGGCGGCGAGGCCGCGCGTGGGACCGGGGTCAAGGAATCTCAAGAGCTAGGGCGAAAAGGGAGAGCCGGCAAAGCTGCTGTTGCAGGAAAGGCAGGCCCCAGGAATTAGGCGGAAGGGAGCGCGCCCCGTCATTGAACTCCTTTGATTTGCAAAGGAGTTCGAGCCGTCCGAAGCTGGAGGGCTAGGGGCAAGAAGTCGTGGGTGTCCTTTTGTGTCTGCAGAGGGAGAAGGGGAAGAATCCTTGGTGGGGATTCAGCTTCTGCTCCAGACAGGGATCATTTCTCCCCACCTTTCCTTTCCAGGGTCTCGGGGCTGTGTGTGTGTGTGTGTGTGTGTGTGTGTGTACGTGTGTGCACGCGCAACCATGTTCAAGAAGCTTGCTCAGGAGATATCCCTGCAGACATCCTAGGTTTGCCGGACCGCGAGTGCCCATGAGTTCCCGGTCTGCCCCTTCTGCTATCGGGATATGTGTCAAAGTGGGAAGGAAGTGGGAATAGGTGTGGTGGGAGAGTCCTGTTGGCATCCCCTTTTCGCTCCATGAAGTTTTCCTAGCCTTCTGCACTTCCGCTTTTCTTCTCTTCCCTTGTTTCTGGCCCAGCCCGGCCTGCACGCAGGTTATGGCCACTTTGCAGAGGTTTATAGCCAATTACAGCCGTATAAATCAGAGCAGCCGTTGGGGGCTGTCTCCGGGCATCAGTACTTGAGTCACCGGGCACATGCCGGGTGGGAAATGCGGCCGCCCAGGGAGAAGGCCACAGG
Source organism: Panthera onca (assembly GCF_046562875.1). Classification (NCBI taxonomy): domain Eukaryota; kingdom Metazoa; phylum Chordata; class Mammalia; order Carnivora; family Felidae; genus Panthera; species Panthera onca. The sequence goes on from NC_138339.1 coordinate 233,116,179, forward strand.
GCCAGCCTCGGAACCTCGCCTTGGTGCCTTCCCCAAAGGGAGACGCCGTCGCCCGAACCGAGCGCTGTCTCAGAGAAGGCTGTCTTTTACGGAGCCTGCCTGGGGCGCACCTGGCAGCGACCGGGGGTCCTACGGGAGACCTCTGGTGTGTCCCGGGACAGTGGCCGCGGGGCCAGGGCCGGGGAGGGGGGAGAGGGAGAGGGAGGGAAGCCACAGGAGCCCAGGCCGCGGGGTCAGCAGATGAGAGGCCGCTGTGAAGTCCCGCGCCGAGGTGGCAAGGCCGCAGTCGGCGCCGGGCGCCCTTGTGATGTTAATGTCGGGAGGCCGCGGCCCGCGGGCCAGAGCCCGGCTCCTCTGCGGAGCGTCATCTGTCAACGGGCTAGGGGGGTTGGTCCTCGGCCCGGCCCGCTTTGATATACACCTTCCCAGCCCTGCCATTGTCTCTTTTAGGGCCCGGAAAGAGGGTGGTGACTTTCGCAGTCAATAATGAATTCTCACAAGTCCCTCTCATCTCTCCCCTCCTCCAGCCCCCTCCTTGGTTCCCAGGGGGTGCGGGGCGCCTCCAAGGCCCTTGGGGACGCGGGCCGCAGAGCACGCAGGGGTCCTGGTCACCGCGTCCCCGGCCCGTCCGGCAGACGGAAAGGGCGGCCCTGGCGCAGGAGCCGCTCCCCAAGGCGAGTGTTGCTCCCGGGATGTTCGGCTCGGAGAACTTTCTTGCGCCCCGCTGCCCAGCCCCGGGGGTGCCCCTTTGCGGCTCCAACCTGGGTGCAGTGGCAGCCGCGCCTTGCGCTGTGTGCGTGAGCCAGCCCGAGTCTCAGTTTCCTCATCTGTAAAACGGGCGACTCCCGCCGGTAGCCTCGAGCGGGTTAGCGGCGGTAGCGCGTGTGAACGCGCCCGCCCCTTGCAAGGCTCCCAGGACGTGTTAGTTCCCTTCACTGGCTTCGCAGACGCAGGGTCGGGGCCGCTGCGCCCATTCAAATGCGCCTGCCGGGCCGTGTTTATGTTAATGCGCCTGGCGGGGAGGGGGATGAAAGCGGGGGCCGCCATTTGCTCAGTAGTGGTAATTCAAACAGAATGCGGTTGTTATTAAGGCATTGAAAGGGCTTTTCTTTGATAAGATCGCCTTGTCCTGCATTGTTTGGGACTGTGTTCCCCTTTCAGCGGCTCGGGGGAGCTCCCTCTGATCCGGCCCTGTGTCTTCCCAGGGCGCTTTTGTTGTGGTTTGCAAAGGGTTTTACCTGAACAAAGTCGGCCTGCGGGGCATTAAACACCTCCAAGAAACTCCCAGACCCTTTAGATCTTCCTGTAGGATCGGGCACCGGGCGACTGAACCTGTTCGGCTGCAGGATGACGAGGACCTGGGGCCAACGAGGAGCCCCTGCCAAGGGATGACCCAGGACAGACCCGGGGGAGACGCCAGGTTCTCGGGCCTGCTCCAACCGCGACGGCACTATTTGTCAAGGCCCTTCAGTAAAACAATCAATCTGAGGTTTAATATGTTGACTCAATCCAATGAGCACAGATCACTGGTCAGGATAGCTCTGGCAGAGTTTGTAGCAGAAATAAATGGGGGTGGGGGGGGGGCTCAAAAAAGAAAAAGTGCCAAATGCGAAACCGTGTTCAGCCAGGTATAGAATGTCGCCAGCGGGAGGGGTCTTCTTCCTGCCAGACCCCAGCTCGGAATTCCACCAGATGGGCCTCGTGTGCCTAGGAGGTGATTCTGGTCTGTCACATCCTGCACCCACCCCCACCCCCCTTCCTACTGTTAATAAAAGTAGAAAGCAACAGACAGAAAGTAACACCACCACCCCACGCAGCGACACCAACGCATCCCCACGGCCCCAGCTGCTTTTAGGGTGGGCTTCCGTCTTCAATAGGCCAGAAAATGTGAACATTCCCAGGACTCTGGAGACTCTGTCCTGCCCCCTTTCCCTTTGGGCCCAGCCTGCTCCAGTGCTCTGTTTGGTTTACCAAATGGGGGGCTGGGTTCTGCTATCTTGTGTGTAGGAGGTTGGAGTTTTTCTTCGTTTTTAAAAACCACTTAACCCCAAGGTGAGTTTAGTTGTCTCAGATAGCCTCGCACCCTCCCCTCAGGACCCTCTGGGGGGTCTTGTCAGACCCGGCAGGAATCAGCCAAACCCTGGCCCCCCGGGGCAAAGAAGGAAGAGAAATAGCCCTTGGGTTAGGGAGGTTTGTCATTACCCATGACTGATGGGCCGCCTTGCGGTTCCCCGGCCTAACTTCTCCTTCCTCCACAGTGAAAACCAGGACGAAAGACAAATACCGAGTGGTGTATACGGACCACCAGAGGCTGGAGCTGGAGAAGGAGTTTCACTACAGTCGTTACATCACCATCCGGAGGAAAGCCGAGCTGGCCGCCACGCTGGGGCTCTCCGAGAGGCAGGTGCGAACCGCCTTGTTCCCTCCAGGGCTGGTGGGGTTCCCCGGGGCAGAGTTGGAAGCCGGGCCCCGGAAGCCACCTAGTTCTGTGGGCAGATTAAAGCACAGGTTAGAGGGGCGCCTGGCTGGCTCGGTCTGTAGAGCACGCGACTTTTGATGTCCAGGTTGTGAGTTCAAGCCCCGTGTTGGGCGTAGAGCTTACTTAAATAAACAAATGAATAAATAAATCAGGAGGATGGAGAGCATTTCCTCCCGAATGAGTTTAGAAAAAGTTCCTTCCACCGCTAGTTGTCTTTTTCAGGTGTTGAAAAATTTCCCCATTTTCCGGCACCCGGGAGGTGCAAAAAAGAAAAAAAAAAATACCCCAAAGAACGGAGCAGTACTTTAATCCAGATTTCTATTTGGGTGAAAGAAGAATTAAATTAAAGACCTATTAGCTTTGTGCCCAGCCCAGCACCTGGGGAAAAAAATGAATACAAGACCCCAATCCCTACCCGTAAAAACTAGAACGAGGCTTGACTCATCAACACTGTATATGGTCTAGAAAAATAAATAAACAAACAAAACAGGCCACATCCACAGCCGGGAAGCCCCACAGTAAATCTCATTCTCAGCTTGAAGGTGAGGACTATTCCATTTCAGTGTAGCTTTGAGAGGCCAAAGGTTGTCATTTTGAAGCACATCCATGCTGGCCTCCGCCTGCTTGTTGTAGAAAGGGCTTTGCAAAGTTTCTTTCCCTTGGCTCTGAGACTCTGAACTTTTCCAGTAAAGTTGTAGATAAAGGTTGCTTTAGAACGAAACCTGGTGAACGAGGGGGGGGGAGGGGCTCTTCTCTCCCGAGGCCTTACTGGGCTTGGGAAGGGCTCCAGGGCTGGGGCTGTCACGGGGCTCTCGAATGAACGTCTGGGAGAAGGTTTGGGGGTCCTTTCGAGAGGGCACTTTTTTAACTGGAGGGGTAGATGCTGGTGCTGAAGGCCATTCGTTTTTCCCTTGCATCGTCTTCTTCACCCCCCTGTTTTCCCCTCCATTTTCCACGTCCAGGTTAAAATTTGGTTTCAGAACCGCAGAGCGAAGGAAAGGAAAATCAACAAGAAGAAGTTGCAGCAACAGCAGCAGCAGCAGCAGCCGCAGCCCCCACCGCCGGCACCGCAGCCCCCCCAGCCGCCGCCAGGCCCTCTGAGAAGCGTCCCGGAGCCCCTGAGTCCTGTGTCTTCCCTGCAAGGCTCGGTGCCCGGCTCTGTCCCTGGGGTTCTGGGGCCAGCTGCGGGGGTGTTAAACCCCACTGTCACCCAATGACCTACGGGCGCCTGCAGCGGCCGAGCACGAGGGCCGAGCCACGAGGAGCATAGACTCTGCTAGAATCCTCAGGAGAGACCCCTCCCCTCCCCTCCACAAATGTACACCAACTGACCTAGCTCTCAGAGGAAGAATGGGGGCCAGGACTAAGGACAAGGGGGGGTTGGGTTGGAGGCCTCAAGGAAGACATGCTCCCAGATTTTGACTTTTTCTGGTCTGACTTTCTGCCAGCAAGAAGATGGGATACGATCACTGAGGCTTCATCTCGACCCGCCAGGGAAGCATTGCCTGGACTGGCGAAACAGACCGGGCTTCCAGCCCCCACCTCCCCAGCTCTTGGCTTCCCAAATCTGCAGGAGGCACCTCTGGTTGAGGGGAGAGAACGACTCAGGGGAACACCAATGCTCAGAGCCAAGATGGCTGCCGCCTACTCACTGCGATCCGAGGGCCCGCTGGGCCCTCCTGCTCAAGGGCAGGCAAGACTCTGTGACTGCAGAAGTCACAGGCGGCTAAGATAGGAACCTGGACCTACCAAAGACTGCAGAACCCCCAGGTCTTTGTCTTTCTTCTCTTCCCTTCCCAGACCAGGAAAGGCTTGACTGGTGTGGGCGCCCAGTGGATGGTGTGAGAGGCGTGGTTATTGGACTCCAGGCCTGACAAGAGGGCCCAGGACAGGGCCTTGTTTAGAAAGCCTGTCACCAGAGCTTCTCTGGGCTAAATGTATGTCAGTGCTATAAATGCCAGAGCCAAGCTGGACTTCCTGTCATTTTCACAATCTTGGGGCTGATGAAGAAGGGGAGTTTTTGTTGTCGTTGCTGCTGTTTGGGTTGTTGGTCTGGGTAACATCCAAGCCAGCATTTCAAAAGCCTTCTGGATCCACGGGGAGAGAAGTGGTATGGTGAAGGGAAGTGGCGGGTATTTGAACACAGTTGAATTTTTTCTAAAAAGAAAAAAAGAGAGAGAGAGATAAATGAGCTTTCCAGATTTCAGATTCTGTATTTATCGTCTTCAGATTTTGTCTGGAATTATTATTTTTTTTTTTTTTAAAGAAATGAAACATCTTGTCTACTTGCAACCTAGTGTTGGAAAACTCGGACAGGGAGTGGAGAAGGTTATCTGAACAACCTCATTTTACCCCAGAGCATCAGAAGCCTGAGGGAGCAGGTTTTGAGACCTTCCCTGCCCCCAAGCCTGAGCCCAGCCTTGGATTGTGGAATGTGTGGTTCTCCTGGGGGTGCCTTTGGGCAAAATGCACATCTGAATGGTCAGCTGCTTCCCAGCGGCCAGGAATTATGGGGGGTGGGGGTAAGCGTCCCCTCATATCATCTCCTCAAATCTACACTGACGCAGTTACCAACACTCCCTGCATCAGTGATTCCCTTTACCCCAGGGATGCCCCACAATCCAGCTAAACAGAAGCATTAAGTAAAAAGGCTTTATTTTCTGCTCTCCCAGGGCAACGTTTCCATGAACATAGTCTTCTGTGAATCACTGGGCATTTCTGTGAGCCCTGTCTCCACCCCTTGTCCTTTCTCGCGAAATCCTACCCCCCCCCCCCCCACCTACCCCACAAAGAATTCAAGAACCAGTATAAGGAGAGCCTTTCAGTGGTGGTTGCTTGTTATCTGGCCGACCCGCTGGGGACCGGGCTGCTGTCCCTGAGGTTTTTGGGTCCTGGAAGCCACCGAGCAGGGCCCGGGGAGAAGGGCCTCGCTCTCGATTCCGGTCTTCCCACAGGCACCTTCGGGTCCTAATCGCGGCCCTCCGCCGAGGGAGGAGGTGCCCCGAGGGCTGCGGAGGAAGAGCCGAGCGGCGAGACCTAAATACCGCCTGCAGCATCTCCCCGGTCCCGCGGCCCTTCCGGGTGGCATTCCGCTCGCTCGGGGATTGAGAAAGGGGCGCTGGCGGCCCGGGCCGCGGGCGCCCGGCTCGGAGCCGCAGGGAGAGAGCCCGGCCCGCCTCTCGGGCTGCGGGGTCCTTTGAGCCCGGTGGGGTGGGGGGGGGGGGGTGGGGGGGGTGGCGATCGCCGCGAGGTTAGCCCCCTCCCTCGGCGCCTCCTGCGGAGTGGGGCCGCGGGGAGGGGCGCGCGGACCCGCACCCGGCCGCGCCCACCCGCCCCCCGCCGCCGCCGCCGCGGTTGCTATGCGTTGCTGTGAAACGCCTGTCAATAAACCCTGTTTGGACAGTGCCGCGAGAGCACAAGGGTTGTTTGCTTAGTGGTTAGAGGTTCAAAAGTCGGCATTGTCCCGCGGCAAGCGATTACAAGTTCTTCCCCTCGCCGGGTCCGGCCCCCCAGCACTGACGCCCGCCGCGGGCCCGCGCGCCAGGCATCCGGGGCGAAGAGGGGAGCTCGGCTGCTCTCTGAAATGCAGGCCCGGGGCTGCGAGCCGCCCGCCGGGCTCCCGGGTCGGGGAGGGGGCGGGCCAGGAGGCCCCCGCCCCCCACCCGGTGCCGACGAGGCCACCGCGCCTGCGACGCCCAGACTCCCCCTTCGAGCAAACCCGGGGAGGGGGGGGAGGAACACGGGGACGTGGCGCGAGCGGGCAGTGCCGCCGAGGAGGCGTGGGGGGGGGGGCGGCGGTTGGCGCTGGGACGCCCGGGTGTGTTGTTGAAAGGGCGGCCTCGCAGCTGCCGGGGCCTCCGGCTCTGGGACCGGGATGACTCCGCTTCCCTCCGGATTCCTCGGCCCTCCCGGAGCTCAGGCCGCCAGGGGGCGCGCGCGCTCTGGGAAGAGCGGGGATCCGCGCCCGCGCTCCTCCCCCGCGTCCCGAGCGGACCCGGAAGGGGACTCGTTCGGAGCCCGCTGGACGGTCGCAAGCTCCAGCGCCTGTCCCACCGCGGCTGCTCCCCATCTGGGGCGCCGCGAGGCTTCTCCACTGTGGCCGCGAGCCTGTTGCAACTCAGGCGGGCGCAGGAGATTCTTCAACCGGCTGAGCTGTTCAAGAAAACCAAATTTGGGTGAAGGGAGTTACTCGCCTTCCTAAAAGGTCTTCTTGCACAAGATTTTTTAAAAAATAAAAACATTACAGTAATACGGATATGATATTAGTATATAGAGAGACTGAGAACTTAGGATACATATGGGGGGGGGGGGGATGGACCAGTATTGTGGAACTCCTGTCCAAACAAGGCGTACAAGGGAGGCCAGGCTGGCTCAGGCGACTCTTGATCTCAGGGTCGTGAGTTCAAGCCCCATGTTGGGAGTGGAACCTACTTATAATTTAAAGAAAAAAAAAAAGTTTAAAAAAAGCATATATGGAGAGAAGACGGCTTGAGTCCTTTTTTTCCCTTCTGTGAACAATTCATGGCTTTATCGTATTCATCCCTTAAAGCTAACAAGATGGGCCTTTAATGAAAGTAATGAAAATTTCAATCAGTTTCACTTCTTTCTGATATTATCTATAAGAGTCCTACAATAGTCAAGAAAACTAATCTTAAATGGAAATCTATATATATAAAGAGCAGTATTCTTGCTGTGGTTATCCACAGCCACTCAGGGAAAAAAAATAGGAGAAGGCAGCAAGTAGAAATAAAGAACTTCAACTACACTGAGCACCTGGCTGGCTCAGTTGGTAGAGCGTGTGACTCTTGATCTCCCGGTGGTGAGTTCAAGCCTCACATTGGACCATTGGGCCTAGAGTTTACTTAGGAAAAAAAAAAAAAAAAACTTAAGATCTAAGGGGCATTGTTTGCACCTTGTTTTAGAGAGGGGCTGCTATTTACTAGTTTAATGACCTCGGGGAGATCTCCACCACTAGTGGGGGGATCAAATAAGGTAAAAGTAAGGGAATGCAATTTACAGCACACACGTAGGATCAATCCCCAATAAAGACAAGAACTACGGCTGCATCATGAACCATCTCTTGTAAACAGCAGAAGAATCCTTACAGAGAACCTGTGAACAGGGATGATTCCTCAAATCACACATGAAGTTTTTGGAATTCATTGTCTCACTCACTTTGTCAAGTAGCCCCCAGTCCGTTGTCTCTTGATTTCCACTGCCGAGGCACCTGCATACAATCTCAAGTGACAAAGCACTAACATTCCGGACACGAAGACATCTCACTGCCGTGCATAGTTAACTTTTCATCTACCGGGAAGAACATCCCCAAACCCTTCTTGTTGTAATGAGGAGACTCAGATTAGTTGAGGAGGTAGTTAGGGACATCGATCAGGACGCTTTCAACCCCAAAGGGGCAGAGAGGCAGGTATTCTGATTAGATGGCATTGAAAGTTTCTCTATTTTGAAGTAACTTCCCTTCCAATATCTCAATGTCCATTCTGTACTCTTCTGGGAGACACCCAAAAAGTTGCTGTGGATTTAATTCTTTAAGGCTGATTTCATCCTTTGAAGTAATTTCAAGCATTTGACTCCAGTGCCCACATTTTCCCCTTACACTGAAACCACAGCAATAGGTTTCGTGTTACATTAGTTTTGTGGAAGATACGGGACACATTCATACCTAAATAACGTAGATTAACTTGTTCACATTTTAAATTAGCAATTGTTTTCTTGAATAACATTGAGATCACACAAACTTCTAACCTCCATCATTCTTTTCTTTTCTTTTTTTATATGCGGAAATTTATTTTTTAAGATGCTTTGTTGGCAAATTGGCTAACATACAGTGCATACGGGGGTAGATTTTCTCGAAGAGTACGAAACATGATGTAAACAACACAAAACCTCTCACACTCCAAACCAAGAAAGTAGAATCTCCCAGTTCCGGAGATTATACCAGCATTTACCGTGACATTGTTCTCCGAAGAATCAGTCTTTGAAGAATCAGTTTAGAGAGGGTGAGGGCCAGCACATAGATGACCCTTGGGCTCCTAGGTCTCTAGCACCCAAACATTACGTTTGTTTCAACAACAGTTTTTCCATTTCGGAATTTGTCATTAACCTCAGGGGATATTGCTACTATGATGACAAAGTTAAATAACCAGTTGGTTTTCTTTTCTTTTCTTTCTTTCTTTCTTTTCTTTCTTTCTTTCTTTCTTTCTTTCTTTCTTTCTTTCTTTCTTTCTTTCTTTTTCCCTGCAGGATCCTGGCGATTCTGTGCTACAGGTCTGTCTAATCCATCAACCAGAACACAGCCCGTTTGGGTCCATGAAGAATTCCCTGATATTAAATGATAACCAGTCTCTCCACACGTACATATTTACATAAAAAAATAATATTCAGGTCATGTCTTGGGTTTTTGTGCCCAGTGTTGTTTTGGTAAAGTAGGAGCCCAGGCGTTTCGTGCATTTTAATATTTGTGTTTTGATTTCTAGGAAAGGAATTCTTTTCTAATTGCTTATGCGTTATCAGAACTTTCAGGATTGACAGTTTGCTATCATAACACATTGTAGCTGTAGCATGACAATGACAGGTTTTATGCAAGTGATAGTTGAGAAATTTCTCTCCAACCTCAGGAAAGCAAACAATGAAAACCAATACAAGAGCTAGTCACTAGTACAAACATACAGTGGCCTGTTGGGTGGCTCTTAAAGAATTTTAACTTATTGGCGATTAGTGGAATAAGTGACAAAGATTAAGTACCTAAACCACACACTAGTTGTTAAAAATGACCCGGGCAGCCTCTGTCTTTTACTCCTGGAAGACACTTCGGGCATTGTTCTTTCGCTCTGTGTATCTAACGTATCAGAAACAAAAGCCACACCAAAAACTCCACAGGATTACATTCTATTTTCGGTTCCCCAACTCCTGCTTTCTAGGTAGAATTATGTGAGTTGCTAGAAACAGATAGAAGACAGACATAATCAAGCAAGACTTAGAGACCATTGGCCAATAAACCGTAATATAGAAGCGTGTGGGAGGAATCAAAAGAAAGGCCGTGTGCATGTCTGGAATCCACATCCGTAAAATAAAAACATTTTTTCCCCCTGAAACCACTTTATTTATTGATTGATTTATTTGCTCCTATTTTGGGGGTTTTCCTCAAACCACTTTAATGAAAAAAATTCAAATTTCAGAAATCCAAATTCCTTTGATTCTTTCCATTTGTTCCTGTTACAATTCTCATCGTTTCTGCAAATCTGACATAGCCACCTTAGTACTTGGACATCTGCTAGCGATGCATTGTTACACACATTAGATTCAGAATGACATTCTTTATTTAAAAATTTTTTTTAACGTTTATTTATTTTTGAGACAGAGAGAGACAGAGCATGAACAGGGGAGGGGCAGAGAGAGAGGGAGACACAGAATCTGAAACAGGCTCCAGGCTCTGAGCTGTCAGCACAGAGCCCGACGCGGGGCTCGAACTCACAGACCGTGAGATCATGACCTGAGCCGAAGTCGGATGCTTAACTGACCGAGCCACCCAGGTGCCCCAGAATGACATTCTTTAAAAAAAAAAAAAAAAAAAAAAAAAAAAAAAAAAGTGTATTTATTTTTGAGAGAGAGAGAGAAAGAATCCCAACCAGGCTCCTCCCTGTCAGTGCAGAGCCGGAAGCGGCGCTCGAACCCACCAACCGGAAGCTCATGAGCTGAGCCGAAACAGTCAGATGTTTCACTGGACTGAGCCACCCAGGCGGCCCCAGAATAACATTCTTGATTATTATTTTTTTGAGAGGAGGGGATGCAGGTGAGCAAGGGGCAGAGAGAGAAAGAGAGAGGGAGAGAGAAGAGGGCCTTACCCCAGGCTGGACATAACCTGAGAAGTCAAGTCAGATGCTTAACCGACTTGAGCCACCCAAGCGCCCCGAAACGTCACTCTCGATCATGATCTTAAGCCCACAGAAAGCCAACCAGCAACATTTATTTCTCCTTTCTAGGGCTAGAGTCACGCAACTCACACTTAGTTCTCATTGCGACTCTTGGGTGGACCCTTGGGCAGAACCGAGAACCAAAAGGCCAAATGACCAAGTGAATGAAATGGCCAACCGATCGTGCCGTCTTGAAGCCGTGACGTGAGTTGGGTTTCTAGATGGGCTTGGTATTCCCGAGTAGAGCTGGGCGCCGCTTTTGCAAATCTAAAGCCAGGCACAACCGAGGAGAAGCAAGCTGTTCCCTTAGCGGGAACGCCCACCTCTACCCCAGAGAAACCGTCTGGATTTGAGTCTTTGTTTTAGACAGAAAAATGGAAGAAAACTTCGCTCAGGCCCAAACAGAGAAAGAGTCATCCAAAAGAGGCTAGCCTTGCCTGGCGTCAAGGCATCTGCGCGCGGCCCCAGCCACCAGGGAAGATAGACCCTCAGGTGGCAGCGGCCTCACCCCTTCCCCTGCAGCCTGGATGCAAGCGTCAGCGTCCAATCCAGCCTCCCCGGGGGAGGGAGGGGGGGTTCGTGCTGCCGAACCGTCCCCAAGGCCCTGAGAAGCCGCAGCCCAAGCGACACGTGCCTCCTCGAGTTCTCAGCGCTCCTCGGGGGCGCAGGTGGCGCGTCTCTCCCGCCCTCGGGCGCAGGTGGCCGCCTCTTCACCCGCAGGGCTGGAAGGCTGAGCGGGGGTCGCCAGGGGTCGGACCGGCCGGCCGCTCGCCCTCGCTGGGTCTCCGCGGTGGCCCAGGGGGTCCCCAGCTTCCTCCGCCACGCCACCTCCCCCCGCGTGGGAGCGCAGCTGGGGGACCAGCCAGGTGCCAGCTCGGCGGGAAGCCCAGGGGACACCTCCGCGCCACCCTGGAAGTCGCGCTTTCGAGACTGCAGGCGCTCTCTTTTCCTTCTTTTAATTTTTAAAAAAAATTTTAACGTCTATTTTTGAGAAGCAGAGACAGCGTGAGCAGGGGGGGGGAGAGCAGAGAGAGGGAGACACGGAATCCGGAGCAGGCTCCGGGCTCTGAGTTGTCAGCACAGAGCCGCACGCGGGGCTTGAACTTGCAAACGAGAGATCAGGACCTGAGCCGAAGTCGGAAGCTTAACCGACTGAACCACCCAGGGGCCCTGACTTTCTTTTCCTTCTTTGGGACCATTTGGCTTCAGCCGTTGCTTGTGCTTATTAGTTGAACGTACCGCGCTTTTTCAAGGGGCGTAGCGCTTTGGCGGGGGCGGTACCGGGAACGGGGACCGCCGGCGCTGCCGGGACCCCAGCCAGCCGGGAGCTCGAGAGTCGCTTCCCAGGGCTCAGCCGAGCAGCCCGGGGGACGGGGATGGGGGGCGGCTGCGGCGGCAGCCAGGCCGGAGGGACGATATTCTGAACCGGAGGACGGGAGTGTTGACGTGCTCGGCGCCAGTCCGAGCGTCCCCGCCCCGCGGCCCAGCCCGCGTCCCGCTAGCGTCGCGGCCGAGCTGGCGCGAGTCCCCGGCAGGCGGCGCTGTTGCCCCGGCTGAGCGGGCGGAACGCAGGCGAGCGCCGGGCCGTAGGGGGCGGGGAGCGGGAGGACAGAGGCGGGGAGCGGGAGGGCAGAGCTGAGGCAGGAGCGACCCTCCGCGCCGGCATCGGTGTTTCCCCGGACCTTCCGGCAGGGGGCATGGCGTCCGGGGTCTGTCGCAGCGGGTGTGGCCTCGAGCCTCGGGTGCGAACGAACCTGCCCCTTCCCGCCTTCCCCCCGCTGCGCTCTTGCGTTCCCGCGCTCCCGCCCCCGGCCACCAAAGCTGCGGCCTGCGACCTGGGGAGAGGCCACCTCCCCAGAGCCGGGTTGGGGCCCCTGTGCCCGCCGCTCTCGCGGCTCCTCTCGGCAGGGAACAGTCTCCTTGGTTTGCCCCTCGCCAGACTCCAGAGAATTTTCCAGCTTAAATGATTAGTGGCGGTTTGAGGGCTGATCCCCACCCTGGGCCCACTTTGGGAAGTGTGGGGGAGGGGTGGAGGCGGGATCATTCTTAATCTCGTCTCACAGCTAAATAATTTACTAGAGGTTTTCTCTCCCTGCCAATTCCCTTCCCTGCACTTGACTTCCTGCTTTGTGAAGCCCCGGGGAGAGAAAGGCCAAGTCTTAATAAAAGTTAATATTAATAGCGGTGGAGGCGCCCTGCCCGTGGTTTTCCGACACCTGATCATCGCCTCCCCTCCCAAGCCAAGCCCCCTTCCTCTGGTGTTTCTTTTACAATGGGAGATGGGACTTGCGCTTTGGAGTACGTTTGGGAAGTCAGGACACTGGAAGAAGGACGCTTGGGCCACGTTCTTTGCAAACCACATCCTCCTGCGGCTCAAGTGGCAAAGGTCGAGCGTGCACACAGTAGCCGCCCCACAGAAGCAGCGCCCGCCCCGCCGCGGCTCTGGCTCTAGAGCACAGAGTTTAGAGATAAGCGGGCAGGAGAGTCAGCAGGTTTGACAGGAGAGATACCTGCAGGAAGGGAACGGGCAGAGCAAACTCAGTGGAGGTGGGAGTGGGAGGGTGGGGAGAGCAAAATTGACTGGCGAGAGAGAAGTGTTCAGCACGCAGTTAAAAAAAAAAATACAAAAGCAGCGAGGCAACAAACCCGTCTTGTAAAAAGAATACCTAGTGTCAAGGTCACCTTTTCCTAACGTGCGGTCAAAGGATTCAAACATGCGGTCTTTCCTATAGAGAAGTCTGGTTTGGTGTGAACTTTTATTAATGCAAGCGGAGGGCTTGCACAAACAATTCCTTTCAGCAAAGTTAACAGTGCAGAAGCGTGGGAAAAAACAAAAGTTAATTTCTCCTCTATTCTTTCAATCCCATCCGTCTGAGATAGCCCCGGCGGTATCATTCCAAGAGCTTTTTGTGTTTATGCAAACATATGTTACATACTATCTTGTACTTCCTTTTTGCTTCCTTTAAACAAAAACAAAGTCAAGTCATATTTGTGGGTTGTTTTTATCACTTAATAATGTATCATGGGGATTCCCCAGCTCATTACATGGAAATCCGACAGATTCTTTTTAGTGATCACCACATTTTGTAAATTTAGATAGGTCAGACTCCTATTCATTTAGTCAACAATTTCCTGAATGTTTATTATGTGCTGAGAAAACAGCACTAAGATCACAGACACACACCCCAAACTAATGTAACATTGTGTGTCGACTAGACTCAAAAAATAATAATAATAATAATAATAATAACTTGCCATGAAAGGCAGATAACAACCCTGGTATCATAAAATTAAAAAAAAAAAGTTAGAAAAAGGCCTCTCTTCCTTAGCCAAATTATGGAAAGAGCCTAAATGTCCATCAACTGACGAATGGATAAAGAAGATGTGGTTTATGTACACAATGGAATACTACTTGGCCATGAGAAAGAATGAAATCCCGCCATTTGCAGCAACGTGGATGGAACTGGAGAGTGTTACGCTAAGTGAAATAAGTCAGGCAGAGAAAGACAGATACCTTATGTTTTCACTCATATGTGGATCCTGAGAAACTCAACGGAAGACTGGGGGGAGGGGAAGGGGGGAAAAATAGTTACAGAGAACTGAGGGTTGATGGGGGGTGGGGGGGAGGGGAAAGCGGGTGATGGGCATTGAGGAGGACCCTTGTTGGGATGAGCACGGCGTGTTGTGTGGAAGCCAATCTGACAATTATATTTTTTTTTAAAAAACCTCTATTCTTGGGCAGCTTACGTTCTAGTGGGGAGAGACTGCAAATAACCATATTTATTTAACGACTTTGCTACTGACAATATCCAAGTTGCTGTCAGTGTTTTGCTATTATAAACAGTGAAAAGGTAAACATTTTTTAACATATATCCTTTTAGAGCGCACCTGGCTGGCTCAGTCAATAGAGCAAACGACTCTTGATCTTGGGGTTGTGAGTTCAAGCCCCATGTTGGTGTAGAGATTATTTAAAATAAAATCTTAAAAAAACAAAAACCAACCCCCCCCCAACATACACCCTTTTAGACCTTCATATTTTTAAAGGACAGATTACTTAAACCGGAAATGCTAAATCAAAGAAAATGCCCATTTTTTACTTTGCTAAATATAGGCATTGTTTTCCAAAAAGGTTTGTGACTGCATTAGAGATTATCTTTTAACTTTTTATTAATCTGATGGACAGAAAATGCTAATTTAACCTTAGTTCCATGATTATTAAGCAGGTTGAGCATATTTTCATGTGTTTATTGGGTATTTGCATTTTCTGTGATTTGCCTGAGTCTATTATTTTATACTAAACAGAAAGAAAAGTGCAGAGCATCCACATCCCAGGCCCTGTGCTTGAATCTTTAACTTAAATTATTTGATTTCATCTTTGCAACAACCGGCATATAGTCCTATAAAATGGATTCTGGTCCAGGCCTGACATCAAACATCACGTTATTTCAACCAGTATCGAGTCTGATCCCTGAATATAGCAGACTTTCTAAGTATAAAGGCAAAGTAAGAAAGTATAAAGGAAATAATGGATAGCTACCAAAAATATCATTTCAAAAACTTACTTATTAAAATTTGTTTAATGTTTATTTATTTTTGAGAGAGAGAGAGAGAGACAGAGTGTAAGCAGGGGAGGGGCAGAGAGAGAGGGCGACACAGAATCGGAAGGAGGCTCCAGGCTCTGAGCTGTCAGCACAGAGCCCGAAGCGGGGCTTGAACTCGCGAACTGTGAGGTCACGAGCTGAAGTCGGACGCTCCACTGACTGATCCACCCAGGCAGCCCCATCATTTCAAAAATTTAAAGGCAAACAAAAAAATGACAAAATAGTATTTGGTACAAAAACGACAGAATTGTGATTTTTAACATATAAATAATTCAATGCAAAATAAGAAAGCCCCTAGACTTCTGCCACTCCTCCCTCAAATAAACCCGACATACAATGGTGGGACAGGTAAAGGACAGCTGCTACTGATACTCCTGTTCTAAAGCAGAGAAAGCAGAAACACACAGCAGTCATTGGTTTATATTAATTCTGAAATCCATCCAAGCGTCTGTTGCCTGTTTATTGATTGGGACGCCATCTTGCTCCCTGGGAGTGGCCATCTGGGACTTTTTCCTCTGCCCGGTTGGCCTTTGTTCCTGTTCTCTGAGTCATCCTTCCTTTTTCCATGAAACGTGGTCAGTGTTTGCAATATTTTCAGCCTGCTTCACGCCTAGAAGTTTGGGCACCCAAAGATCTCAGTTCATTTTGTACTATCTTGGTTCCTTTCAACTGAAAGTGATATAATTACTTTAACATCCTTGTGGATTTCTTATGTTTCAATTTATAAAACTATTCCCTTAAGTTAAATTACCCACAAATCTCTTAGATAAGTCCTTCTCTACCTTGAGTCCCCATGAAGCCGTTGTGCAAAAGTGCCTTTAAGAGTTTTAGAAGCCCAGGGCACCCGGCTGGCTCAGCTGGTAGAGCATGTGACTCTTGATCTTGGAGCTGTGAGTTCGAGTCCTCTATGTAAGGTGTAGAGATTACTTAAAAATAAAAACTTTAGGGGCGCCTGGCTGGCTCAGTCGGTTGAGTGCCTGGCTCTTGATTTTGGGCTCAGGTCATGATCCCAGGGTTGTAGCAACTGTGCCCCATGTCGGGCTCCATTCTGAGAGTGGAACCTGCTTAAGATTCTCTTTTTCCTTCTGCCCTTCTCCCCGACTCTTTCTCTCTAAAATTAAAAAAAACAAAACAAAACACTTAAAGGATTTTTAGAAACTCTATTGTTTAACAGAGATTATTTGTAAGGCTTTCCCCAAAATCCTGAGAAGTCTGATGAGCTCCAGAGTATAGCATCTTAAAATATGCCACTTTGGGGCCGCCTGGGTGGCTCAGTCAGTTAAGCATCCGCTTTGGCTCAGGTCATGATCCCGTGGTTGAGCCCTGCCTCGGGTTCTGTGCTGATGGCTCAGAGGCTGGAGTCTGCTTCCAATTCTCTGTCTTCCTCGCTCTCTTCCCCTCCCCCACTCATGGTCTGTCTCTCTCTCTCTCTCTGTCTCTCTCTCAAAAATAAATAAACGTAAAAAAAAAAGGATCAATTCATAGCCAATCGTGTTTCATTTATATCTCCTCCATATTCTGAAGAAAATGCAAAGCATCATATGAATTCATCTCTAAATGTTTTAGAGAGTATCTTTAAAAGATGTGGACACATTTACCATTGTTGTATCTATTTTTTATATATTTTTTCATTATTACATCTTAAAAAATAGCACTTCTGCACAACAAAGTCAACTTTATGGGAGAAAATATTTGCAAACTGTATTCCTGATAAGGGGTTAATAGCCAAGATATATAAAGAACTCATACAACTCAATAGCAAAAAATCAATCTGATTAAAAAATGAGCAGAGAGGACCTGATTAGACATCTTTTTTCAAAGAAGACATACAGATGGCAAACACAAACATGAAAAGGTGGTTGGACATGAATCATCAGGGACATGCAAATTGAAACCACAATGAAATATCCCTTCACATCTGTTAAAATGGCTAGCATTAAAAGACAAGAAATAACAATTGTTGTTGACGATGTGGAGGAAAGAAACCTTTGGGCACTGTTGTTGAGAACGTAAATTGGTAGAGCCATGGTGGAAAACGGTATGGAAGTTCCTCAAAAAATTAAAAATAGAACTACCATTACCATATGATCCAAGAATTCCCCTTCTGGATATTTACCCAAAGAAAATGAAAACACTGACTCGGAAAGATATATATGCACCCTATGCTCACTGCAGCATTGTTTACAATAGTTAAATCATGGAAACAACTAAATGCCCATTGATGGGTGAATGGATAAAGAAAAGGTCACCCACACACACAGAAATATTATTTAGCCATAAAAAAGGATATAAATCTTGCCATTTATGAGAAAATAGGTGGACCTCGAGGGCATTATGCAAAGTGAAATGTTAGACAGAAAAAGATAAATATCATATGATCTCACTTATATGCGGAATCTTAAAAAAAAAAAAAGGAGACAAAAACAGAAAATGGAACAAACAAAACAGAGCTCATGGATATAGAGAACAGAGTGGTTGCTGCCTGAGGTGGGGTGTAAAGGGGAGGTGAAATGGGTAAAGGGGATCAAAAGTACAAATTTCTAGTTACGAAATAAGTAAGTCATCGGGATGTAATGTACAGCATGGTAACCGTCGTTCATAATACTTTACGGCATACTGAGGGTGGCTAGGCGAGCGGGTCTTGAAAATTCTCATTATGAGAAAACAGTTTTTGCAACTACACATGGTGATGGACGTTAACTGGACTTATTGTGGTGATCACTTCACAACATATACAAATATTGAGTCATTATGTCATACACCTGAAGCTAATGTAATGTTATGTCACTATACTTCAATAAAAATAGCGGTATTTCTTAATATCGTTAAATATGTACTTTGAATTCAAAGTTACAATTGTCTTATAAGTCTTGTAAATGTTTTTATTTTATAGTTTTGCTTAAACTGGGATACAAAAAGGTTCATAAAATTTTGATTGATTGATATTTCTCTTATGGCTTTAATAATCTATAGTAGAGGGGCGCCTGGGTGGCTCAGTCGGTTGAGCGGCCGACTTCGGCTCAGGTCACGATCTCGCGGTCCGTGAGTTCGAGCCCCGTGTCAGGCTCTGTGCTGACAGCTCAGAGCCTGGAGCCTGTTTCGGATTCTGTGTCTCCCTCTCTCTGACCCTCCCCCGTTCATGCTCTGTCTCTCTCTGTCTCAAAAATAAATAAACACTAAAAGAAAAAAATTAAAAAAAAATGATAATCTATAGTAGAGATTAACCCCTCAAATTTCTTTGTGTTTTTAATCTTACAATTTATTTGATGAAGAAAATTGGTTTATTTGTCCCAGGGGATAATCTACATTCTGGTTTGTTGATTATATCATATATATAGATATATATAACATATGTATGTTCATATATATATATATATATATATATATGAATGTATGTATATATATATATACACATAAACTCATATTCTCCCTTTCTGAGATAAATGGTAGTATACTATATATCTAGAGTTATTTTGAAAATATGATTCTGGGGCACCTGGGTGACTCAGTCGGTTAAGGTCATGATCTTGTGGTTCAAACCCTGCATCAGGCTCTGTGCTAACAGCTCAGAGCCTTGAGCTTGCTTCAGATTTTGTGTCTCCCTCTCTCTCTGTCCCTCCCCAACTTGTGCTCTGCCCCTCTCTCTCTCATTCTCAAAAATAAACATAAAAAAATAAAATAAAATATGATTCTAACTTTTAGCTGAAATGGGGAATCCAAACAGGTCTCCCAGAATTTCACCAGTAACTACATTAAAGACAACCAGAAGGTAAAAGTGGTAAATGAAATTAAAAAATAAAATAAAGAAATCCATGGAGGATTTTGGCATCAGGGGAGGGAAAAGAAAGAAGGAAGCGAATGTGTTGGAAAATTATAACCTAATAATGAAAACACAGTAAGAAGCATAATTGACAGGATGGGAAGAAGGGAGATGATCGTAATGTTGAATTAATTCACGTATTTATTCCTTTGGTGAGTCTTTCTCTGTTTGTTGCACCCCTGCCAAACACAAGACTCTATGCTGTGTATTACAACATTGATAACACTATGAGAGGAAAGTCAAGATGGAAAGAGGAAACATTTGGAAAGGAGATATGGACTTCTTTACATAGTTCCCTGCACATTTGTTTACCTTAGCGTGTCCCAGAACCAGAGGCCAGAAAACAGTTGAAAGGCTGGGATAAAGTAGGCTTTCTTGGATGATGATATCACCACAAAAACAAAACAAAACACTTAAAGGATCACCATCCTTGGATGATGTATCAGAGGTGATATGACAGGTGTGATGTCCATACCTGGCTAACCCTCAGGGACAGTCTTCAGTTTCAGGACTTGAAAGTCGGTATTTACAATGAACACATTTAAGGAAGGTTTGCAAATGTTGTTTTTTTTTTTTATTTGCATCCAAGTTAGTTAGCATATAGTGCAATAATGATTTCAGTAGAATCCAGTCATTTAAGGAATTTTTGCAAACTTTTATTAATTTATTTTAAATGATGTCTATTTTTTTTCCAAATGGGACACAGTCATGTGAAAAATACAAATCATCAGAAATACAAAATAAGAGTGGAGGCCCCCCAAAGTTCCAGTAAGGGTCTGTTAAATTCTTCTGGATTCGTAATATTCTTTTTGCTACTTGCAAACATCTACAAAATGCGGAATGTCGACGAAAAATAATTTCTTCTTTGGAGCTTAGCTAATGATAGCTGACAGCTGCCCGGCGGGCTCAGCTGGTACAGCATGTGACTCTTGATCTGGGGGGATTGTGAGTTCAAGCCCTGCATTGGGGGTAGAGTTTACCTAAGGAAAGAAAAAAGAATTCAAATCCAGAAGTCCAGGTTTAGAGTACACACTACAGAGGCTTTCTAGAGCAGGGCTGTTCCACAGAAATATAATCTGATCCAGGGCGACCGGGTGGCTCAGTTGGTTAAGCCTCTGACTTGATTTCCACTTAGGTCATGATCACAATTTGTGAGAGAGAGAGAGGAGAGAGAAGCCCAAGCTGCCTCCACACTGTCAGTGCTCAGCCCGATGCGGGGCTCGATCTCACGAACTGTGAGGTCACGACCTGAGAAAAGTCAAGAGTTGAACACTTAACGGACTGAGCCACCCAGGCGCCCCACCAAGTCCTAAATTTGATGTGCATTTTGCACTTTCGGCACGTCTCGGTTTGGAATAGCCACCTTTCAAGTGCTCACTAGCCACGTGTGGCCGGGGGCTACTCTATGGACGATGCAGAGCCCGGCAGTTTGACTTGTTCCTTCGATAAATGCTTCCTGCAGGCCCACTGTGTGCCGGGCGTCATGCCGGGTGCTGGGGAGTCAGTGACGAGATAACGTGAGATCGTGAGCACCACTCTGAAAAGAGAGAGAGAGAAGATTACTAGAGACACTACTTTAGATAAGGTGGACAGGAGACATATTTTTCCACGTTGGACGTTGGAATAGAGAGCTGGGTGGGCCAGGCATTGGAGAGCTTATTGTATTCAGGTGCTGCTTTAAGTGTTTTCCATACATGAACTCCTTTCGTCTTCACAAAATCCAAGAAGCTGGGTCTATTATTGTCCATCTTCCAGATGGAGACCCAAATGGAAGACAGTAAATAAACTTGCCCACGTTTACACGGTAACCCGCTTGAGCAGGCTTCAGGAAGAAGAGGTGCTCAGGCAGAGGCATTACGGGGTACAAATCTCAGGGGGGCTGTGGCAGGCTGATGGGACCCTCCATCTCTGGGTCCCAATCCCTGGCACTTGTGAATGTCGCCTCATAGGGCAAAAGGGACTTTGCAGATATGATTAACTTAAGGGTCTTTTTTTTTTTTAACATTTATTTATTTTTGAGACAGAGAGAGACAGAGCATGAATGGGGGAGGGGCAGAGAGAGAGGGAGACACAGAATCGGAAGCAGGCTCCAGGCTCTGAGCCGTCAGCCCAGAGCCCGACGCGGGGCTCGAACTCACGGACCGCGAGATCGTGACCTGAGCTGAAGCCGGATGCTCAACCGACTGAGCCACCCAGGCGTCCAGCTTAAGGGTCTTGAAATGGGGAGATGATCCTGGATTATCCGGTGGGTCCAGTGTCATCACTAGGGTCCTTAGATGGGGGAATGCAGGGGCACCTGGGTGGCTCAGTCAGTTGAGCATCTGACTCCAGATTTCGGCTCAGGTCATGATCTCACGGTTTGTGGAACTGAGCCCTGCGTTGTCGTGCTCAGAGCGGAGCCTGCTTAGATTCTCTCCCGCTACTCATGTGCACCCACTCTCTCTCACTCTCTCTCTCTCTCTCTCTCTTAAAAGAAAGAAGAGGGATGCAGAGGGGGATTGGGTGACACACATGATGACTATGGAAGCAAGAGGTCTGGTGACTGAAGGCAGGGGTAGGAGCCCCAGAAAGCAGGCATCCTCTAGAAGCTTAGACATAAGGAAACAACCTCTCCCCTCTAGCCTCCAGAAGGGGCACTGACACTTTTATGTTAGATTACTGACCTCCAGGACTGTGAGACAATATATTCATGTCATTTCAAACTGCTGAGTTTGTGGTAGTTTGATGGCAGCAATAGAAAATGATTATAGGATCTACACGTGCGTCCTTTCTCTGTGCTCGATCTGGCCTCCACGTCTTTGCTCTAGCCGCTCTCTCGGCACAGTCCCTCTCCTCGTCCTCTCTCCTCAGCTGGACCACTTCAAACTCTGCTAACATTTTCCTGGATCCCCAGGCTTGGTTTCTCCTTCCTCTGTGTTCCTTGAGCACTTTATATAACTCTCTGCTGTATCACTTATTACATTATATGATAGTACACCCTTCTTTCTACTTGTCTGATTCTCGCTTCAAAAGATGTACTTTCTGGGGCGCCTGGGTGGCTCAGTCGGTTGGGCGTTCGACTTCGGCTCAGGTCACGATCTCGCGGTCCGTGAGTTCGAGCCCCGCGTCGGGCTCTGGGCTGACGGCTCAGAGCCTGGAGCCTGCTTCCGATTCTGTGTCTCCCTCTCTCTCTGCCCCTCCCCTGTTCATGCTCTGTCTCTCTCTGTCTCAAAAATAAATAAAACGTTAAAAAAAAATTTAAAAAAAAAAGATGTACTTCCTGAGGGTAGGCATCCTGTCTTCTGTCTCTTTCCATCCCCAGTAATCAGCAGAGGGCCTGGTAAATAGTAAGCAGTTCATCCAAGTTTATGGCATAAAAACAAACAAACAGAAAACCACAGTAAGAATCACATCCTATAAAGTTGCCTTCACAAAAACAATTTGCTCACCAGTACCTTGTGCTCTCTGGCCAGCTTCCAACGGCCACAAAAGGGGTGGGGGGTATCTTACCATCCCCCCCTCAGTCAGTTTGACCTTGAACCGTTCCGTCTGATGGCATCCTGAATCAGACAGCCTTCCCAAGTACTGTGCAGTTTGACCCCGCGTCATTATTTCTGGTTGTTGAGGCTCTACAGGTCAGCCAATGATTAACGAGGTGAACGAAGTGTTTACAGACTTTTAAAAGCAGACCTCAGTTGCAACTCGGTACACTTGTTACATTGTCGGTAGGAAATGTGACAACGATTTAGTCAATGTTCTTTTAGATCTTCCCGTTTTTCTTCTCAGCATGAACTTCGTAAGGTCAAGCAAGAAAAAAATGGAAAACGTCATCTGCAATCCTTCTCATCACTGATAACATTTTTAAAGTTTATTATTAATTTTAAAATTAGTACATTCCTACTGTCAAAAGTATAAACAACACAGAAGAACATCCAGTGAAATGTAAAGGAATACCTACTCCCACTCCCCAGAATTAACCGTTATTAATAGTTGGTCATGCTTTTTATCTAGTCTTTAAAAAAAAACAACAACGACTGTAGGGGTGCCTGGGTGGCTTAGTTGTTTAAACGTCCAACTCTTGGCTTCAGCTCAGGTCACGATCTCATGTTTTGTGGGTTCAAGCCCCGTGTCGCGATCCACGCTGCCAGTGCCTGCTTGGGATTCTCTCTCTCTCCCTCTCTCTACCCCTTCCCTACTCATACTCTCTTTCAAAATAAACTTAAGGGGCGCCTGGGTGGCTCAGTTGATTAAGCGTCCGACTTCGGCTCAGGTCATGATCTCACGGTTCGTGGGTTCAAGCCCCGCGTCGGGCTCTGTGCTGATAGCTTGGAGCCTGAAGCCTGCTTCTGATTCTGTGTCTCCCTCTCTCTCTGCCCCTCCCCTGCTCACGCTCTGTCTCTGTCTCTCAAAAATACATAAATGTAAAAAAAAAAAAAAAAAATTCAAAATAAACTTAACTATAAAGCAACTGTTTACAAAAAAAAAAAAAAGCACAAGATCGCAACAATAGTAATGAAAACAACTAACGAAATTCCACAAAACTGACTAAGGTCAATTAATTTCAAAAATCGTAGTCTTATTTTTAAGGACGGCTAAACTAATCGTGTGCAGGATGCACGTTGTGACTGTGCACGAGCCCTCTGGCCACCCCAACCCTCTCAGATACTCAGTGTATCGTGGCAAGGATAATGGGATGGATGGGGACTCTCACAACACTTTATCAGCATTGTTTGGTTACCCATATAACACCAATTTTATAAGTGCTGAAAATAAAACGGCCGAGAAGGAGGCCTTAAGCCACCTTTACAAGCTGATGGCTGAACTGAGCAAAGAAACCTGGGGTCTTAAATTGTTTCTGGTCTCTGCTCCACTTTTCATCATTGAGGGCTTGACAGCTATGTGGCTCTCTAGGTGATAGCTTGGATAAATAAATATGATGTGTGAAGTGATTTTATTTAACCTCCAAGGTTAAACAAAGTTCAAGGTGGAGCCCTAGAGTTTGCCTGTCGATATGGCCTTAGTTGTGACTGTTTTCAAGAATATGGACTTTGTGGCTGATTTATTTTCTTTAAACATGCCTTATGCATACTTTCCAGAATCAGCTACAGGGCTGGCCTTGAAAAAGCACCCTCCTTACGTCCAGGAGAACTCGGTTGTGTTTGCACAACAGGTTGAAAAGAGTAACATCTGAAAAGGATTCGGTATTTGCCGATTTGTTTTCATGACAGTGCAGAAGATACGGACTTCACAAACAATAGTGAGAATCTTAACAAATTCACACTCACGTTCCACCCTTGCCAAAATTCAGCTCCAATCTTGGATTTTTGCTTTCCGGAAATATTTCTACGATCTATTCACCTTTGCCTTCCCAGCATCTAGCACCGGAAGGGGTCCACAACAGACCCAGAATTGTAGCCCGGCCTAGCCCAGATTCCACATGGGTGGGACCAGACAAAGAGGTAGAGACCAAGAGGCCAGGTTCCCTGGGGACCTCTGAGAAACTAGCTACCGCAAAGAGACATGCTGGAAGTCAGGGAAGGTTCATAGAGAACATCCAATGGTTGATGAGCTAACAGATTTGATAGAGGACCCAGGGTTTCATCCAGAGCCTAGTATAGTTATTATTATATTATATTATAAATGTATATAATAAATAATTATAATTATTTGTTATCAAAAAATCTTTTTTTGAGAGCAGAGAGAATGAGTGCACGTGAGTGAGGGGCAGAGAGAGAGAGAGAGAGAGAAGTAGGGTTCACCTGAGGCTCCTGTTCTCCTGAGGCGGGGCTCGAGCTCACCCCATGTGGGACTCGAAGTCACAAACTGTGAGATCATGACCTGAGCCAAAGTCATATGCTGAACGATTGAACCACCCAGGTGCCCCCCAATCAATCTTCATATAAGGGAGGATAGAAGAAATGAAGAAAGGCAGGCAAACATAAGAAGAGTAAGTTGGTGGGTCCTTCCATCCAGAGGCAACAGAACATTGTTTAGAGGCAGGACCGTGGTTTTGGAACTCGCACGTATGCACCAATGGGCCCAGAGAATGAAGGGGCCTGTGAGTCCCCGCTGGGGGTTTGGCCTTGATGCTTCAGCCTATGGAAGCTACTGAGAAAGTTCAGGTAATGGAGAGTTAAGAGCACATTCGGGGGCACCTGGGTGGCTCGGTCGGTTGAGTGTCTGACTTTAGCTCAGGTCACGATCTCATGATTTGCGAGTTCGAGCCCCGCATCCTGCTCTGTGGTGACCGCTCAGAGCCCGGAGCCTGCTTCGGATTCTGTGTCTCCCTCTCTTTCTGCCCCTCCCCTGCTCACATTCTGTCTGTCTGTCTGTCTCTCTCTCAAGAACAAATAAACGTTAAAAAAAAAAAAAAAAAAGAACACTTCACGTACTGGGAAGACCACTTTGGCCTAGGGACCCTGCCCTAGGGACAAAGTGTGAAGGAAAAACCATGGTGGGTGGAGACAGAGGAGGAAGCAGATTTGATACGGTCCTGGAAGAGAGAATGAGCAGACCAAATATTCTGAGATTTGTGGGGTGAGGATTTGAGTACATATGTTGAGGCCATTTATGTTAACATGCTGCATTTCCTTCCACATATTGTTTATTATAAAATCACGTATTGTATGTATACGATTTCAAAGTAAACACACCGTAAGAGATAGTACATTCCCAAAGCTTCTGATGTGAAACAAAATGTGAACACAATAACCCGCTGTTTTAAATTAACGTACAGATTTTTCCTTCTATTCATCCCTCAATGACATGTCCTGTGGGGACAAATGACACCTTGTCTTTCTTCATAGGGGTCCCATCTCACCAAAGCAGTGTAAAAACATAATTTTAACAATTAAATTTCAGAGTCCAGTCCTTTGGGGCGGCGCCTGGGTGGCTCAGTCGGTGAAGCGTCCAACTTCGGCTCAGGTCACGATCTCGCGGTTTGTGAGTTCGAGCCCCGCGTCAGGCTCCACGCTGACAGCTCGGAGCCTGGAGCCTGCTTTGGATTCTGTGTCTCCCTCTCTCTGCCTCTCCCCGACTCGTTCACTCTCTCTCTTTCTCTCAAAAATAAACATTAAAAAAAAAAAAGTCCAGTCCTTAAAAAGATAAGCTAAGGGGCGCCTGGGTGGCTCAGTCGGTTGGGGGCCGACTTCAGCTCAGGTCACGATCTCGCGGTCCGTGAGTTCGAGCCCCGCGTCGGGCTCTGGGCTGATGGCTCGGAGCCTGGAGCCTGCTTCCGATTCTGTGTCTCCCTCTCTCTCTGCTCCTCCCCCGTTCATGCTCTGTCTCTCTCTGTCTCAAAAATAAATTAAAAACGTTAAAAAAATATTTAAAAAAAAAAAAAAAGATAAGCTAAGTAGTCAGATATTTTCTTTTTTTTTTTTTTTTAACGTTTTATTTATTTTTGAGACAGGGAGAGACACAGCATGAACAGGGGAGGGTCAGAGAGAGGGAGACACAGAATCCGAAACAGGCTCCAGGCTCTGAGTGGTCAGCACAGAGCCCGACGCGGGGCTCGAACTCACGGACCGCGAGATCATGACCTGAGCGAAGTAGGCCGCTCAACCGACTGAGCCACCCAGGCGCCCCAGTAGTCAGATATTTTCACGTGATAAATTGAGTGTTGTCTTGGCTCGTCACTACTGGTCTATGTGGGGTCTCCAAGGAGCCAAGAAGGCATGCCCAGTGAAGTTTGGGAGCTGAAGGAAAAAGATAAACTTAAAATGTCCCCCTTCACGATTCATCCTTATCCGCAAAGCACCCTGAATGGTCTCCTGGTCCAAGGTCTGCTCAGGAGACAGAAACCATGAAAGTTACCTCCCTCACATGGAGAAGAAGCAGACATGAGAAACTATGAGTGAAAAAAGAACACAAAGGTATCATGTAAGTAGCGAATGCAAGAGCCAGCTACCCCCCTAGGGCTGGGACAACAAAATAAAGAGGTGGTGAATATGAAAACTGAGAAACTTGAAGAGGCTGCCTCTGGAGCTGAGGTCTCTGGGGAGGGGCTGTCGGCAGCCAAGGGTGATGATGTCTTTGCGGGATCATCGCTGCCTTTGCTGGGGTGTGGATTCTGGAAAAACCCCAAACTGGAATAAACAGCTACGAATGGACTAAAGTGGCAAGAAGAAGCCTGCCCTGGCTCGCACCGAAGTGAGCAAGAAACAGAAACAAACCCTCCCTCCTGCCTCTGGCCACCAAACCTCCCCCTAGTGCCTCCTACTGGTTGGTGGAACCAAACCAATAGCCAGCTGCCCCAGGAGAAATGTAGTGTTGGTGTCTCGGCTCAGCTCCAGCATCACAAAGGAGAGTATAGGAGGGTGGGTTTGAAGCCGAGAAGTAAGAGCCTAACGATCACATTTGGTTTTAAAAGTGTTTGACCCAAAAGCGTTTGACCCGAGTTCTCCCCACTCCTTTCTTTCTTTTCATTTTTGTTTTTTCTTTTTTTTTTTTTTAAATTTTTAAACGTTTTATTTATTTTTGAGACAGGGAGAGACACAGCATGAACAGGGGAGGGTAGCAGAGAGAGAGGGAGACACAGAATCTGAAACAGGCTCCAGGCTCTGAGCGGTCAGCACAGAGCCCGACGCGGGGCTTGAACTCACGGACCACGAGATCATGACCTGAGCCGAAGTCGGCCGCTTAACCGACTGAGCCACCCAGGCGCCCCCATTTTTGTTTTTTCTTAAAATTTTTTTTTTTTTTTTTTTTTTTTTTTTTTTTAAGCAATCTCTACACTCAACATGCACTCAACGTGGGGCTTGAACTCATGACCTGAGATCAAGAGTTGAGAACTCTAGGGGCGCCTGGGTGGCTTAGTCGGTTAAGCGTCCGACTTCGGCTCAGGTCATGATCTCGCGGTCCGGGAGTTCGAGCCCCGCGTCGGGCTCTGTGCTGACCGCTCAGACCCTGGAGCCTGTTTCAGATTCTGTGTCTCCCTCTCTCTCTCTCTCTCTCTCTCTGACCCTGCCCCGTTCATGCTCTGTCTCTCTCTGTCTCAAAAATAAATAAACGTTAAAAAAAAAAAAAAGAGTTGAGAACTCTATCCACGGAGCCAGCCAGATGCTGTTCTACACCACGCCCCCTCTCATTTCTAGTCCTTCTCCCTCTAAAGAGGATTTGAATTGGTTTCCAACAAAGGCACATAACAAAGGCACATACTGTATAGGACATTTAAAACAAAAAAGCTTAAAATAGTTGAAGTAAGGATCAAGCACCACTCAGAACAGTGTTTGCAAACCTTTGGGAACCAAAGTAGAAACACGTTTTATATTATGACTTAGTAGACATATATACACATGGCTGAAAAGTTTCAGAAAGTAATACTTATGCTCACTATGACTAACACAGTCTGATATTTTCTGTTCTATTTTGTTCTATATATTTTATATTTTGTTGGTTCTATATTTTTTGTTCTATATTTGTTTGTTTTTCGAGCTCTCATAACCCACCGAACTGACTTCATCGACGACTAAGAGGTTGCAAGCTACTGTGTGAAAACTGCTAATCTAGAGGAGGGGGAGATCCAGCGTTGTTATCATTACAGACAACATTTAGCGGCCATTTCCATATCAAAAAGTACTTTTCACACCCTTTGTTTTATTGAACTCTCACAACAATCCTGTGAGGTGGGTGTTTCCCCCAACTCACCAATGAGAAAACAGATTTAAAGTAAACCAAGCCAGGCTCGCAGTTCTAAAGAGTAATGAATGGTGAATACAGAACTAGAAGCCAATTTTTCTGGTTGAAAATCCCAGCCTTCCTCAATATGCTACGCTAGGATGAGAGACGTAGTTACTTTGAGCTCTAATTTTATTTTAATTTTATTTATTTATTTATTTTTAACATGTATTCATTTTTGAGAGACAGCGAGACAGAGTGTGAGTGGGGGAGGAGCAGAGAGAGAGGGAGACACAGAATGGGAAGCAGGCTCCAGGCTCCGAGCTGTCAGCCCAGAGCCCGACGCGGGGCTCGAACTCACAGACTCAGAGATCATGACCTGAGCTGAAGCTGGACGCCCAACCGACTGAGCCACCCAGGCGCCCCTGAACAGCAATTTTAGGTTTGAGGTTTTTGCTAGAAAAGGCAGACGATGAGTTGTACGGTGCTCATGGTCTGAGGAAAGCAAGCACACAAGTTTATCTGAACAAGTCTCCTAGAATGAAATCCAAGGACATGGGCTCCCTACCTGGACTATGTGTAAGTATTGTTTCCACATGTGTTTTTTTGCAGAAAACACCAAATTATTATGACAATTTTTATATAGACTCTTGGCAACTGGTAGAGATTGTGAACTGTCCCTGGTCACAATGCGAGCAATGTCCCTGGTCATTCTACTCTTCCTCCTTTAATGTTCTCCCCTCCCATTTTTTTAAAGTTTATTTATTTATTTTGAGAGAGAGAGAGAGAGAGAGAGCAGGGGAGGGGCAAGCAGGCTCCGAGTTGCCAGCACAGAGTCCGAGTCTGATGTGGGGCTCGAACCCGCAAACTGTGGCATCATGACCTAAGCAGAAGTCAAGAGCTGGATGCTTAACCGACTGAGCCACCCAGGTGCTCCCCCTCCCATTTTTAATTAGACAAATGGCCATCTAGAATGAAGACCCCATTTTCCAGCCTGCTGTACAGGTAGCTAAGTCTTGTTAATAGAGTAAGCAAGAGGGGTGTAACTTTCCTGAAGTATCACTAAAGGGAACTGTATGCATTATCTATTGTTGTAATGGCAAGTCAGCACACATTTAAAAGCTTAAAACGACACAAATTTATTATCTCCCAGTCTCCTTGGGTTAAATGCCCCCTTTGGCTCGCACAATTCTCTGCTCCAGGGTTCAAATGGTTAAAATTAAGTTGCTGGCCAAATGGGCTCTTCTAGGAAGGCTTTGGGAACAATTCAGGTTCTTGGCACAATGTAGGTGCTCATGTTGTAGGACTGAGGTCCCCATTTTCTTGCCAATTATCACCCGGCGGCACCCCTTAACTCCCAGAAGCCTCTCTCCAGTCCTTGCACCTGGGTCTCTACATCCTAGAGGTAGCAACAGCATACAGCATATCAAATCCTCTCACACTTGGAAACTCTGACTCCCTTCTGCTGCATATCTTGGATTCCAAGCTAGAGGAAGTTCTCTGCTTTTAAGGGTTTATACGATCAGATTGGGCCTACCAGGTAATCTGGGATGATCTCCTTATTTTGAGGTTCCCTAACTTAATTACATCTGTAAAATCCCTTTTGCCCTGTTACAGAACATATTTACAGGTTCAAGGGATTACAGGGGGGACGTCTTTCAGTGATCAAGGGCTTACCCTCCCTTGTTTCTTTCCTGCTGCTGCTCACAAAGTGGGGGTCATAGCTGGAGTGTCATATGGGACAGTGAAATTAGGGCCACAGTTTAGGGATAGCGGAAAGAGAAGCCAACGTAGCCTGAGTCCCAGACAACTCTGGAGCCATAGTCCAGTCCTCGATTATCTACCTCCAGACTTCCATGTAGGAGGGAAATTAACTTCATTCGTCAGCCACTGCTTTTCGTGGTTTCTATCGGTCACTGCCAGAGGTAGCTAATACACTAACATCTAAGGAAATGGCTTATTAAGGAGGTCCTGGGATGATCACCTATTCTTGGGGGCCTAGGGACCCCTGAACAAATTTCACCTAAAGATTTTTTATTTTTGTCATCTCTACACCCAACATGAGGCTTGAACCAACCATCAGACTATCCCTAAATTAGATAAACATGTGTGCTGTGGGATGCCTGGGCAGCTCAGTCAGTTGAGCACCTGACTCTTGATTTTGGCTCAGGTCGTAGGATCAAGCCCCGCGTCAGGCTCTGCTCTGAGTGTGGAGACTGCTTGAGATTCTCCCTTTTTCTCCCTCTGCCCCCTCCCCCATCCATGCTTGTCCTCTCTCTCTCTCTCAAATTAAAAAATAAAATAAAATAAACAAACGTGTCCTTTACACATAAAGCTAGCTGAATTGGGGCATCACTCAGTGTGGCTGGCTTTGCCTCTGTGTTTTATAGAGTTGTTGGCCTATTTTCTCCCACTGGTCAGCACCAATGTGACTTTTCAGGCCAGACACTGTTATGAGAAGCCAGGAGAAGATCCAGCTACCCCTATCAGGGGAAGATCTGAGGACATCCGGGAAAAGGGACACCTCTACTTTGGGTCACTGTTGTTGTCTCCTCTGGGCTCCACTGTCCCTGCTCTAGTGGGACAAGAAAGACCTCAGCTTCAAGGGGCACCTGGGTGGCTCGGTCGGTTAAGCGTCCAACTTCAGCTCAGGTCATGATCTTGCGGTTCGTGGGTTCGAGCCCCGCGTCGGGCTCTGTGCTGACAGCTCAGCTCTTCACATACAGTATTGTTTCACCCTCACGACAATCACACGGGATGGGATTATCCCTCATTCACAGGTGAGTTGACAGGCTCAAAGGGATTAAGTTATTTGCCCTATTTCAGAAGGGTAGTGAATAGTGGAGGCAGAACTAGAAGTTAAACCCTACCCAGGGTGCTGAGAAACAGCACTTTAAATTTCCAGATCTGTCCAGGGAGCCTTCGCTTTCTCCTCTGTTGGATCCATGGGGCATTGATGACAAAAGCCAGCATGAAAGTTGGCTTGTGCTTTTCCAAAATCCGTTTGTTTGTATCTTTGTGAGAGGTCCCCTTCATCCAGAGGAGGGATAATCTACTCTGCGACACTTCTGACCTAGAAAATTAGTCTTTCAACATTAAATGGAGATAAGCCATGCATTTACTATTGCAATAAATTCAGTTATCTAGTATTTTCACCTAAAAAACATCTTGGAGATTATTTTGTACATTTTATTGGGTTTCTTGAGCTATGGAAGGGGGAACAGCTCCATGGGATATATTGATTTCAAACTGGCAGTGTTTTCACACATATCTAGAAATGTGAAGCTTCTGGATTTTTCAGGGCATGTATAAATAGGATAAATAATTTTCCAAGCTCTTAGGACTTGGAGATGACTCACTGAGAATTCAAGAAAACACTAGAGTTTATTCAGTTGATTATAAATTACTCGCAGCAAAAAATACTGTAATAATTTTTATATGTGTAAATAATATGTGTAATACTGTAATAATTTTTACATGTGTATCACTGGAGGTAGAGTTGTGTGTGTTCTATAATGCAAAAAAGATTTGATGATATAGCATATATTTAAGGTGTCCATACGGTCTGTGTTTAGGGAACAACTCCAAGCAAGTCAACTTAAAGTTGACTTATAAAATATCACTTAAGGTTTGAGCTATCTATCCTTTCAAAAGCCAGGGCATCTTATGTAGAGAGAAAAATAATTTTGATGAAAAAAGGAATAAAATTTTATTGTGCCCAATCTAGCTCATGATACACAAATACAGCATACTTTAATATGGGGACTTGGCGTTGACAGGTTATCAGACCCATTTCAGCCAGCCACTTTCACTCTTAAAACAGTTACTGGTAGCAGAACTTGACCTCCGTTTCCTACCCAGAGTTGCCTGCAGCTCAGTTCCCCCTGCCCAAGCTGTCCCCAAGTAGCAATTTCCTGAAGGCTGGCTGCCAGCTTAGAGGCTATATATCACTCCTAGTCAGTTCCTCTGAAGGGAAGTCTTTCTGTTTCCCGCTCCCCTGCCTCAGTTTCCCTTTGGATCTACCCCCCCCCCCCAATTTAGCTTGCCAGAATGGGTTTGAGTAAAATTTGATTTCAATGTCAACCCAGAAATTCCCTCTTCTGATCCTCTTAACTACTTGATTTTCAGAAGAGTTCCTAGATGATGCTGTTGAAGTACGGAAGACCTTAGTTGTACATTTTTTTCTTAGAAGGAAAAAAATAATAATTCCTTATAGTTTAGTAGTCAGCTCCCACCAAGCTTCCAAGCTGTGTACTTCTCAAGACAGCTTTTCCTGCTTTCAAACATTGCGTCAACACAAAGAATTGAGACCGTTACCTGAGTGGATGGTTTTCAGCAGACACTTGGAAGACAGCTGTGCTGGGCAGAAATAACGAGTATAGAGGAGGGTGTCCCTGGTCCCCAGACACACATTGCCACCCACTTAAGACACTCTAACCATATGCACACAAACATACATAGGCATACCTAGACAGGCAAAGATAGAGACTCACTCTAGGACACACAGCACACCGACATAGACACAAAGATCTGGAGAGAAAGAGAAGAGGGGAGAGAGAATGAGGGAATGCGAATATAAGAACAGGCAGATTTCATCAACTCGAAAGGACACAGCAATGCTTTGATTTCATTCCAACTTAAAGGCTTTGAACTGAATTCGTTGCAGAGGAGATGGCGAGGGCGACAGGGCTAGACCAAGGGGGCTGAAATTAACTTGGGAGACCAAAAGGAGAACTCCTTTGGTCCAAAAGGAGAACTCCTTGTGGTCCAAAAGGAGAACTTGGGGGAACTGAATAAGCTCCCACTTACTCAGGTAAGCTCACCAATAATCAGTTCAATCTCCATGACTGCAGACACCATCCGGAGAAGAGGTGATCCGACTTCTGTTTCAGAAATGCCCAGCGCGCAGTAACAGCCCCAAAACTGTTGCTGAATGCAATTGGGCACCGGCCCCGGATCGAAAGGTGCAAGCGAGTGACAGACAGCAAGCCTGTTACAAACCACAGGCAGAGCCTGAAAATCATCACCAGCCGTCAGATGTTGGTATTGCATGGCACGAGTTTTAGCTTTTAAGGTGAGAACTTCTTCGAGAAACTGTCAGGAAACCTACAGGAAGAGCTGTACCTCAGAAGGAAAGGAGATTTTTGTTTGCCGTGCACTCTTTCTGGCACTGCGCGACTGCGGCACTCTTCACGAGGAGTCCCGAAGCTTCGGCCCCTGCCGCGTCGCGGGCGTGCTTTCCGGGGTTCTCCACCGCAACGCCCACTCTCTCGGTGGCTTAGAGAGAGGAGGGGAGGAAGTCGGTGTCGGGGGGAGGAAGTCCGTGCTGAATTTTCCGAATCCCAGGACGGGCGCTTTTGACAGAGCTGGGAACCCTGCTGCAGAAGCAGGAGCGCCGGGGAGCGCTCCTTTTGGCCCCACCAGCGCGGAGCGGCGCTCCATCAACCTCGGGTAGTAGATTCCAGAAGCGCAGGGGGATGGCTGGGCTTGTGGCTCCAGGTTGCATGACCGTCGGGGGTCTGTCCTGACGGGCGTGGAGGTGCAGGCGGGCGCTCCCGGGCTTGTCTGCGCCCCGAGCAGAGCCCCGCGGTCCCGGTTCCTGGAGCGCACTCCGCTCGCCTGGCGGGCGCGCACTTGCGCGCGGGACCGCGTACGGCTCTCCCGAGCCCCGCTCATCTTCCGCGCCGAGAACACTTGCCCTGAGGGCTTTCGAAGGCCACCGGTGCCTGTTTCCCGCAGGAGGGGGGCACACCCAGCCAGAAGAGCAGAGGGAGGCTGACGGCCCCACCGGAGAGGCGGGTACCCGGGTCACCTCTGGAGTTCCCGGAGCCGGAGATCACTTGACTGGCAGAACGAAGCCCTGCTCAAGGCCCCGCTGGCTGGTTTTTGTTGTTTTGCTTTTTCCCAGCTCCAGGAAGGTCTCTCCTCACTCCAGAGACGAGGCTCTGTGCGGGGGCTTGGGCTTGGGGCTCCAAGCGCCCCGGCCCCTCCGGCCCACAGGTCGCCTCCAGTTGCCCAAGGGTGGCCACGTAGAGTCGGAGATTCACGCGTTGAGCCCCACGCGGGTCGCCCTCTGGGGCCTGACGTAGCGCCCCCCCACCCCCCCGTGGCCAGAGGGGTCGGGACAAAGGCCCCCGCTCCGTTGGCGCCGCTCAGGTGGAGCGTCCAGAGGCACCCACGACCCGGGCGCCCGTTCCTCTTTCGTCCTCTCTTCCAGGCCCATCTGGCTAGCTGGGCTGCGCTCTTCGCTGCCTCCCCGGGGCCTCCCCGGAAGGCTGGCCTCTACCGGCAACATCCCTGCGCCTCTGCCACTACCCTCACCCCCGCCGCGTGTACCGGCGCCTGGGAGCCGGGCTCGGGAATGAACACTCCAAAGACATGATCTCATTTAATCCCGTTATGCGCCCATTTTACGGAAGAGGCAGCGGAGCATGAAGGGATTAGCTCAAAGCCACGCCGAATTTTATTTTCCGGAATTCAAGCCGCGGGCGCGGGGACTTGAAAGCCGGAGTTCTTCCCCGCGGGCCGCACAGGCCCTGGCGGCGGGTCTCGGAGCCGCGGTGAGCGGCCCAGTTGCGCTTTCAGCGAGGTTTAGGGATCCCGCGCCCTGTCCTGGGCGGTTGGAGACCGCACGCCTGGCCCCGAGGCAGCACCTGCGCCCCCGGCCGCCCCAGCCCGCCCCCGGTGGCCCACACCTCTTCTCTCGCATCAGCGAGCCCTCCAGCCCGCGCGGAGAGGCCACGGTGCGGTCAGGACAGCGCGCGACATCGGGACGGGAGCCCCGGACAGGGAGGCGGGTTTGCTCGGGAGCCCTGGAGCCATCCCTGGCCTCCGAGGACCGGTCTCCGCGCCTCCACCGACCGGGCGGCTGAGCTTCAATTCAGCCAGTCCTCCCCACCCAGCGTCAGCTTCCCTCGTGTAAGATGGGGACCGTTTCACTTACCTGGCGAAGGTCGCCGAGGGAAAATCCAGAGTTTATTTATGAGGAAGGGAGTCGTAAAACTAGGAAGTGCCCGCTCAAGATCAGTGGTGACGCGAACAGGTCACATCATCTGCGACAGCGTGGGGATTTGTCAAAGGACAGGGGCTGCGAGGGCTGGCAGGAGACTCGAGAATCTCTGCAGCCAGAGCTTCTCAAAAGAAGGATGTTGCCAAAACAGTGATGGGGAAGGATGACTCTTTCTAGGTAGTGAATTTAAACACTTTACAGGCATTCTTTGGTTTAAATCTCACAACTTGGCGATGTAGTGTTCATTTCCACCTTACAGATGCGGAAATCGAGGCACAGAGTAGTTGAATAATTTTATCAAGGTCATGAGTCAGTATTTGAGGGACCCCGGGTTTGAAGGCAGATTTGCTTCACTCCAGAGCCCAGGCACGTGTGGAGAAGCTTTGGGCATGGTCATTGTCACCCCAGTGAGACTTCTCACTGATGAGAAAGTTCCCCTTTCAGATCGACAGATTTCCTTTATTTTCTTTAAAAAATGTTTAAGTTTATTTTGAGAGAGAGGGAGCAAGGGAGTGCGAGTGGGTAGGGGCAGAAAGAGGGGAGAGAGAGAATCCCAAACAGGCTCTGTGCTGTCAATGCGGGGTGGGGGGGGGGGGAGGCTTGGGCTCAATCTCCGGAACCTGGAGATCATGACCTGAGCCAAAACCAAGCATCTGGATGTTTAACCAGCTGAGCCACCCAGGTGCCCCTCTGTGGATCTCCTTTAATTTGGAGGGGCGTTAGGACTCAAATTCTTTCTTTCAACAAACAAACAAACAAAACAAAACAAAAACTAAGCCCTGCTGTCCCTCTGCAAAAGAAAATACTAGCAACAGTTCCTGGGAGTGAGCCAGTGCCCCCCAAAGGTGGGAGCGCTCAGGTGCCCTTAGGTGCCCAGCTGAGGGAGGAGCAGGGTGGGCCCAGAGATTAGAAGCCTGCTAAATCAGGGCCTGTTTGCTCCTAATACAAGACACTGTCAACCTTGGGGCTCCAGGGGTGGAGACTCATCCAAAGAAACACTTCCTTCAGAAGAACCGCCGAGAAGGCCCTTGACCCAGACCTCTGTTTGGGGAGGCAAGAGACCCCGCCAAGGCCTTGGCCAGCTGAGAGTGTTTCCTTGGCTGCTGCGTGGTGGCCCAGGATGGGCTGCTCTTGGTTCTGTGCCACGCACAGCCAGTGGCACTTAGAACCCCCCACGCGTCTGGGCTACACTGCCTGAGAAATTCATCTTCAGTGGTGACGCAAGTTAAAAATGAAACCAAACTGAACATTCACCAGCTCATATGCTGCCCCAACCTCAAACCCAGACGTAGTACTTCTAAATTGCTCCTTTCCCCCTGGTCAGTACCAAAAAATAAAAATAAAAACATGCTGCTTTAATTTTTGAAGTGAAATGGAATCGGTGCGTGGCAAGGGTCTGAGACAAAGCGAGG
The DNA here is from genome assembly GCF_046562875.1 of Panthera onca. Lineage (NCBI taxonomy): Eukaryota > Metazoa > Chordata > Mammalia > Carnivora > Felidae > Panthera > Panthera onca. The sequence continues at coordinate 233,153,028 of NC_138339.1, forward strand.
AAAATGAGTGTGCATCTCTTTTCCATGTGATCCGTATTTATTAACCCTTTTCCACAAACACCACCTGACCACGGGGCCCAGACCCTGAAGCCAGCAGCTGACCTGTTAGGTAACTTTAAAACTTTAAATAAAAATAGTCAGTTTTCAAACTCCCCAACCACATACGTTTTCATCATTTCTAAAGATGTGGAAATCAAGGGTCTCTGCAAATAGTTTCCAAGGTGGGCCGGGCCACGCGGCTTGCCTTTCGGATTAGCCTCCCTTGCCCTGAGACTAGGAAGCAAATCCACATAGATTTAGCTCCAAATATCTTCAGTTTAGTGAAGGCTCAGGGGCCATCTTTCTTCCCCAGTCCCTTGCTCTAGGCCCACCTCCACCTGTCTTCTCTCCAAGCATTGGACAGACTGGATGTGCAGGGACTCTGGCACCCTTCTGCCCCAGCCCTGCTGTTGCCCAGCCATCCTTGCAAGATGTTCTGTTCTCTCTTCTTTGGAGGAAAGAGATGCGGATTGAAGGATAGGAGCTGGTGAGGTATGTGGCTATACTCAAAGGATTTTTAAAAAGTAAGAGGAAGTTGGGGAGGAGGAAGAGGCGGGAGGATTATTCTAATCCATGGGCATCAATTTCACTAGGTCTTTGAAGCCTTGGAGGTTTCCTCTCCGTCATTTCTAAGCATTAAGGCAGAAGCCCAAGTAAAACGGGCTGTTTTAGGGCAGATTAAGGCACTCCAGCTTGCCTGCAGTGCGTTGGGGGCGCATTCCAACTTGCGGTTTCTGTTGTTTTTTCTTGAGCTGGTTTCTCTAAAGAGGTCCGCGGTTCTGGAGTGCTAGGAGCTGCACAGCAGCGGCAGGTGTCGCCAATCCAACAATATCACCCGAAGAGGCCCCAGATATTACAGAAAACCTCTCTTCTCCGTCCAGAAGTTTGCCGGCATCTCCCCAAGGTGCCCCAATTGGCACAGGCACCCGAGAACGCGAGTTCTCCCCTTCTGTCTGGGGTGGCCCCCCTGCCCTTTGAACGGCCAGGGCTGGTTGTCCACACCCAGGGTCCTACTCCTGCTACCCTCCCCCCTTCTTTACCAGTGGTCAAAGCCTCCTGGCAAGGAGGAGCCCCCGTCTCTCACCGGGGTTCCTGTGGCCGCAGGGGCGCGACACTGGAGGGCTGCGGCGACGCGCTAAGGCCAGGTGGCAGGCGGCCTTCTCGGGCGGCGGCGGGGACGGCCGGCGGCACAGCACCACCGGGGGGCGGCGGTGGCGGCAGCGCCAGCAGCTCTTCGCCCGAGGTCACTGCGCAGTCTTGCTCGGGTTCCGCATCCGCGCCACCCCCGGCCGCTGTCCCGCAGCTGCGCTTCTTGTCCTCCTCCTTTTTCCATTTCATGCGGCGGTTTTGGAACCAGATCTTGATGTGTCTCTCGGTCAAGTTCAGCATGACGGCCAGCTCCACCCTGCGCGGCCTCGAGATGTATTTGTTGAACAGGAACTCCTTCTCCAGCTCCAGCAGCTGCGCGCGAGTGTAGGCAGTGCGTGTCCGTTTGTTTTCCTCTGGCTCTGCAACATAGGCGCCGCCTGTGGGCGACAGGGCACGTGAGTGTGGTCCCTCGACCCCTGGCCCCACCCACGCAGCCCAACACTGAAGCCCCCATCCTGGGAGTCCTGGTCCTCCCAGCTGTTCCTGCCACCGAGCCTCAACTTCCTGTCCCAGAGCTCAGTCTGGCCTCAAGCGGACTTTCTCCAGTAAAGGTTCCCTTTTCTTGGAGGTCAAAGCTGTGCGGGGCTCTCAGGCTCTCTCTGGGAGCGGGCCGTGGCTCTTCGGTGGGTTCACTCGGCCAGCGTTTGGGTTGATGGTGATTAAAATGCCCACAATAGTTATCCAAACGTACTCGATTCTACAAAGGCAATAAAGTGCCTTTAATATAAGACTTAACCCCCCCCCCCCAGCTTTCTGATCGTCACCCACACAGTAAGAATACATGTCAGAACACTACCCATTTCACACACGGACACAGAACTGACCCCCCAAAAGTTCAGAACATAAAACCAAGCAATCTTTATCACATACGATACACCTAATTTTTCCCATTGTTTACTATTTTGTTTTTTTTTTAAAGGTCTCAGCTCAGTTAATTGATTTCACGACCAACTTGTAAGTACAACCCTCAGTGTGAAAAAAGCCTTGAGCTAATAAAAACCCTGATCTTATGACATATATTGTTATATCTGACTATTATCTCTCTAGTAGTAATATTGTTATAATCATTCCCAACTCCAGAGCTGGTAAATTCTTCTACAATTGTTTTAACCTCTGCCCAGGCCCCTGCCCTGGAGAAGGGAAACTATTCTGGGCCTGGAGGAACGTCCCTGTCAGCCCTGGCCTCTGTGTTCTGGGCCCCAAATGCTGGCAAAGGTGAGGGGAGCCTTGGGGTCCCGCTGGGAACGGAGAGCCCCACACCGGACAGGGTTGGAGTCACAGGCTCCATTCCAGCTCCTAGCCCAGGCCCAAGGAAGCAGCAACTGGCCCACACGCCTGCTGTTCGCCGCTGTGCACCAGGTCCTGAACTTTTCCTTTTTCTGCCAGGTACCGACTGCACCCCCAGGCGCAGACATCGTCGAAGCTAAGTTTCACTAAACACTCTGGGAAGAGGCCTAAATCTGCTTGTTTTAGGGCGGAGTCTAGGATATTTCTCCTGTGACTGTTAGGAAGCCTTAGGGGATTGAAAAAGCTAGTGCGTATGTTTGGAGGGGAGAGGGTTTATTAGGTGAGAGAACTAGGCCCGCTCTCCCCCAGGCCAAAAGGAGGCGCCCAGAATCCAAGGCTTGGGCAGAGTCAGCAGACAAGTCCCACTCCCTGGGGAGCATTTCCAGAGTCTTATGCTTCTAAGCTTTCCTTGGCATAGGAGAGAGGAGAGGGAGCCTTAAAGGAACGTTTGAAAAGGCCCTCTGAGGTTCTTAAATTCCATCCATAATCTCTTGGGACCACCCCAGGAGACCTATGCCCAGGACGGCTTGGCAGGGGATGCAGGCAGGTGGCGTTACTTAAGACGTCAAGAGCCCCCTGGGTCTGCGCCCTTCCCTAAGGCTCAGGGGGAGGCAGTTTAGGGGCAAGCCTGTCGGCAAGGCTGCTACAATTCATTTTTTTAGGTCGTTTTCGAACGTTCCTACAGTATTGTTATTAGCATTCATATCTGTGCTGCAAATGAGAACCCTCTGGTCACTTTACCCTTCCCAGGCGTTTGAAACCCCACAGGAGTGGACAGGCGAGTTCACACACGCTTGAAGCTCCGCTCCTTAGAGAGTTTCCCGGGAGGACCTCGAGGTCGCAGGAGCACCCCAAAGGCAGCTTCCAGGCCAGGGGGGTCGGCCCCTTCTCCCTGAGCTGAGCTTGCAGCGGGTCAGAAAGCTCTGGCAAAGGGCTTTCCGGCCGGACTCTCCAGCCCCTGGATGTTAGTTAGTTACCCTTTCAGGGTTTCCTTCACCCCAGGGGAAGGCGGCCGATTAACCAATAGCATTTACCGTCTGGCTCCCAGGGTCCGCCCGAGCCCAGGCGCCACCAGAGCAGGGGTCACACCCCGGGGGTGGGGAGGTGACCCACTTTAGGCCTCGCTCGCCTTTTTCCCCCCCGAGGAAGCTGCAAGGACGGCCGGGAACGTGGGAAACGCGCGTCCTTAGGTCCCACCCTGGTCGAAGGACGTGGTCCTCCCGCCTCCCAAGAATCCCGCGTTTCCCAAGACTCCCCGGCCTGCGGCGGCCGCGGCGCTGGGCCGCGTCTGGCGCCCCCCTCGCCCCGGGCTGCGCGGTAAGTGGGGGAAGACTGCAGCCCAGCTGGGCCCTGTCCTGTCCCCGGACCCGCCCGGTCCTCGCCACTCAGCATTCACGACAAAGTGACCTAAGGGAGAGGCGAGCCCCGGGCACCCTGGGCGAGCCCGGGCCCCACAAAGCCCCGCCGGGCCGCGCCGGGGTCTGCGTCAGGCACGGGGAGGGGGGGGCAGACGGGGCGCCGAGGACTCTCGAGGGGCGCCCGCCCGAGCCCCTTTCCCCCTACCCCCGACTGCTGGAAGGAAAAGAAAAGTCAACTATGCGCCATGCAGGTGTGACCAGAGGTGGCCGCGGCACGGAAGCGGTAGCAGCGTGTAGCGGCGCCCAGGCCGCGCCGGAACCTGCCGCCAGCTCCTGGCGGGGGAGGGGGCCTGGGGGCCGCTCCGCGTCCTCGCCTCCGGGCTCCGGGGAAGACCTTCTGCGACACGCCGGGCGCCTAGGGCCGCGGGGACACGGGGCTCACGCCTCCCCCGGCACAGCTGTTGCAAGAAGGGCATTCCTTCTTCAGATTCACTTGCTGGGAAGCGGCGCGGGGAGACCCCCTTCGAACGTTTCTGTTTGCTCAGAAGCGCACCAGCGTGGAAGACGCCTCTCCCAGCTGCCTGCCTCCAGCCTGAGCGGCCCGGCCTCGGCCTGGCGGTGAGTACCCCCTCCCCGCCCCCTCCCCTCCTCGCCGAACATCTTCGCGGGCTTGATGCAGTCCGTCTTCCCTGCTTTCCGGCATCCACTGAGCGCCCCCGAGACTGCCCGTCTCCTCTAATGACGGCTCCCGGGTGGGCTCAAGGCCACAGGGGCCCAGGACTCCAAAGGCACGCCCCGGCCCGGGTCGGGAGCATCCTAGGGTCCTGCTCGGCTTCCTAGACGCTCACGCCGTGGAGTCCTGGCCAGGTGGATCCCTCCAGTGGAGGAGGATCCCTCCGGAGGGTCGGAAGCCTGAGCTCAGCCAGGCCTTGGCTGGCTGGGGGAGCGCAGGCTGCTGGAGTTCACTGTATGGATAGGGAAGGAAGGGTTTAAGCGCCCAGGAGGAGAGCTGAGTGGAAAAGACGCTCCAAAGGGGCCCAGAAAGGCGCTTCTGCGCGGGATCGCCTCCTTGGCTCCCTGTGGAGTTTAGTCCGACCCTGGGTTGTCCTTAGGGGCTGGGAACGCGAACCGGTAGAGGGTCTTGGGGAGCCCTTCAGCCGGGACGGGAGCCGGTGAGGGGACTAAGGGGATGAGGGGCCGGACTTACCTGCCCAGTGGCCTTTCCACGCGTGAGCCTTGGTAGACTTCATCCACGGGAAAGGCAGCTGGACGCGGCCGGGCTCCTCCAGGGCGCCTGGCTCGGCTCCATCCGGGAAGGGCCCGGCCGGAGGGTGGGGGAGCGCGAGCTGAGCTGGGAGGTGGTGGTGGTGGTGGACGTGCGCCACCGCGGTGTCGTCGGCGAGGGGGGGCACCTCGTACGGGGAGATGTCCGGGGGGCTGCCCTGCTCCAGCGCGCCCAGGGTCGCCGGGAACGGGGGCGGCGGCGGCGGCGGGGGCTGGCGGCCCATGTACAGACACGCGGGGGGACTGGCGCTGAACTCCGGCGCGGGGCCCCGCTGGTAGGCGCATGGGTCCTTGTAGAGCTGCGTAGCTGCATAGTACTGCTCCTCGCCGTTCATGGCTGCTGCCCGGGCTTGGAAGCCGGAGCCGGGGAGTCGGAGCTGTGTGGCCCTCCCGCTCCCGGCGCCACCCCCGCTAGCTTTGACAGCTCGGCTCCGCTCCGCAAGGGGACCCGCCACCGGCGGGGACAGGCGGGCCGGCCGCCGCGCAATAGGCTCCGCTGTGCCCCACGTGGCCCAGCCTGGGGCCATTATTGGCCTGGCCGACTGCCTTAAGAAGCCAGGCCCAGGTACCCAAGAGCACTGCATTTGTTTCCATTTTCTCTCTCAGCTGAGTTTCCCCGCCCACACCTGTAGGCCGAGCTGGCCGTGCGATCTGAAGGGGAGCGTTCATGAAACTCTTCGAGCTTACGTTCAATCATAGATTAATGTATATTTTTCATCATACTTTAAGTGGTCGATTTTCCTTGTTTGTTTGATAATATACACAATACACTAATTCATTAATACAATTTATATAGATACATATGCCAAGGTTGTGCATTTAAATTTTTTTTAACGTTTATTTATTTTTGAGACAGAGAGAGACAGAGAGAGACAGAGCATGAACGGGGGAGGGGCAGAGAGAGAGGGAGACACAGAATCGGAAGCAGGCTCCAGGCTCTGAGCCGTCAGCCCAGAGCCTGACGCGGGGCTCGAACTCACGAACCGAGAGATCGTGATCTGAGCCGAAGTCGGACGCTCAACCGACTGAGCCACCCAGGCGCCCCCGAGGTTGTGCATTTAAACTCTTTTGTAACTGTTAGGGAGTACGGTTAAAAAAAAAAAAAAAGTTTGCAGACCCTAGCTCTATAGGAAGGACTTGGTCTTCTGTCTTATTTATGAAATTTGTACACGATCACAATGATGTCAGTGAACTAACCCATAAAGACCCAGCATTAGTTGTATTTTTTTTTAATTTTTAATGTTTATTTTTGAGACAGAGAGAGACAGAGCATGAATGGGGGAGGGTCAGAGAGAGAGAGAGGGAGACATAGAATGTGAAGCAGGTTCCAGGCTCCGAGCCATCAGCACAGAGCCTGACGTGGGGCTCGAACTCACAAACCGTGAGATCATGACCTGAGCGAAGTCGGATGCCCAACCGACTGAGCTACCCAAGGCGCCCCTCCTTGTATGTTTTTAAACTGTGGCGTGCTCGGGGGACTTCCGGAGAGTAAACTGTAACTTCAGAATTGACCACAGTGGCATTTAATTTTTTTTTTTTTTTTTTTTTTTTGGTAATTGAAGGGCATTATTAATTTTGATTTTGGGAAATTGGGGCTCCTTTGACCAACTCAGTGCAGTTTCCTAATGTGGCAGAGGGGGAAAGATTTAGCGTCCCCTCTTGTGGCTGGGAGGAGGGGACGGCGTTGGCACGGGGTTTCCAGATCCGCGATGGCTTCCCACGGATCCTGAGCCCCAGTCCGAGCCAGCTGAAGAACGTGTGTTCTGCGTCGGAGTGAAATAAGGCAGCGCTTCAAGAGAGGAGGGAAGTGTTTAGAAAAGAATTAAAAGCGCTGCATTTTAATGACAGCGTCAGTCTGTGGCCTCCACTGGGTAACTTCTGGGTATCCTGCGGTCCTCACTTAAATAGGGCCGAGTGTTTCTGACCGGATGATGCAGACTATCTCCGGGTCGCGGTGGCGCACGAGCCCCGGCCTGAGCATGAGCCGCGCATCCGACCCATTTGCCCAGGGCGTCCTGGGTGGCCTTGGACGGGTCCTACCGAAAGGACCACGGTCCTCGAACCAACACGGAAGGTTTTAGAAAAACTGGCCACCTTTGCAGAAAAGCCTTGGCAAGAAGGAACGTGAACCACCGGGAACCAGTACGGGAAAAACCACTGCAACCTGACTTTCCTAAACCACAAACGACACCCAGCCCTTCACGAGGTAGATTGTAATGTATTTTCTCCTTGTGGAGATACCTGTGTTTTAAATGCGTACGGACCGAATGCGCTACCTCAAACACGCTCATTTTCATCAAAAAGCAAAAGCCAGTTGGGAGGGGGGACTTCCCTGCAGGTTCCTTGCGGCGTGCGATCCTGGTGCGGTCTCAGCATATGCGTTCAGGAGAGAGCTGGGCACCAGGAGGTCCGCCCGTGGGTGGGGACGCGCGCCGCACCCGGCCTCCTTGGTGTCCCAGCTCCCGGGAAGGGCGGACTGGGGGAAGCCGCTGGGGGAGGGCGGGGGGAGTTCCGGCGATTTCTTCAGGGAAAAGGGCCACCTGCGGCCCTAGGGGCCGGGAGGGAAAGGCGGTGGGACCCGCGCGCCTAATCTCTGCGCGTCCGCGTCAATGAGTCCATTGTTCGCCGCGGCCGCGGAGGACCAGACGCTATCACCCGGCCGCGAGTGACCGCATCGATCAGCAGGCAGGGCCCGAGGGGGGTTGCCCGGCCGGGGCGTGTTGACCCTCGGAGATAATCTGCCAAGTCGCCGCGGGTTGACTTGGCGACGCGGTTATGAGCGGGCGGCGAGCTCCGCTTGGGACAAAGATCGGCCGCCTCCCCCCCCCCCCCTTCCGTCTCCCCCTCCAACACCCCTTTCTCCCCCTCCCCCCTCGGCTACCCCCTTCACTCCGGACTAAGCCCGCAGACCCCCCCTTCTCCTCCTCCCCTGCTCCCCGCCTCGCCTGCCACCCCCGACCCGGAGAGTGTTTATTTTGCACTTCTCGTCTAATTGCACATTTCTGTAAATTGGTCTCCATTTCGATGCTTCATTTGCTCGCATTTGGTATTTTTGCTCGGCCCTGCAGAAAGAAAAGAGGCGCTCAGCAGAAAGCAAATCCGTCCGCCGAGCTCCGGGGCCAAAAACCGGCAACCCGGGGCTGAACAAAACCTTGGGGAGAAGTGGGCGGGGGTGTTGGAGGCGGTCGGTGGAGGCGCCTTCTCGCTTTCACAATTCGCGTTTTCTGCCGCTCGTGGCCCAGGAAACAAAGGTCCCAACAGCCATTTATTACGGTGATGATTATTAGTTGGGACAAAGCTAACAGCGTTTTGGGACTGGCTAATTATGACGTGTGTCTAATTATGACCCATGTAGAAAACGCGCCCCCGCGCAACCCTCCGCCGAGCAAGAGCGTGTGTTGTATTTCTTCTGTGGATATCGCTCGTGGTATCATAAAAGCACCGGGTCCATTACAGGTGAAATGCGTTTCCGCTCTGAATCCCCGCTGCCCCTCTCGCCTCCCACAGGCCCCGGAGCGATACCGAGCCATTAGGCGAGCGCCTTCCCGAGCCATTTAACAGCAGCTCTTATGGATAAATAAACAAAAAAGGCTGTAAACCAATTATAGTGTGGACAGTGAAAAAGTCGTTTATTAGCAGGACGTCCTGATAGCCCTCGCAGATACTGGAGGTCCTCGCCTGCCCTTTCCCTTCTGCAGATAGTTTGTGCCCTGAAGAACACAGGTCACCTTGCTCTTGGTCAGTAGCTGAATCTTCCAAGCATGCCAAGGGCTGAATTTGACTTGGTGGTAAGGATTTTTCAGCCACTGTATTCTATTACTCAGGGGAAAAAAAAAAAAAAAATTGACGGACCTCACTTGACTCCAGAGACGTGTCCGTGATGAATTGGTGTGGAATTTACTTTATCGGAGCATAGTTGTTTTTATGATTAACTTGCTGTTGAAAATAAAAATTAAACTATATCCCGAGTGGAAACGCTGAAGCAAACGATGTGGTTGGTGTAGGTAACGAGAGAATACACCTTCCATAATTTACTTGGAAGTTTTGCACATTAGCCTTTACTTCGGTGGGGGCTGATGCTGGTTTTTTATTCCTCCAGGGCAAATCCTTTCCCCCTCCCTCCTTCTACTGGGGGGGGGGGGGTCTTCCTCAGAGTGTGGTACCTAGGTCTGAGAGGGTCAAGGAAAACTCGTGCAGAAAAAAGAACCTCAGGCTTTGAATCAAAGGCTTCCCATGCGTTCGTGGGGCAAACCAGCACAAGTGTAGTGTCGAAACTATTTCCCAGAAAATTCAGCGCCATTGTGTAAATAAATGCAGCCTAAAAATGTAATTTAATGGGACGATTGTCTTGGCTATCGTTAGTGGGAGAGAGGAGTGGGAGGGGGCAATATGGCAGACTGGATGCACCCCAGGACTGTGGACTGCTCGGTCCCCGCACGCGACTTGGTGCTTTCTCCCAGGAGTGGCCCTCGCAGCCCTTTCCTCGAGTTTCTGTTTAATCCTTCCGAGGCCTGGTTTACTTTGCAGCTGAAAGGAAAAGTGTGAAAGGAAGTTGGGATTCCAAAGCGTCTAAAGCCCCCTGCTTGCTCTCCCCCCCACCCATCCCTGTGGCCCACTCTTGTAGTTCCCAGCCCTTGGGCTGGCTCTCCCCCAGGTTCCCACCTCTGCTCTACCGTCTAAATATTCAGTCTCCCCAAACCCCAGCCCTTGCCATGTTCCCTTCTCTTCTTCATCCCCGGTAACCAGCTCCTTGCTTCCATTGAAATTCCTTTTTTGCCCTCTGCCCCCCTCCCATCACTGAGTCCTGTGACTAATCCTTTGTTCTCCTGGGAACCTTTCCTTACCTCCAGGAGCCCAAAGGAGGGTTGACCCACATTTCCTGGTCATTCCAGCCTCCTTCCTGAACCATCCCGCAGTTCACATGGTTTATTAGTTAGAAGGACAAATCTTTTCAATAACATTTATTGATCCGGCAGCTATTATATAGCTTTTTATACGTGCCTGTCCACAAACTCTTGGGGTAACAGAAACTCAGTAGAAGAAATACGTTCTGGATTTGGTGTACCTGGAAAACTTAGGAGCCACACATACCCATCTTCCAAATTGCCCTTGCCCTGCACAAGCTGTGTGTTCCTTGGCAAGTTACGCAACTCTACTAAGCCTTTCTGTCCTTATTTGTAGAATAGAGACAGAGGACTGCCCCATAAAGTATACCCCTTGTATATAGTAACGATCACAGCAGGTTCAGGGGACAAGACACTCTTTCAAGTATTTTGCATATGTAAATCCTCACTAAAATCCCGTGAGGTAAGTACTAGTATTCTCGTTTTTCTGTGCAGGAAACTGAAACATAGAACTTGCCCAGAGTCACACACTAGATCCAAGCTGAGGTGGTCCGGCTTTAGAGTCCATTCTCTTGGATGTGACCCTATACTGTCTTGCGATGTAGTAAACAAGAAATTATTTTATTTTATTTTATTAAAAAAATTTTTTTTAACATTTATTTATTTTTGAGACAGAGAGAGACAGAGCATGAACGGGGGAGGGTCAGAGAGAGAGGGAGACACAGAATCTGAGACAGGCTCCAGGCTCTGAGCAGTCAGCACAGAGCCCGACGCGGGGCTAGAACTCTCAGACCGCGAGATCGTGACCTGAGCCGAAGTCAGATGCTCAACCGACCGAGCCACCCAGGCGCCCCAACAAGAAATTTTTAAAATTATTTCTGTGAGAATTCAGTGAGGCAAAATGTCTAATGTTCCTGGCTCTTCACGGGCACCGAACAAATGGTCTTCTCTTCCTTTCTCCTCTGGCATTGCTTTTAGGGCATCTACAGGCGTTCAGCTATTGGTCATTATTGCAGCCAGAAGAATTGCAGAGCTGTTGCCACAAGTCCATGTTTAAGGACATGGTAGACCGAGAAAAGGAGTATTCAGAAACATTGTGTTTTAGGGAACGTACTCCAAAGTGGGGCCCTGCTTGAAGTAGGGGACGTGGGGGCCACTGGATGGCACTTGCTTCTGCCAGCCCCCAACAGGCCGCAGAGAGAGAAACAAGTGTGAGGGAGATGCAGGGACTTCTTTACATCCAGGGAAGCCCTGAACAGAAGACTTGAAGGGGGTGAACGGATCCCAGCTAAATATGCCGTAGCTATCCCAGTAGATGTGGAATCCAGCATCGAAGCAGTGTCTTCTAGCCAGAGCCCCGCCCCCGTATTTTCCATGGTTCTTCCATTTCCAGGTTGGAGACGAAACTGTTAACATAAACTCAGAGGAAAACCTCAGATGGCTTGGGAGAGAAGGGAGCAGTTCTTGTGTGTGGGTCGGGGCAGTCCTGGAATCCTCCTCTCTTCCTGCTTTCTCCAGATCAGGAAGGTAGTCATGTGCAACCCCGGCCTTCTTCGTGAGGATGCAGAAACACGCCTGTCGAAGTGACTCCTCTGCATGTCCCCTGAATCTGAGACCCATGCAAAAGTGTTAAAATTAGAAATCTGTGGGGCTTAAAGCGGGGGAGTCAGCTCTATCTAGGGCACGTGCATTCCCTCTCCTACGGTGATGAGAGTAAAAGCAGATTGTGGTCTCAAATTCACTGAATTTTCCTATTAGTAATTCTTCCTATGGTAGATATGCCTTATCGGGGTGGTGTTCTGCAGAGAGAAGCTGTATTTGAATACGTTTACTTTGTGTATTTTCTCCAATCACATATTGCAACCCATTTACCTTTAGGCAAATCCCACAAAGGTACAGGTTTCTACTATGCAATGAAATAACAGAGATTCATAGGGGAGTGTTTCTGGAAGTGTGATTCATGAACCGTGTGTACTAAAATCACTGGGACGCTTATAAAACGCAAGCAGCCTAATCCCAGAGGTGCTGAATAACCACATGTGTGGGGTGTGGTGGGACTTGAGAAATCTGCATTTTTAACACACCCGAGGTCATTCTTAAGTACACTATGAATTGAGAACAACAGGAAACAAACACTTGAGCTGTAATTTATTTGATATATGGAGGCTCATGGATGGTCTCAAAAGACGAGCATTCTTCAAGCATGGCTGTTCAAATAAAAATACACCTCTACATCATAAGGTTGTTGTGAGGTTTAAATAGAAGAACCGTATGGTGAATATGCCTTAGTTCATGCAGAAGGCATGTTATTTGCGTCTCTACGTGGGCAAGCCACATGCAAATCCTGGACATTTTCAGATTTTCCTTTCTTTCTCACACACCCGTTCTTGCCTTATAGGACTAAAGATTTAGAAAGGTTCAGCATGGTCTTATTTTATTATCGTGCTTCTCCCACTGAGCTCTTTGGAAACAGCGGGACTCTCCTTGGGATGTTAATGTGGCTCCAGTGTGGGCTCAGCCAAGTTGAGCTGAGCTTTTCCAGCCACAGTAGCTAACACATAAGGGCAAATAAAGGGAGGCAATAAAACCAAAGCAAATTGATTCATCTCTAGGCAGTACCCTTATAACTTGTGTCTTAATGCCATATTCTCTCTACACTGAACATGACCAAATAGCTTCCTTTAAAGGTAAGTGAATTTTATATAATTTGTGGCTAATTCCATTTAATTCTGCCCACATGAGCATGTGATAAGGGAATGTTAAACCGGTTAACAACAACGGGCTAAAAGGGGCATTGAGGAGGAGGCCAATATTTGATTTCCAAGTGCTCTGGCTCAGCGCTGAGAAATCCAGATGACTATGAGTGTGTTGGTTTCTTGGTTATTTGCTTTCTGTGCTCCTAGCTCCTGAGTAAAGGGCAGTGAGAAAACACTAGGATCCCATCTGTCACAATGAGGCTAGTTACAACAAAAATAACGACTCCTTTTTATAAAATCATTCTTGGTCTGACAAACTCCCCTCGGGCTGCAGGGAATCAGGAAGAGTAAAAATAATAGAATCAATAACAACTTTGTTATCTAGTAACTTAAACAACCCTTGCCTGCTGGGATGGCAGAACAGGCTTTCTTATCTTGGAAACAGGAAAACTTTCTGGATAGTAAATTATTTTTTACAAAACGTTTCTAACTGGATTAGGCGTCTGTAGAGAGTGCCCCAGGTAGGAACCATGCCAAATTCGAATCACTTAGACATGATCATTTAAAACTTGGGTCGTTTTAATTTGGGTCGTTAAATCTAATACACACTGGTTCTTTTTATTTAGTAAAACGTCAACCGTGGTACAATTATTGGGATACTGAATGTATTTAATTGGAAAGCTAGAAAATTAAATGGGAAATTTTCGTTTAAATGTCTGGATCATCTGGGCCACTGGATTTTCATTCCTGTGTTAGTACTTGCCTACATCAGCACTTGGCCCATGCTGTGGTCTTCTGAGAGCTTTCATAATCCACACCCGAGTCTTCAGAGTCAGGAAATGTTCTCTCTCCTGAGTGATCTGTCTGTCTGACAGCAGGGATTGGGCCTGGTTTGATTTGGGTGTTCCGTGTTGATTTCTTTGCATGTAAATGGTGATGACTCGGTTCAGGAATTACGGAATATATCTTAGTTTGAAGAGAACCATCTCCCCAAAGTGCGAGTGTTCATAACAGCAACTAACTAGATAGTTCACACATCACCGAGATTATCCTGACCCGGTTCATTCAGATACATGAAGGAAAAGGAGAGGCTGATATTTAAGATAATTTAAGATAGCTTAAATTATCCAGTTATTCTGTTTTTACTGCTTCCATTCACATCCAAGCTTGTCACTTGTATGCTGATGTTTTAGGACAGACCTCCTCATTTCACATTTCTTTGTCCCTCTAACACCTTCTATAGGATGTCCTTAAAGTCTGAACACAGGTGACTGTACATAACATTTTGTGTTCCATGTATACAAGATAAAATATTATCTATGCATCCCAGACTTTATGGACAGCCTGTAGATAAATTGACCTTTTTTTTTTTTTTTTTTTTTTTTTTGTGGAAGAGGCACATGGGGGCCTAACATTTAGTTTAGGGGAAGAAAACCTTTTCTCTTTTCACTAATGCTGTATTGTAAAACATAATCAATCAGTGTTGCCTGCTTCATTTACAAAGCAATTTATTAGACTCTGCCAACATGGTCACAGTCAAACCTTGACGTTTCTAGAAGTTGGAGTTAGAGATTGCTATGAATCCAGATAAACAGCACTGTTTTCTTACCTTCCCAGCAAATTTCGACAGGCGATAACAAAAAGGCAAACACAAGTCTCTAACCCCTAGCCTGGCGTTATCTGTCTCCTGGCCTGTAATTACACAGGATTTGGAGTTTTCTCAAGAGAGTGGAGTGACACTATTTACCTTTTTGTATTTATATGACCAGTAGCCAAACTTACATATAATAACTAGGGAAATTCAGTAAAGAAAAATACTGACTGGGAAAGAGTCAAGTTCTCTGTTTCTCCTGCCGCATTTCCTTATGAACCTCTTGCCTGCAAGCCCCAGGGCCATTTTTGAAGAGAATACCGATCGTATTCCATCCAGTATTTATAATATTCTAAGACTTTCGTTCTGATCATTGCTTGATATGAGGGGAGGAAACAACTGGAGACGGCTTATGTACATCTTAGCTGAAAAAATATAAGTTAACAGAGTTAAGTGGTGTTTCAACAGGGTGTTTTGTTTTGTTTTGTTTTGTAAAGGACAGTGGGATGGTCTTGAGAAGAAGTAGATAGGCACGTGGCCTGGCCTTTTCCTCATGCCTCATCTAATTCAAGCTCCCTTTTTTCAAAACATTTTGTTCACCTTCTAAAAATCACTAATAAGGGCAATAGAATTAATTAGCAGCTTAGTACCAAATTTTGCACAGAACTCTCTTATCTGTCAAATTCCTAGATATTTCAAACATTTCAACTCCTCTCTCTTACGCTTTCCATCCACAAGGAACCCCGAAGTGAGTTTAGTTTATGTTATGGAGTCATTATAATTCTTTCTCAGCTTGGTGCCTGGAATGAGAATATTGTACTGTAATAGGTAAGCAAAGATACTAAAGCCATAGTTCTGACTTTGCTGTTTTAGTCAAGGAGCTCTTTTCGATTGTAATGAATGCTAGGAGTCATTTCCCTAGAAAAACGCACGAGTGTGTAAGAACACAGAATTCTGCATGAGATTTCGGGAAATTCATAGCCCCCTGCCTCCTCAGCCCATTCATGTCCACCTTCAAACGCAAGCCAATTGGAGCCAATCTACGCCCAGCATGAGATTTTCACCTCTACTTCTGGATTTGGGGTTGAGGGTTCTGGAACTTTACCAAAGTTGCTGGTCAATATTCACGACGCTCATTGTTTATTTGGTTGGGTATTCATGCTATACGCAGAGGACTTACACACTGGATAATTATTGCTCAACTATCTAATTATACTCACTTGCTCGACAAGGATAATAAAACATAATGTAGCCGAACGGTGAGTTTGGAAAAGGTGAAATTATACTTCTAAGATTATTAGAAATTGACAGACTTACAGATGCATTGAACTATGACATTGATCCGTTGCCATAAATGGTAGCTTGGCATAAGATTGTTCTTCTCTTTCTCCTTTCAACAAACTCCTATTTAAATATCTACTCTGTGCCAGGCGCTACGGCAGGTTTGGGGGTTATAACACAATAAGACATGATCCCTACTCGTGAGGCCTTCGATTCTATTGGCGGAAAGGAAGCAAGTGCATAAGCAAACACACACGCGGCACAGAACTCCAGGTGCCCTGAAAATGTGGCTTTTCTACCTCTCATTTGAAGCTTGTGAACACATTACTCACGTAGAGACAATCTGGCTTTCCCTTGTGGTCCATTTTCAGTTATTTCCTGAAAGCAGACAGGGTATGGTCTGGCTTCATCACTTACCAGCAGTTTGACTTTGGACTTTGAGTTGACCAGTGTTTCAAATTTCCCATCTACCGATGGCAGCTTGGTGAGTGGTAGCTCTGGAGCAGGACTGTCTTGATTTGAATCCCAGCATCCCTACTTATTAGTTGTGTGACCTTGGGTAAGCCCCTTAACCCCTCTGTGCCTTAGTTTCCTCTTCTGTGAAATGGGAATAGTGATAATACCTACCACAGAGAGTTGCACCCATGAGTTAAAAATATGTGGGAAACACTCTGAAAAGAACACACATGTAGAGTACGTAGCACTTCGTTCATTCATTCATTCATTCAGTCATTCATTCTTATGTAACAAATATTTATGGAATGCCTACTTTGTGTCGCACCCTGTGTTAGGTATAGGGGATACCATAATAGAGAGAGAGTCTCTGCCTCTAGTCTAGTAGGGAAGTCAGACAGCGAGAGAGGAAATTTAAATGCCCTGGTGAGATCTCTGTGGCAAACGTAGGCTGTGATGGGGAACACCATAGCAAGGACACATCCCCCAATCTCGGGATGCTTCCTTCCTGCTTTATTAATCCCCTAGCTAAGGCACACACCTTCAGCTCTTTTAGGATTTTTCTCATGTTTTTTTTTTTTTTTTAAAGAAACGTTCAAGAAAATTTAATTACATTAAAAAGACACATAACATAGGACTTACCATTTACACGCTTCTAAGCGTACAGTTTCATAGTGTTAAGTACATTCACATTATCGTGTAACCCAATCTCCAAAACTTTTCATTTCGCAGAACTGAAACACTCTGCCCAGTGAGTGACAGCTCCCCATTGCTCTGTCTTCCTAGCTGCTGGGAAGCAGCTGGGAAGTACCTCACAGGGTTTCATAATTTTCCTGCATGTTCTTCTTCGCCTGAGTGATGAAGTTTTGTCGTTGTAGTTACTGTCAAGAAGGTGTCGCTTTCTATCGTGGGTTTCAGCTGACTTTTTTCTTCCTGCTGCTACCGCTGTTTTCTGGAATTCTGTGAATTCATGAACTTGGCTTCTTCCAGAAAAGAAATTGCTGTAAATCGAACAATATCCTGAGAACAGACTTGTCTATCGCTGGGCTGATGGCCTTGACCGAGGGCTCATTGATGGCTCATCGCTGGGCTCATCTCTGTAGGAAGATACTAAAGAAGTGGGAGGTAGCCAAAGACTTGTTTGACATAAGTTAAAAGAAGACAGGGCGCCTGGGTGGCTCAGTCGGTTAAACATCCGACTTCGGCTCAGGTCACGATCTCGCGGTCCGTGAGTTTGAGCCCCGCGTCAGGCTCTGGGCTGATGGCTCAGAGCCTGGAGCCTGCTTCCGATTCTGTGTCTCCCTCTCTCTCTGCCCCCCCCCCCGTTCATGCTCTGTCTCTCTCTCTCAAAAATAAATAAAACGTTAAAAAAAATTTTTTTTTAAAAATAAAAAAAAATAAAAGAAGACAAGGCGGTGAGGAAGCATGCACCTACACATGTGCCTTAGATATGCTCAAGTCCCCAGCTTTATGTTCCACACTTGTCCAACAGGATGCAAGCGATATTTTAGGAATACGAATCTGACAACACGAAGCATGGGCAAATCCAGAATATGACTAAGGTAGTTAGACCAGTTCAGAAGCTGTTGAAGAGAAGTTGAGGTTTGAGAATGCGCAGTTTAGAGTCCCGATGGAAATGGAGAAAAGGGGGGAAAATGCAGAAGGTGAGAAAGAGAATGTAACAGCAGCAGTTGGTGATCTGTCGAATGGGAAGTAAAGGAAAAGGTGTAGGAGATCAGAATCAATGTTTGCTGAATGCTGACTCTGCCGGGACCTGGCTGGGCCCTTTGCCCGTGGGACTGCCCTTATGACAGTCCTCTGAGTTAAGTATTACCCGTTTTACTATTGGAGAAGCGGAGGTTCAGACAGATTAACTAGATGGCTCAAAGTCATATGATGAGCAGCTGGTCGTGTCATATGTATTCGCCCAGCATCCGTCTGACTCTAAAACCCATGCTCTTTTGTTACTAACATGGCTTCGAAGCCGCCAGCCTTGGGGACTGAAAAACACGGCTTTATTCTGGACAGAAACGAGTTGATGGGGGGGGGGGCGGTTTTCAGGGAAAGGTAATAATTAGTCCTATTTGAATATGCTGAATGTAGGATAAAGGCGGGCAATGGAAATTCAAGGGGCTTTCAGGCATTTGGAGGCGAAGGTCTGAGTGAAAGAACAGGGCTGGACAAGTGGGTCCAACTTGTTGATTGGCTTATTGAAAGACTGAATGTAAAGAGAGCCATGGATCAATTCTTGAGGACAGTCCCACGTAGGGGACCAAAAAGAGAAAGGGGAGTCGGTCAAGTCAGTAAAGGAAAGTTCTTGGGACTGTGATTTTGATAGCAAAATAGTACATGTGCTTCGGTTTGGAGAAGTGTGGCAAGACGGAGGGTTCCAGATTGTCAAGCATGATTCAGGAAAGTCCTTTAAGATTTCTGGGTAGAGTTGTGCACTTACCTAATTTTAGTGCAAGTGCCACGGGCACTTTGTCTAACATCATTGACTTCTGTTTTATACCTGCATCCACGAGGTTCCCAATTTCTGTCCATGTTTCCTCTTTTTTTTTTTTTTAATTTTTTTTTTTAACGTTTATTTATTTTTGAGACAGAGAGAGACAGAGCATGAACGGGGGAGGGGCAGAGAGAGAGGGAGACACAGAATCGGAAGCAGGCTCCAGGCACTGGGCCATCAGCCCAGAGCCCGACGCGGGGCTCAAACTCACGGACCGTGAGATCGTGACCTGAGCCAAAGCTGGACGCCCAACCAACTGAGCCACTCAGGCGCCCCCATGTTTCCTCTTAAATAGCTCTTGAATTGGCCTTTCCCTAATGCCGTTGGCCACTGCCTTGGTGTAGATTGGCTCTCACCCAGGCTCTGGTGACAGGTGTCCATCAATGGTCCCTGTTGCCTGCCTCTTCCCACCCCAGCACGTGTACTTTACCACCCGAGTTTTTTCCACATGGTATGAATTTTGTAATTTTCTCAGTCTAAACATAGGTTTCTGCGTTGCACATAAAGTCATGCTCCTTGGCAAAGCCCAGTGAGCCCTTCAGTTTGACACCAACCCTTTCTTCAAGCTGCTTTTCTCTCCCGCACGCACCAGATATTCCAATTAAATGACGGTTCTCAGCATTTTCTCATGCATCCTGCCTCCCCAGCCACTGCCTGGATTAGCACTCTTCCATGCTTGACCCTGGCAAACCTATGTTTATCACTCAAAGGCCAACAGAGTGGCACGTAGCTTAGAAAGGATGTTAAAACGGAGCAGAAAATATTGCTAGCGTCAAATTCAAACCCAAGGAATAGGCACCCGTGGTCCATGTAATTACTATTGAGAGAAATGCATAGGAAGAGCCGCTATTTCTTCCTACTCTCTTGTCGGATTTCTCAGGTTGTGCCCACTGCTGGGTTATTGATGTCCACAGGAGAGTTTTTCCCTCTTTTCCCGTTGTCCTCTCACCTGAGAAAAAGAACTTCCTCTTGTCACAATCAGCCGTCCTTCTCATCCTTTGCGCAGGACTTTGTCCAGATGGTGGGTGCCCTTGGCATTCTCTGAGCCTTAGGATGTGTCCTTTAGGCCTGGATGGTGAACAGGAAGACTTCTTCCTTGATTGTTCCCTAGAATCCCAGGTTGGGTGGTTAAGATGGGTCCATAGAAGACCAGCATGCATGGTATGCCGCCGGAATTGAATTTGAAAAACCTGCAAAAACTGAAAAGCTGAAATGGCGCATTGCCCTTAGAGCCAGCAGACCTGCATTTCGGACTTGTCCCTCCTACTGGGTGGCTGTGATCTCAAGTGGCAGTGATTTAAAGGTGGAGGCTTGTGGACCGTCTTGGGCACGTAACCTAGCAGGAGTTGGCAACCCTGGCATCTGGAGCGTCGGCCATCGGCAGTGTGTTTGGCGAAAGAGTCTCCCAACACCTGAAGAAATTATTTGAAACTCAAGATTCTGGTGATCAGTCTGGTGATCTGGGGGAATCAGCTCCAGCTCCTGCCGGTGGAGGTGTTGTGAAGGTGGACGACTTGCTAAAAAGAGAACAGACGGGCTGAAGCTGTGTCTCCGCCCGTAGGTAAAGCTGGCTGGGTACAACAGGTTCATTCAGACAGTGATGTGTCCACAACCCAAAGAACACCAAGGAAGGCCTGCAACTGTCAGAAGGTAGGAGAAACATAGGACGGTTTCTCGCTCAGAGCCTCCGGAAGGAACCGACCCTGCTGACCTCTTGCTGACGCTCCTGAACGGTGAGAATGTGAATTTCTGTTGTTTTAAGCCGCCCGGTCTGTGGCAGTTTGTCATGCCAGCCCTAGGAAATCCAGAGAGACAAACTTCATTTTTCTTGCCATGAAATATGATAGTTGTACTAACTCATGGGGTGGTCGTGAGAATTAAAGGGGAAATCGTTTGTGGAGGCACACTGATAGAATTTCCATACTCTGTTCTCGTTTTTTGTTCGCTTTTGAGTACACTTCCCCCCCACCCCCAAGTCAGATGACTCATCACTCTTCCCTGCCTTACTCTTAGCCCCAAAGATGAGGAAAAATACCTCCTAAGGTAGAGGTAAGCACACCTGGTGGCGAGGTGAGATATTCAGACCACAGGTGAGATATTTTTGAACCTCTGTAGCCTGGAACATTCTGGCTGACTTCAAAGTGGTTGAAGAAGTTTCTATGATCGCCGTGTAAACGGGCTGCTCGGGAGTTAAAGTCCAACACTAATTTTATAGCGACAGGGGCCTCACTACTGTGAGGTGTGGGTGCCCTCCAAGGGTGCCTGTGAGCATCCTGATGTGTTTTCTCATAGCTGGAGGAGACACTCAAAGAACTTTTGTTTTTAGACTCGGAAGTGGTAAAATGCGATATCCGGAAAGTGTTAATGCGTTTCCAAAGGATATAGAGCGGCCTCAAGAAATTGCCTTTTGGTGTTCTGAATGTACGTGTCACATATTCAACATTAAAAAGTAGATTTAAAACTTCTTTTTCCTGAAGCTTATGTTGCAGTTTTTGAAATTGCCAAGTTTTCTAAGGTCCTTTGATGCAATTTGGCCTCTGTTCTTAATGAGTATTCCTTGGCTTAGGACCCAACCGTCCGCTCCTGTCCTAAAAACACGTGCAAGTCTGCTTGCCTTTGAGCATCGGGTTCTAGAATGACATACACATGAGTCAGATATGATTCCTTAGATTCGGCAGGGATCGCACAGGACATACCCAAGCAAGTTCCACATATAACTGTCCCACACCCTGCAGGGACGAGGAGGAAGGAGCAATCATAGAATTCTGCCAACACAGATGGTTTGGTCATGTGACTTTAACCACACCGCGAACCTGGTTTTCCCTGCCTTAGTGTGAAGAGAGAGGACCGGCACAGGTTGCTATAGACTGAATGTCTGTCCTCCCAGACGTCCCGTGTTGAAATCCTAACCCCCAAATGAGGGTATTTGGAGGTGGAGCCTTGGGAGGTGCTTAGGTCAAGAGGGTAGAGCCCTCATGAGTGGGATTAGTGTCCTTATAAAAGAGACCCCGGAGGGCTCCTGCTTTCCTTCTGCCACGTGAGGACACGGCGAGAGGATGGCCATCTACGAACCAGGAAGTGGGCTCTCACCAGACGCCCAGGCTCCTGGTGGCTAGATCTTGGACTTCCCAGCCTCCCAAACTGTGAAAAAAAGATTGCCACTGTTTATAACCGCCCCGCCAGTCTGTGGCATTCTGTTAGAGAAGCCCAAATCGCTAAGACACAGGATGGGGCAGCCGTCAGCCTTCACTCTGGTGAGGTGGGGCTGGGGAAGGGGGGTGGGTAGCAAGGGGCAGGAAGAGCACGGCTTGTGAGGACTCAGTGCTTTTGTCTTGTCCAAGAGATCTTAGATTCCTCTGAATGGAGCTGAGGCCCTTCAGCTCCATCCGATACGGACCCCATAAACGTAAACCCATGTCTTCGCAATCCTCCTTCCTCAATGCTTACCACGTAGCAGGTGCAAACTAAATGTTTGATCGCCCCCCACCTTCCCCTTTCCCACCTTCCCACTCTCCCTTCTTTCTCCTATCCATAACTTCTCTGTGTCCGGTCACTATCGTGCCAAGGACCGGGAGCTCAACGGGCGAATTAAACAGCCCCTGCTATCGATCGTTTTATTGTTTTGGACAATTTTCACAAAAATAGAGTTGTACTTACTGACTGCTACTTTCCCCACCCATTTTTTTTTTTTTTTTTTTTCTGGGGTAGAATAAATGCTAGGCTGAGAGGCCTGAAAGGAAGGAAACGCAAGTCAAGGAGTGGGTTGGGGTGTGAAGGTCCAGAGTTTGAGGTGGGTGAGGGATAGGCTGGGGAAAGAGGAAAGAAAAGCAGGAAACAGTTTCTCAGGCGATTGATCCCCCCTCCCCCTCCCCCCAACCCCCATCAATATCCTCCACAGAGCTGGTTAATTATCAATTTTCATGAGAAAGCAAAGCTGCCTGGCTCTTTTTAAAGCCCTGGAGCACCAAGCAGGCGAGGCGTGATATGTCTTCAAGTCACTGAAACATTTGCATTTTGTTGCACCCCACCGTTTATTCACGGCTTCTGCATGCTCTGTGTGCTCTAAGATAGTCTCTAAGACGCGAAATAGATGTTTCGCTTTTACCATCTTTTTTTTTTTTTTTTTTGCTTTATCTCTTCTCTTTGTTCCCAGCCTACTTTAAAATGGATAAAAATGGCTGTATGTTCCATTTCCCTCACCTATGTGACTAGAAACTAGAGGTTAAACGGCTGCTTTTGCAGTAGTTCTGTTAAAAAATTTTTTTCACAGCCGTTATGAATTTTCCAGCGGTCTGGTTCTCTAAGCCTGTCCTCTTCCTCAGAACAAGACAGGGACAACATTGCACTTTGACTACTCATTGAACCACCCGTTGGGTTCTTTGTTATTGTTATCAAAGGGTTTAGTATCCTCTTTTTAAAATCCCAGAATTAGGTCTCCTGGCTGTTGGTACGTGTTTCCTTGACTATACCAACATATTTTTTCCATTCCACTCTCACTTTCTTGCATATCCCTCCCTCCCTCTGAGGTTACTTTTCTTCTTCAGATGATATTCTTTAATGATGGCAGGGGGTAAGGAAATACTGTAAGTCTCTGTATATTTTAAAGCGTTTTGACTTTTTCCTTCACACACACACACACACACACACACACACACACAAAATGGCGGTCGTGCTGGATATTCTCTGTTTGCCTCTCCCAGTCCATTTTTCATCCTTCTCCGTTCTGCTCTGTGCTCTGGGAGGCTGCCTTTAGGTATTGCACGAACAGGCTCTTTTGTGCTCTCCCTGACGGTTGGGTTGAGTCCGTAAGAGGCACTAAAAAAATCAGACTTAGAGCTTAGCCTACATAGTGTAGAGTCATTTCTCTGCGCTCCTCCCTCTAAGTATAATGGTAAACTCTGGAAACAACATGAGAGATACCAAAGGACAGCTCTAAAAGGTGGAAAGAAGAAGGTATGCGGGTTGGGGCCCCAGAACCGAAGGCACAACACAATGGTAGGGCACTTTAAAGCCACTCAACCAAGAGAAAAATGTGAGCCAGGCCTGGTAGTTCCTGACCACCGACCTAGCAACAGAAGGCAACTGAGGTGGGCGCATTCCTCTTCTGGATGAAATAGGAGACC
Organism: Panthera onca; assembly: GCF_046562875.1. NCBI lineage: Eukaryota > Metazoa > Chordata > Mammalia > Carnivora > Felidae > Panthera > Panthera onca. The sequence continues at coordinate 233,176,639 of NC_138339.1, forward strand.
TGCTGACCAGGTGAGCCCCATAGCATCAGCCAGTGGGATAAGTTGGGAAACTCACTGAAAATAAGTGCCCAAGTAACATGCTCTCCTTCCCTGCCAGGCCAGAAAGCTGTCGCCCCAACTGAGAAACACCAGGAAGCAGGGTGCCACTGGCCAGTGGGATGACACCACAACAGATATGCAGCTTGGGGAGCCGTGGGCCTGTCCCCCACTTAGAGATGGCGGGTGGCCTGGCCTGATGGAGTTCCTTCTTACCAGAATGCAGCACATGCGGGGACAGGTAGAAGCCCAGGTACCAGATAAACCAAACAGAGCAAAATAACAGTGCAAGAGCTCTAAAAGTTAATTTGTTATTTAGAACCAGATCCCACAAAATTAGGAAAGAATCTGTGTGCTAAATCTAAGCAGGCTGGCTACTTGCTAAAACAAAACTTAAATAGGACCCAGAGACTTTCTACAATAAGAACTAAATGTCAGGAATTAATAAAAAATCACCTATCATACTGGGCACAGGAAAATCACAGCTTGAATGAGAAAAAACAATCAACTGCTACCAACACCATGATGAATCAGATTAGAATTATTTGGCAAGTATTTTATTTTATTTATTAAAAAAGATCATTTTTAACATTTATTAATTTTTGAAAGACAGAGACAGAGTGTGAGTGGGGGAGGGACAGAAAGAGAGGGAGACACAGAATTTGAAGCAGTCTCCAGGCTCTGAGCTGTCAGCACAGAGCCCGACTTGGGGCTTGAACCCACAAACCGCAAGATCACGACCTGAGCCAGAGTTGGACGCTTAACCGACTGAGCCACCCAGGTGCCCGCTATCTGGCAAGAATTTTAAAGCAGTCATCATAAAAATACTTAACCAAGAATTAGAGATTCTCTTGAAAAAAAAAAATGAAAAAGTAATAAATCTCAGCAAAGAAGTAATAAAGAAGAACAAAATGGAAGCTATAAGACTTAAAAACAAAATCGTTAAAAAAATTTCTTAGTGATTTAGCTCAATAGTAGAGTGGAAATGACAGAGGTTAGAATCAGTGACCTTCAGGACAGATCAGTAGAATTTATACAATCTGAAAAAACAGAATAGACCAAAAAAAAAAAAAAAAAAAAAAAAAAAGACAGATCTTCAGGGTCCTGTGGCACAATAAAAAGACCCAACATTTGTATCATTGGAATCTTAGAAAGAAAGGAGTAAAACAGTGGGGCTGAAAGAGTATTTGAGGAAATAAGGCTGAAAACACTCCCAATTTGATAAAATATGTAAACGTACAGATTCAACAAGCTGAATGAACCCCAAATAGTATAAACCTAAAGAATTCCGTACTGAGACATACCATGATCCAACTTCTGAAAGCTAAAGACAAAGAAATATTTTGAAACCAGCCAGAGAGAAAAGACACACCATCTCTAGAAAAAACACCAACGTGAATGATAACAGAGGTCTCATCTGACACCATGGAGGCCAGAAGGAAGTGACACAACATTTTTCAGGTGCTGGAAACAGAGAACCATCAGTTATAAATACTACATCTGGTGAAACTATCCTGCAGGATTGAAGAGGAAATAAAGACATCTGAAGAGGAAGGACAATGAGAACAACTTGTTGGCAGACCTACCCTAAAAAATCGCTAAAGGAGAATCTTCAACCGGAAAGAAAGTGATAAAAAAAGGAATCTCAGAGCATTAGGTAGAAAGAACAACAGAAAGAGCAGAAACATGGCTAGACTCTAGACTATTCTTAAAATTTTTTTTTTTTATTGCTTATTTATTTTTGAAGGAGAGACAGAGCGTGAATGGGGGAGGGGCAGAGAGAGAGGGAGACCCAGAATCCGAAGCAGGTTCCAGGCTCCGAGCTGTCGGCACAGAGCCCGACGCGGGGCTTGATCTCAGGAATCGTGATATCGTGACCTGAGCCGAAGTCGGATGCTCAACCGACAGAGCCACCCAGGCGCCCCTACCTACCACAGACTATTGTTACGAGTTTTAGAAATCATATTTGAAACAAAAATATAACAATATCTGGTACTCAAGACAATGATATGTCAAAGTAAGGAAGATAAAAGGACTCGAATGGAGAAGGAGTTTTCCTCATCTCGCACAAAGTGTTAAAACTTTGATGCCAGTAGACTGTAATAAGTCACACATGTGTTTTGTAATGTGCAGAGCAAACACTAAGGGAACTATACAAGGAGATACACCCCAAACCTATAAATCAGTAAAGTGGAGTCCTAAGAATTGTTCAAGTGGCAACAAAAGAGAAGCAGAGGAAACAAAAAAAATCAATAAAATGGCAGACGTAGGTACTAACATATCAGCAATTATCTTAAGTGTAAATCGTCAAAATATTCTAATTAAGAGTTACAGACTAGCGGGTGGATTAAAAAAATTTCTGAGCTATATGGTAATAACAGTTCAAACTCAGCATCACAGGTGGTTCAAAAGTCAAGGATGAAAAGAAGACACACTATGTACACGTTAATTAAAATAAGAAGTAGCTCTACCAATATCAAGTAAAGGAGAATTCACAGTAAAGAAAATTACTAAGGACAAAAAGGGATATAACAAACATAATGATTAAAAGGATTGATCTACCAGCACCAGGAAGACACAACAATCTTAAACAGCTATTTAGCTGTTTTAGAACCTCAAAATATGTGAAGCAAAAACGGAGGGAACTAAACAGAGCAATAGACAAGTCCATAATTATATACGGGGATATCAATATCCTAACTTTCAGCATTTGTTAGAACTATTAAATGGAAAAGCAGCAAAGTATAAAAGACAAGACATGAGGGCACTGGGGTGACTCAGTTAAGTGTGTGTTGATTTCAGCTCAGGTCATGATCTCACGGTTCGTGGGTTAGAGCCCTGCATCAGGCTCTGTGCTGATCTTGTGGAGCCTGCTTGGGGTTCTCTCTCTTTCCCTCTCTCTCTCTCTGTCCCTCCCCTGCTCTGTCTCTCCCAAAAGAAATAAATAAACTTAAGAAAAAGATATGAGTGATACAGTCAACCAGTAAGAGCTAATCAACCTGTATAAAACACTGACCACCAACAGCAGAATATATACTTTTTCCCCCAAATACCCTGAGACATTCACCAAGGTAGACCATATCCTGGTCTATTAAACAAACCTCTACACATTTAATAGAATAGAGTATGTTTTCAGAGTAGGTTTTCTGAACGTTTTATAGTTGTACATTTAAGATCGTGTTTTTGAGTTAATTTTTATACAAGGCATGAAATTTAAGTCGTCATTTTTTTTTTAACTTATGGATACACAGTTGGTCCATCAGCATTTGTTGAAAAGACCATCCTTTTCTCCATTAAATTGCTTTTGTATCTTTGTCGAAACTCAGTTGGGTATAATGGAATCAAACTAGAAACCAATAACAGAAAGGCAACAGGAAAATTCTCGAAGAGCTGAAAGTTGAACATCACACTTTGTAATAGTCCATGAATCAAAGAGGAAATCTCAAGGGAAATTTTAAAAATATATAAAAATGAATGAAAATGAAAATACAATATAGAAAAATATGTAGTACTCAGTTAAAGTAATGCCATGAAGGGGCGCCTGGGTGGCGCAGTCGGTTAAGCGTCCGACTTCAGCCGGGTCACGATCTCGCGGTCCGTGAGTTCGAGCCCCGCGTCAGGCTCTGGGCTGATGGCTCGGAGCCTGGAGCCTATTTCCGATTCTGTGTCTCCCTCTCTCTCTGCCCCTCCCCCGTTCATGCTCTGTCTCTCTCTGTCCCAAAAATAAATAAAAAAGGTTGAAAAAAAAAATTTAAAAAAAAAATAAAGTAATGCCATGAGTAAAATTTATAGCACTAAATGCTTTCATTAGAAAAGAGGAGGGGCACCTGGATGGCTCAGTCGGTTGAGCATCCGACTTCGACTTAGGTCATAAGCTCATGGTTGGTGAGTTTGAGCCCCACATCGGGCTTTGTGCTGACAGCATGGAGCCTACTTTGGATTCTCTGTCTGCCTCTCTTTCTGCTCCTCCCTCATTCTCTCTCTCAAACATAAATAAGCATTTTAAAAAATAAAAAAAAACAACCCAGGAATTTTCTCAAGTCAATAGTCTAAGTTCCTACCCCAAGGAACTACAAAAAGAGCAAAATAAACTCAAAATGAGTAGAAAGAAGGAAATGATAAGAACAGAAAATGGCGAAATTGAAAATAAGAAATGATAAGAGAAATCAAACAAGATCAACATAAACGGAGAGACATACTATACTCATGGATTCAAAGATTCAACATAGCAAAGGTGTGAATTCTCCACCAAACTGACCTGTAGGTTTAATGCAGTTGCTGTCAAAATCCCAGCAAGATTTGTTTTGTAGGCATAGACAAGCTTATTCTAACATTGATATGAAAAGACACAGGATCTAAAATAGCTAAAATAATCTTGGAAAAGAAGAATAAAGTGTTAGGAATCAGTCTACCCAATTTGAATATGTATTATATGTCTATGGTAATCAGGAGTATGTTATTGGTGGAGGGATAGACACCTAAAATCAATGGAACAGAATAGAGAATCCAGAAATAGACCGACACAAAGATGCCCAACTGATTTTTGACAAACTGATTTTGACAAAGATGACAATTCAATGGAGAAAGGATGGTCTTTTTAACAAATGGCGAGAGAAATTATATATCCATAAATTAAAAAAAATACCTAAATTATTTTGTAAAAATTTTTTTCATGTTTATTTATTTTTGAGAGAGAGAGAGAGAGACAGAGAGAGAGAGCAACAGAGTGAGCAGGGGAAGGGCAGGGAGAGAGGGAGACACAGAATGCAAAGCAGGCTCCAGGCTCCAGGCTCTGAGCTGTCAGCACAGAGCCAATGTGGGGCTTGAACCCACAAGCTGTGAGATCATGACCTGAGTTGAAGTCACTTAATTGAGCCACCCAGGCACCCAAGACCTAAATTTTTATGCCTTATGTAAAAACTAACTCAACGGGTGCCTGGAAGGCTCAGTCAGTTAAGTGTCCAACTCTTGGTTTTGGTTCAGGTCATGATCTCATGATTTGTGGGATTGAGCCCATGTCAAGCTCTGTACCGAACAGCATGGAGCCTGCTTGGGATTCTCTTTCTCTCCCTGTCTCTCTGCCTTTCTCTCTCTCTCTCTCTCAAATAAATAAATTTTAAAAGCTAACTCAAAATTAATCATGATTTTAAATATAAAGCTATAAGACTTTCAGAAGGAAATCTTTAGAAGATAGGACTAGGCAAAGTGTTCTTTGAGATTTGACACCAAAAGTACATTCCCTAAAAGGAAAAATGGAGAAACTAGAACTCATCAAAATTAAAAACTTTTGTTCCATGAAAGACTCTGTTAAGAGGGTGAAAAGACAAGCTAGACTTATGAGCCACATATTTAACAAAACTAGTATCTGGAATACACAGAGAACTTTCAAGACTCAACAGTTAAAAAAAAATCCATTCAGAAAATGGGCAAAAGCTATGAACAGTCATTTCTCTGAAGAAGTCATACAGATGGCAGATAAGCCCATGAAAAGATGTTCATCATTATTAGCCATTAGGGAAATGCAGATTAAAGCCACAATGTGATGTCCTACTGTAATTTTATGTGTCAACTTGACTAGGCCATGGGTTGCCCAGAGAGTTGGTCAAATCACTCTGGGTATTTTTGTAGGGTATTTCGGGATGAGATTAACATTTGAATCAGTAGACCTAGTAAAGCCCATTGTTCTCCCCAGCGTGGATGGGCCTCAGACAATCCATTGAATGCCTGAAAAGGCTGAGTAAGGGAGAATTCTCTCTGCCTGTCTTTGATCTAGGATATCGGTTTTCTCCTGCCTGTGGACTTGGTCTGAGACTGGAATTCACACTCTCCACTCTCCTGGTTCGCAGGCCTTCGGAATCGAACTGGAATTACACCATCACCCCTCCTGGTCTCCCGATTTGCCAACCACAGGTCTTGGAATTTCTCAGCCTCCACACCCACGTGAACCAATTCCTTATAGTACATCTCATTCATATTTATGTGAATTCTACTTTCAATACCTATTTCAGCAACTTTCCACAAAATACATGCATATATAGGATTAGTAATGTTATATATATACGTATATATATATATATATATACGTATATATATATATATAATTATGTTTCTCTGGAGAACCCAGACTAATACTACTACGTGCTTAGTAGAATAAAAAATAATAACACCAAATACTTGTGAGAATGTGGAGAAACTTGGTCTCATATATTGCTGGTGGGAATATAAAAGGGTATGCAGTTTGACAGTTTCTTAAAAAAACAACTATGCATTTGTCACATGACCCAGCAGTTGCTCTCTTGGCCATTTATCTCGGAGAAAGAGAAGCTGATGTTCACACAAAAACCTGTACCTGAGTGTGCATAGCAGCTTACTTGCAATAGCCCCCAAACTGGAAACGGTGCCAGTGTTCTTGTACGAGTGAATGGTCCAACAAACTGTAATGGCTCCGTATGTGGAACGCTACTCAACAATAAGGGAATTAGCTTGGATGAATCTCGAAGGAAATATACTGAGTGGGAAAAGCCTATGCCAAAAAGTTACATCCTGTATGATTCTATTTATATAACATTTTTGAAATAAAAAAAAATTATAAAAATGAGTAAAAACTACCAGTTGCCAGAGTCAGGGAAGGGGAGAGGGGTGAGGTGGTATGGGGGTGTGGTTATAAAAAGAGGGCCGGAGTAGTCTCCCTGGTGTTGGAAGAGTTCTATATCTTAACTGTGGTGATAGATACACAAACCCATGTGACAAATTTAGATAGAATCCACTATCTAGTGTCTTCAGATAGAATACACTAAGTGCACACACATACACTCACGTAAGTACAAGTAAAACCAGGAGGATCTGAACAGTGGATTTTATCAATGTGAATCTCCTCGTCGTGATTATCGAACTACAGTTTCGCAAGGTGTTACCACTGGGGAAACTGGATAAAACATACGTAGGACCTCTTCATATTATTTCTTAGAACTGTATATGAATCTGTATACACACATACATACATTCGTGAAAGGTTTAATAAAAAAACCACCAGAGATTGAGAGATTGAGATGGGGGTACTTACTCCTCCTTGCTTTGTCCCTGTAGGTTGGCTGCGTCTCTCTAAATGGGTAGTGTTCCTGGGGGATGTCCTCTCTTGTGGCAACTGTCCTTGGGTTCTCTTTAAGGCTAGGGTTGTTCTCACTGTTGCCAGCTTTGGGATGCTGCACTGTCCCTTGCTGCACATGTTTAGTTAGATTTATTCCCAAGTACTTTATTGATGTTCGTAGCTATTGCAAATTATCTTCCTAAAATTTCATTTTTGACTACTGTTTCTGCTTCTTATACCTCTCTGTTTTATTGTGCCTTGGACATAATAGATGCTTGATAGATATTTATTCATAAATTTGTTTCTAGGATTTAAAAAATGTTTTTATTTGTTTTTGAGACAGAGAGAGACAGAGCATGAGCAGGGGAGGGGCAGAGAGAGAGGGAGACACAGAATCCGAAACAGGCTCCAGGCTCCGAGCTGTCGGCCCAGAGCCCGACGCGGGGCTCGAACTCACAAACCACGAGATCATGACCTGAGCCGAAGTTGGCTCAGTTGGCTTAACCAACTGAGCCACTCAGGTGCCCCCTTCTAGGATTTTTGAACGTGTGTATGTTTTTCTACTGTATCCTTAGTGTTGGAAACCATTTATAAGCAACAAATTGGATAACCTAGATGGAATGGACAGATTCTGAGAACCATACAATCTAGCATGACTGAATCAGGAAGAAATAAAAATCTGGATAGGCCTCTAACTAGTAAGATATTGAATCAATAATCAAAAACCTCCCACCAGAAAAAGTCACAGACCAGATGGCCTCACTGGCAAATTCTACTGAATACTTAAAGAACTAGGGGCGCCTGGGTGGCTCAGTCGGTTAAGCGGCCGACTTTGGCTCAGGTCACGATCTCGCAGTCCGTGAGTTCGAGCCCCGCGTCGGGCTCTGTGCTGACAGCTCAGGGCCTGGAGCCTGTTTCAGATTCTGTGTCTCCCTCTCTCTCTGCCCCTCCCCTGTTCATGCTCTGTCTCTCTCTGTCTCAAAAATAAATAAACGTTAAAAAAAAAAAAAGAAAAAGAACTAATGCTAGTCCTCAAACTCTTTCAAAAAATTGAAGAAGAAGGAATACTTCCTAACTCATTCTATGATTTTACATATAATCAATTATATATATATGAATTTTTATGTATATATATGAATTATATATATATATATATATGAATTTTTTTTAAAGCATGCTGACTCATTCTATGAGGCCAGTATTACCCTGATACTAAGCCAGACAAAGAGACTACAAGAAAAGAACAGTACGGACTAATAACCCTTATGAATATTGATGCAAAAATCCTCAAAGGATATCCGCAAACCAAATTTAACAACATACTAAAAGAATGATACACCGTGACCAAGCAGGATTTATTTGGAGCGCAAGGATGACTCAACATCCAAGAATCAATCGATATAATACACATATTAATTAACTGAAGGAAAAAAAACCACCACGTGATCATCACAATAGATGCAGAAAAAGCCTTTGACAAAATTCAACACCCTTTCATGATAAAACACTCAGCGGAGTTGGGATAGAAGGAAGCTTGCTAACATGATAAAGGCTGTGTATAAGAAATTCATGGCCAACGTTACACTCAATGGTGAAAGACTGAACACTTTTCCTCTAAGATCAGAAAGAAGACAAGGATGCCTGCTCTTGTCACTTCTATTAGACATGATATTGGAAATTCTATCCAGAGAAATTAGGGAAGAAAAAGAAATGAGCCATGCAAATTGGAAAGGAAGAAGTAAGATTATTTCTTTTCACAGGTGACATATTATATGTAGAACCTACTAAGGAGTCCATAAAAACACTAAGTGCTAATACATTCAGCAAAGTTGCAGGATACAAAATCAACACAGAAAAATGAGTTGAATTTCTAGGCACTAGCAGTGAACAATTCAAAAAGGAAATCAGTAAAACAATTCCATTTATAGTAGCATCAAAAGAATAAAATACTTAGAAATAAACTTAATCAAGGAGGCGAAAGAGTTGTACATTGGAAAAAAACAACATTGCTGAAGGAAATTAAAGAAGACACAAATAGGGGCGCCTGGGTGGCTCAGTCGGTTTAGCGGCCGACTTCGGCTCAGGTCATGATCTCACAGTTCGTGAGTTCGAGCCCCGCGTCGGGCTCTGTGCTGACAGCTCAGAGCCTGGAGCCTGTTTCGGATTCTGTGTCTCCCTCTCTCTGACCCTCCCCCGTTCATGCTTTGTCTCTCTCTGTCTCAAAAATAAAAAAAAAAAAAAAAAAAAAAAAAAAAAAAGAAGACACAAATATATGGAAAGACACCCCATGTTTACAGATTGGAAGAGTTAGCCCTGTTAAGATGACAGTTCTGTCTAAAGTGATGTGTAGATTCAATGCAATCTTTGTCAAAATCCCAATGATGTTTTTGCAGAAATAGAAAAACTCATCCTAAAATCCATATGGACTCTCCAGGGACTCCCGAAGAGCTAAAACACTCTTGAAAAAGAAGACCGTTGTAGAACTCACACTTCCTGATTTCAAAACTTACTACAAAGCGATGGTCATCAAAACAGTGTAGCATTGGCAGAAAAGCAAACATATATACCAATGAAACAGAATAGAGAAGCCAGGAATAAACCTTTCAATATCCAAATGATTTTTGGTAAGGCTACCAAGATATTTGAAGGAAAGAATAGTTTTTCAGCAAATGGTGCTGGGAAAGCTGGATATTCAATGCAAGAGAATGAAATTAGACTCTTATCTTACACTATACACAAAAATTAGTTTAAAATGAGTCAAAGGCATAAACATAAGAGCTAAAACGATAAAACTCTTCGAGTGACGTAGGAGGAGTGTCTTCATCACACTGGATGGGGCACTGGTTTCTTGGAAATACCATCAAAGCACAGACAACAACAGAAACACTAGATAAATTTGACCTCATCAAATATGAAAACTTTTGTGTATCAGAGGACATTGGAGTGAAAAAAGCAAGCTATAGAATGGGAGAAAATATTTGTAAAGCCCATATCCTTTTGCTGAAAGAATATTCTTTCTCCATTGAAGGTCTTTTGCACCTTTGGCAGTAATGGGTTCAGCCCTTCTGTGTGGGCCTATTTCTGGGCTCTCTGTTTTGTTCACTGACCTATGTGTCTGTTCCTCCTCGGACGGCACACTTTCTTGGTTAATGGGGCTGTTGAGGAAGTCTGAAAAATCTAGTAGAGTGATTCCTCCCATTTAATTTTCCATTTTCAAAATCGTTTAGCTACTTTACTGCTTTTACCTTTCCATATAAATCTTAGAATGGGCTTGCTGACATTTTGATAAGAATTGTGTTAAATCTATAGATCCATCTGGGGGAGAATTGACATCTTTATCACGTTGACTCTTCTGATCCACGGATACAATATATCTCCGCTTATTTAGGTCTTTTATTTGATTCTTCAGCATTTTGTGCTCTCTAGCCTTTTGAGGAAAATTTTAGTGTTATTACATGTTTTTTTACATATGCCCACCCAATTCCCAATTCCTAGATATTGCTGAGAGGAACCTTTAGCTCCAGACTAGAATTAGACATTCTCTTACGGTATGTCATATATTTCAAGGGCCCTTAGTAGTCAGAGTACACATTCCCAGTCATTCATTATCTATTTAGATTAACCATATGTACTGCAAAATTCTTTGCCTAGCATTGATTCCTTTTCTGTTTCCTTCTTTTAGCTTTTTATTTTTTATTTTTTTATTTTTTTATTTTTTTTTAATTTTTTTTTTAGCTTTTTATTTATTTTTTCTTCTCCTCCTTCACCTTCTCTCTTCTTCCTCCTCCTTCCTGACAAAGTTTTTTTCTGGACAGTTTTTCTCATACGGACTATGTGAATGATGATCTTTCGATACTTGTATCCCCACAAATACCTTTCTTCCACACTAACGAGTGGATGATGTCTTTACATGTTATATATCCTTGGCTCCCGGTCTTTTTTTTTCCCTCAGTCATTTGTAAATATGATTTCAAAATATTCTATCAACTTCTGCTGCATATGAGAAGTTAGTGCCAGTTGATTTTTTTTTCTTCTGTAAATAGCTTGTTCTTTTGGTCTAGAAGCATGCACATTTATCTTTAACCTTGGAATTTTGGAAATTTTTTTAACGTTTATTTATCTCAGAGTGCGTGCGCGAGTGGGGGAGGGGCAGAGAGAGAGGGAGACACGGAATCCAAAGCAGACTCCAGGCTCTGCACTGTCAGCACAGAGCCCGACGTGAGGCTTGGACTCACGAACCGCAAGATCATGACCTGAGCTGAAGTCAGACGCTTAACCGACTGAGCCACTCACCTTGGGATTTTGAAATTTTACCGGGATGTGCCTCGATGGGTGCCTTTTTATCACCTCTCCTAAACCTGCGTAAATAAGTCTGCAAATAACAAAATTTTCTTACCCTTTCCTTCACATGTTACTTATTTTCCTTCTGGCATTCATATTACTTGCATAGTAGATCTCCAGGATCAATCTTTAAAGTTATCTTTTATGTTCCTTTAGATATCCCTTCCCTTTGTATTTTCATCCTAGGTTTTGAAATTGTTTCTTCCACATGGTCCTTTTTTTTTTTTTTAATGTTTATTTATTTTGAGAGAGAGAGGGCGCACAAGGGAGGGGCAGAGAGAGAGAGAGGGAGAGAGAGAATCTCAAGTAGGTTCCACGCTCAGCACGGAGCCTGCTGAGGGGCTTGACCACTCCACCATGAGATCAGGAGCTGAGCTGAAATCAAGAGTTGGATGCTTAACCAGCTAAGCCACCCAGGCGCCCCCTACATGGTCTTTAAAAACCATAATTTTTATCCCAAGACTGGTAATTTTATCACTCAATTTGCCTATTGAATTTGTCGTTTTGGGAAGAAATAAACATTTGTAAAGAGGCGGTTTTGTGGCTTTAACCGAATCTCCTTAAGGGTTCTGTAACATCAGTCCTGGCAACAGATAATCTCCCAAATCCTATGACCTGTAGTGGAGAGAAGGGTCTGTTTCGTGCAGTTGTTCAGAGATTCTGTGCTAACAGAAGTTCTGACATCTTCAATACTCAGTTTAAAAAGACGGATTGAAACATCATGAAAAAGGTGCCTTTTCATGAGGTGAGCAAGGTTGCAGGAAGTTACTGGAAGTTTGCAGCAAGTTGTTGGAAGAGGTGCAGAAGTGATAGATGGGTCCCGTAAGGAATGGAGATACGTCAGATAAGTCCCTGCTGGACTCTCCCCTCTCGGGTGGCATCTACGCATCCGGTCTGACCCAGAGGGAGAGAAAACTTTGTTTCTGCTAGATGTTTCCCAAGATTCTTTATCTGCTCCTTCCTCCACCGAGGAGCTCAGGATAGCCTGCCGGTTAAGAGCTTGTGCCCCGAAGTGAAGACAGACCCAAGTGTGAGTCCTTGCTCTGCCACTAACTAGTTTTGGGTCTTTGGATTGGTCACCTTGAACAGGCTAACTCTGTAAGCCTTATTTCAAACTTCAACTCTAAACTGGGGTTGGGGCGCCTGGGTGGCCCAGTCGGTTAATCATCTGACTCTTGATTTCGGCTCAGGTCATGATCTCACTGTTGTGAGAAAAGAGCCAGGCCACCCCACCCACGAAGTTCCTCTTTCAGAAAACGCTGGGTGACCAGATAACTGGCCATTGTCACGACCCTACTTTTTCCTCCCCGCCCTACCCCTGCTTTCATTCTTGCTTTTCTGGTTTAAATTCACCAATAAAGAGTGAGCCTGCCAAAAAAAAAAAAAAAAAAGAGGGAGAGACAGCCTGCAAAATCCAAGGCCCCCCCCCCCCCGGCCCCAGTCAAGGGAGAACCCAGGTCGATGTGAGCTCGCTACCCTCACCACCTGCGGTCTCAGCAAGCCTCGGGCTTGCTGTGCACCTTTCAGGAATAAACTTTGTGAGTCGACAAGCCTTGTTTTCTCAAAGTTCCCTCAAAGCTGATTGTTGCTGAGGTACATCTTGCAATCAGAGTAAAAGCCACAAGGGCCCAACGGGCCACAACACTGGCTCTGGGTTGGGGACATGTCTGCGGGCTCATTACCCGTGGTCTGGGCCCAGGTGAGAGTCCCCAGGCATTCCTGGCTGATAGCATCTCCAGTGACAGGGTGAGGGGGACACAGATCCGGAGCCCAAACTTACCTTTTTAATCTTAGCTCCCATATGACTCTGCTGTGAATACACTCTTGCCAATCTGGACAATTTTTGACCACTTCCCCTTTGTTCCTTTCATCTGGAATGTTCTCTTATCCATTTCTACTTATCAAGATTTAACCTGTTCCTTAAGAACAAGCCTTTCCCCCCCCCCCCCAATGCCACTTTTTCTTGATCTTCCCTAACAAAGGAGGACTCTCCTAACTTAATTTTTGTAGAAACTTGTTTTATTTTTCTTATCGCTCGTGGTTGCTATCAGCTTCTGGTGTGAGTCAGTACCGTGGCAGGTGCAAGTGGCAGGATGTCCACGTAGTTTAGCAAAGAGGGAATGCGTAGGCTCAAAGAACTTGAAATACGGAGGAAACGTCAGGCAAAACCAGACCCAGAGCCTCAGATTATCAAGCTTATCAGGGTCCTTAGCCTCTACCTTGAATTTTTACTTATTTTTGTGAATTGGCTTAATTATTATCTCCTGCTCACTGGTTTCCTCTTTGGAAGGAAAATGGACCTCATTTAGCCCAACGCCATCTTGACAGCTTGTGATCCGGGTTATAGAGGAACTTTCCATTGTCCTCTGACAGAAGGGCCTTGGGAGGAAATCCGACGGGCTGGCTTTGGTGACCTGCTCGGTCCTGGACCATTAGGGGCTAGTGGGTTGGAAGGGCGTGATGATCCAGGTCTGGGTCATGTGCCCATCCTCACGTGAAGAGGGAGGGAAGGCTTGCTGGAAGGATCGGGGGATCAGTTATTACAGTTCACTCTTCTCCTACGCTGTATGGTAACTCCTGGAACACAGGGGCCATGCCTTAGCCTAGAACCCCTGGAATAATGCCTTGCTCAGATTAAGCCCTTAGTAAATCTTTACCGAATGAATGAACGAACAGATTGTCTCAGCCTCACATTGGAAAGTGCACTAGGCTGTTGTTGAACAGAGTAATCAGGCTTTGGGAAATACCTTCCCAAATGTAAAATGTAACATTGGTAGATAGATGTGTTATTTATTGGCGGACAGCGTAGCTACAAGAACCTAAGGACAGCAGTAAACCCCCCTAACGACAAGAGCTGGAAACTTTTTTCAGTTACTTGTAAATAGAAGATTTGACTCTTTGTGGTCTTTCACTTTAAGATAAAATTTCCTGAGCAATTTGTACCTTTGGTTCCAGCCCAGGCAGGGGTGATAAAAATATGGGGGAAAAAAAAAAAAAAAGAGGATTTAGTTGGGACTATGTCTGTGCTAATGGTTCTACTGCAACAATGTGACTTGAAAGTGTAAAACATGTTGTTGCATTTGTTTTCTTTATCCCCTGGGGGGTGGGGGCAAGGTATCTGGTGGAGAATCTTCACCTGCAATTTGAATACAAGTACTCATACAAGCTCAAGGCCTTAGCTCTTACCGATTGTTAGAGAATGTGTCATCTGGGACCACAGTTCGGCTGCCACAAGGTTCAACGTGTTTTATTTTAGGGAAGGATGTGGGAATACAAAATGGGGGATGAGTCTGGTTTTCTTGGGGCAGATTCTTTGAAGGAGAGGATTAATGATTAAAAAGTAGAAAAATGGGGCGCCTGGGTGGCTCAGTCAGTTGAGCATTCAACTCTTGATTTCAGCTCAGGTCGTGATCTCACGGTTTGTGAGGTCAAGCCACGCGTTGGGCTCTGTGCTGACAGTGTAGAGCCTGCTTGGGATTCTCTCTCACTCTCTCACTGCCTCTTTCTCTCTCTCTTAAAATAAATAAATAAACTTAAAAAAAAAAACCATCATCAGATGCCAAACCCAGAGGGAAATTTTGACAAGGAGCCGGATTTTGCATTATTTTAAATTGTCTCCTCATGGACCGCTTATTGGCTGTAGCGAATAAATTCGGCAACAACTTGATCAGGTGGCCAAAATTAATAATTCCAATAACTGACAGCTGCACGTCCTATGCCTCCAGGTGTTACGCCCCGAGAAGGGCTCTAGAAACGGCAGACAAACACAAAATGAATGGGAGAAGAGGACAGACTGTATTCTTCGAAACTGTCAATGTCGTAAAAGACAAATAAAGGTCGCGGAGATGTTTCAGGTTAAAGGGGGCTAAAGAGACGCGCCACACCTGACCCTCAACTGGCCTTTGTATCAGAGAAGGGACGTGCTCTAAAGGACATGATCGGTTCAAGTGACAAAAAGTAGAAAACGAGAATATTAGCAGCAGGCTCAAGTATTATACCAATAAAAAGTATCAGTTGATGACAGGCCTGTGGTTATGTGAGAGCACACCCACACAGCACGTGTCTACACGCATGCACCCATACACGTGCACTTTTTTTCTTTTGCTTCATCCTATAATATATCTAAAGTAGTTTTAGAATTGGTTTGCCTTTATTACTGCCCCAAATACACCTGCTGAAAAGAGTTCAGGATTTGTTGCCAAATTTTTACCTTCCTCCCCGCCCCCTACACTCACCCTGTCCCAAACTAAGGATAGATAGTTACTTGAGCTAGTCCCCCACTGAGGGTGTCAGGATACTCATTTGACAAACAATAAAGTTCATTTTGTTTGACTTCGCCATTTAGCCTTCTGTTTTTCTGAAAAGCGGCATTCTTATTGACCTCATTTGATTTTTTGAATAATGCATTCAAATGGATTCAAATGGAATACATAGATTCAATTTTGTTTTTAAGATGTAGGACATTAGGGGCACCTGGGTGGCTCAGTCAGTTAAGTGTTCGACTTCGGCTCAGGTCACCATCTCACAGTTCGGGAGTTCGAGCCCCGCGTCGGGCTCTGTGCTGACCGCTCGGAGCCTGGAACCTGCTTCACACTCTGTGTCCCCCTCTCTCTCTCTGCCTCTCCCCTGATTGTGCTTTGTCTCTCTCTCAAAAATAGATAAACATTAAAAAATAAAAAAAAAAAAAGATGTAGGACATTAATATGCTCTCAAAAGTCAAAACTATGCAAAATATCATATTCAGAGAATTGTTATTCTCTCCTGTATCCCTTCTACTCCCCTTCCTCTTAGTAGTGGTGGTTCTGCTGGTCCTGTGTTTCTTCTTGTGATGAGAAGCAGATCGTGTATATTTTCTCATTGCCCCTTCTTTCTTACACAAAAGACAGCATTCTATCTATGTTTTATTCTGCCTTTTTTCTTTTTCACTTTATATTTCCTGGAAATCACTCCATATGGGTTGAGAGAGATCTGCATTCTTTGTTTTTTCATCTTCAAGTTCACTGGATCTTTCCTTGGCCACGTCCAGCCTACTAAAGAGCTCGCCCAGTGTATTCTTCATTTATGTTTTGTGTATTTGATCTCACATTTCCTTTCCATTCTTTCTCAAAATTTCCACCTCTCTGCTCATACTACCCATCTGTTCTTGAATATTGCCTACTTTCCCCATTAAAACACTGAGGTATTAATCATGGTTATTTAAAATTCCTGGTGTGATAATGCCAAAAGTCTCAGCTATATCCAAGTCTGGTTCTGACGCTTGCTTCCTCTTTTCAGACTGCTTTTTGCCTTTTGGTAGGCTTTGTCATTTTTCGTTGAAAGCCAGACGTGATGGGGTGCCTGGTTGGTTCAGTCAGCTAACCCGTCTGACTTTGGCTCAAGTCATGATCTCTTGGTTTGTGGGTTCGAGCCCCGCATCAGGCTCTGTGCTGACAGCTCAGAGCCTGAAGCCTGCTTTGGATTGTGTGTCTCCCTCTCTTCCTCTCCCCCTCTCCCATTCATGCTCTGTCTCTGTCTCTCTCAAAAATGTAAAAAAAAAATCAATTAAAAAAAAAAAAGCCAGACATGATGTATTGGGTCAAAGAAACTGAGGTAAGTAGGCTTTAAGAGCGAGTTTTCACGTTAATCTGGCCAGAAGTGAGGTTGTATTTGCTCCTTGCCAGAGGTGGGGTTTCCAAGGCTGAAATTTTCTTTTGATATCCTTGGTTTTGAACCCCTGGCTGTCTTTGGGTTTCCCTGAGACACTCAGTCTTAAATGGGGCCTAAAGTTTGCAGTTCTTTCCTGTAATCTCCAGGGGTCCCACTGGTGTGGCGGTAAGGCATGGGAGGGGGAGAAACAGTATATGGTCCCATCATGACATTTCAGTCTTTAAGTGAGCCCTGGGCCACCTTAGCCACCTGCCCCACCCTCCCACACCGGTTAGGTAAGGAATACTGCAGGGTCCCGGAGTGGCTATTTCCCGCCCCACGGGTACGTTAGGCTCTGGTGAGACCCGGGGGCGGGGGGGGGGGGTGGTTATGCTCTGGCAAAAGATTTTCTGTTGAGGGCAGGCCATCGTGAAGGAGAGCAGAGTGCTCTGGGCTTGTTTCAAAGTGGTTACCTTCCCCCTTCCCCCTGAGGATCTCGTGGGACTCCTGGAGGTAAAACTCAGCAAAGCGTGGGGTGCTCGAAGACGGGGCTTGTGGGTTTTTCTTCTCTCTCAGGCTAGCCTCTAGAAATTAGTCATCTGCCCTCAAGTGCCCCTGCCACGCCCCGGTGCAGCCTGTACTCCCTCACACTCTGATTTTCTGTATCTGCCTACCTGTCTCTCCAGGTTTCAGAGTGTCAGCATGTCTGATCTCAGTCCTTGGATGGATCTGAAATCACCGTTGATTTTCAGTTTCTTTAGCTGCGCCCCGCCCCTCCAGCCCTCTTGTGAGGCTGGGAGTGATGAGTTCCCGGCTCTTTGCCTGTCAGACCAAAAAATAGATGTCGGTGCTATTGATTTTCGCATGTTGATTTTATAGCCTGCTAGCTTATGAAGGTTTTATTGTTTGAATTGCTTTATCCTTGGCTTTCTGGCATGTTCTAGATATGCTAGTCTGTCATCTGCAATTAGAGGTTGTTTTATTTTCAAAAATGGTTTTTCCTTATGCCTGTTTTCTTTAGTCAAATTGCACTGACTAGAACGCCAAGAAGAATGTTAAATGGTTGTGCAGATCATGGGTGTCTTGCCTTGTTTTTGACTTTCATGGCAATAGCTCTTGCATTTCTCCATTAAAAAAGAAGCTGACTTTAGGGCTGGATTTTATGTATTTTGCCACGTGTTTTAAAACATGGGTGTTATTATTTAAGTATGGCAAGGCCAACAGATCAAGAGATGACTTTCGTTGAAAAGATAACTTGTTGGGGTGCCTGAGTGGCCCAGTTGGTTAAGTGTATGACTTCGGCTCAGGTCATGATCTCACCATTTTTGAGTTCAAGCCCCACATCAGGCTCTGTGCTGACAGCTCAGAACCTGGAGCCTGATTCAGATTCTGTGTCTCCCTCTCTCTCTCTCTCTCTCTCTCTCTCTCTCTCTCTGCCTTTCCTCTACTAGCACTCTGTTTCTTTCTCTCTCAAAAGTAAACAAATGTTAAAAAAAAAAAAAAGATAACTTGTTATACTCAGATCCCTCAAAGAAGGGACGAGCTGCACCTTGGGGGACCACATGAGGAAGCCCCAGGGTCAGCCAGGAGGAAGGGGGAGAGGTAGGGGAAAATGTATGTGGTCAGGAGCCTTTATTGTGGTTTCCATGGAAAGGAAGGGTGAGGCCAAGTAAGTAGGTTTAGGATGGCTGGCTTGAATAATTTCAGCAGGCTCTTGGGCCTAGAACCTATCCTTAGTTGTCTCTTACTCGGCTCTGGGGTAACTAGGGTAGGGAGATCGTGGTCCAGAATCTGAGAGCCCAGTAAAGGAGGTGGTCTTATAGGCGAGTTGTTTACTGTCTCTAGGAATGAGCTGATCCTGGGAGGGGTCACTTTTCTTGGATCAGCAAGTCCCCAGGTGTCAAAGCATCCAAATACAGAACATAAAGTGATAGGCTATCTTATGTTAATATAGCATGTTAAGGAAGCGTTACCCCACTTCTCTTTTCTCAAGAATTTTTAGGAATGAGTACTGAATTTTATCAAAGACTTTTCAACATTTATCAAGATGATCATATGATTTTCTCCTTAGATCTGCTAGTACTATGAATTCCATTAAAGTGTTTTCTAATACTGACCAAATCTTAGATTTCCTGGCATACGTTTTGGTCCTAGGGTGTTAATATTTTCACTGTCAAGACCCACGTTTTGTGCCAGTGTTTTGCAACGCTCCCTTTACTATCTTGCAATTAAACATACAGAGAATATAACCTGCTTATATGTTATTACAATAGCGATAGCATCAAAAATATATTTCCCTAAGTTTTAAAGCATAGGACAAATAAAAAGCAAGTCGTTTTTTATAAACTGACGTGTATTTTTAGATGTAAATGTTTGAGCATGATTACACCAGAAGATTCAATTATTAGGCCAGATTTTGCCCTGTTCTTAGAATCAGTGTGAATGGGGCAGCTCGAAAAACTGATAACGAAGTGTTGTGCTGGCAATGTCAATAACGTAAATATGTTGTCATTAGTGACATAACTGTCCAATGGTTGAACAACTGTTAGTATTCCAACAAATCAAAGCACAATTTTTGTCTTGACTTACATTCTACTTGCGTGCCTCGAAATGTCACCGTATATCCAAATGATGCAAAAATGTGTGTGTAAAACAGAAATAGGTTGTAAACACAGAAAATTATAGGTAAGTTTTTCACTCATAACAATGGTTGGTATGATATTCATCATTATGCAGGACCGTCCCGTGAATCGGGCGACATCTAGCGTCCCTGGCACCCACCCACCAAGTGCCACTAGTACCCCAATCATTTCTGTGCCCAGACACTCCTCCATTTAGTTCCTTACTAGGCTAGATGAACTCTGTTTATCTCAAGCAATGGCATTTTTGTTTGTAAACATAATCCGTATCCACGGTAATGTCTTTTATGCACAAGACTGCAAACTAGGGGCGCTTGGGTGGCTCAGTCGGTTAAGCGTCTGACTTCAGCTCAGGTCATGATCTTGAGGTTCGTGAGTTCGAGCCCCGCGTCAGGCTCTGTGCTGACAGCCCAGAGCCTGGAGCCTGCTTGGGATTCTGTGTCTCCCTCTCTCTCTGCCCTTCCCCACTTGTGTTCTGTCTCTCTCTCTCAAAAATAAATAAACATTAAAAAAAAAGGCTGCAAAATAGATGAAAGTTATGGGGAAATGTTCATCTTCACATGTAGTAAAAAAATGTAAATTAAAGGATATACCATTTACTTCCAATGAATTATTGATTTACAAAGATAACACTGAATAGTTCAGGGTGGTATAAAACAGGTTCCTTAAAATATTTTACTTGTGGTGTGAAAATTTTACAGCAGTTTGACAAGAGTTTCTCCGTGTATCCATAGTCTTATACCAAATTATCCAGTTTCTTGGGGGCTATTCTAAAGGCACAATTTGAAAATACAGGAGAAGAGACTTATGCCCAAAGTGTGATTACCAACAATAAATGATTAGAAATGTAATGGGAAAAAAAGGATCCAATATATGATTACAAAAAAGTCTAGGGATACATTTTACAAGATACACGCAGGACCCACAAGAAGGAAACTGCAAAACTCTTAGATGTCAAAGGACTTGAAGATTTGAAAACAGTTCTGGAAGAGAAGACTCCATATTGTAAAGCTGCCAGTTTTTTCTGAGTTAACATGTACATATAATAATGATCCCTAATTAAAGATTCCAATGGGATGCTTTTTAAAAAATATGACTGAATGTTTCTAACATTTATCTAGATGAATAAATGTAGGAGAATATTTTTAAAGTTTTTTGGTGGGGGGGAGAAAAGAATGCTATCAGGAGAAATTTGCCCTAGTAGAAGTTAAAACATGTATTTGTAATCAAACAGTATGGATTCTGGGGTCAAAATAAATGAACAGATAAGTGGAATAAAAGAGATATTCAGATATAGATCAAAGTATATATTAGAACTTACTATAAGGTGGTGCTTCACTTTTATTTTTGTGGAAGGATTGACCATTTAATAAATGGTGTTGTGTTAAGCGGGTAAGTATTTGTTAAAACAATAAAAATAGGGGCACCTGTGTGGTTCTATCAGTTAAGTCTCAGGCTTTGGCTCAAGTCATGATTTCATAACTTGTGAACACAAGCTTCACATCGGGCTCTGTGCTGATAGCTCAGAGCCTAGAGCCTGCTTCAGATTCTATACCGTCTCTCTCTGCCCCTCCCCGCTTGTGCGCTCTCTCTCTCTCAAAAATATAAATAAATACTAAAACAATGTTTTAATGTATATAAAAAATAAAAATAGATACCCACTCATTTGTTGTGCCAAATAAATTTCATATGTATTAAAGATCTTTTTTAAAATGTTTATTTTTGAGAGAGAGAGAGAGAGAGAGAGAGAGAGACAGAGTACAAGTGTGGGAGAGGGACAGAGAGAGAGAGAGCGAGACACAGAATCCAAAGCAGACTCCAGGCTCCGAGCTGTCAGCACAGAGCCCGACTCGGAGCTCGAACTCACAAGCTGCGAGATCATGACCTGAGTCGAAGTCGGACACTCAACCTACTGAGCCACCCAGCCGCCCCAGATGTATTAAAGATCTTAAAAGAAGTAATATTAAACTAGAAGAAAATATAGATAAATATAATATGAAAGTGGGTAATTCTTTCCTAAGCATGATACCGCAAATAGAAGCCATAAAGAAAAAAATTGACTATGTAAAAATCAAAGGCTTCTATACATTGAAAAACTAAAAACCACGAGAAAAATGAATCAATGCCCTTAAATACCAAGAGTTCTAACAAATCAATTGGACGAATTCCTTTTTCATATTAAACTTTCATGTCAACAGAAAACATTGTTTAAAAATTGAACAGGAAATTTATAAAGAGAGTAACATAGGCTGTCATTAAGCATATGAAAAATGTTAACTCTCTTATAAGATAGAATATGGGGAAAACTCAAGATAATAAGCTTCACACATTATTTTGGCAAGCATTTAAAGGAATCTTAATATCCAGTAATGAAGACGTGTAGAGGTAAGCATTTTAATATTTTGTTGGTGGGTGTATGAATCAATGCAACCTTTTTGTACATCAATTTGACAACAGGTAGCAAAGCCTTAATAATCTAAAATTTTTTTAATGTTTATCTTTATTTATTTATTTATTTATTTTTATTTTTGAGACAGAGAGAGACAAAGCATGAACAGGGGAGGGTCAGAGAGAGGGAGACACAGAATCCGAAACATGCTCCAGGCTCTGAGCTGTCGGCACAGAGCCCGACGCGGGGCTTGAACTCATGGACCGCGAGATCATGACCTGAGCCGAAGTCGGCCGCTTAACCGACTGAGCCACCCAGGCGCCCCTGTTTATCTTTATTTTTGAGACAGAGAGAGACAGAGCATGAGTAGGGGAGAGGCAGAGAGAGAGGGAGACACAGAATCCGAAACAGGCTCCAGGCTCTGAGCTGTCAGCACAGAGCCTGACGCGGGGCTTGAACTCGGTCAACTGCAAGATCGTGACCTGAGCTGAAGTCGGACGCTCAACCAACTGAACCAGCCAGGTGCCCCCAAAATCTGTATAATCTTACGTGAGATTAAAATTTTGTTCAGAAAACGTTTTTAGTAACATGAGAAATAATTTGCTGAAATGCTGGGTGAAAAAAAAAAGCTGTATGTGATGAAGTTTAAAAATACAGGCTTTAGAAAACTCCAGGGCAGGGGCACCTGGGTGGCTCAGTTGGTTAAGCATCCAACTCTTGATTTGGGCTCAGGTCATGATCTCTCCCTTGGTGAGTTCAAGCTCCCTTTGGGCTCCATGCTGACAGAGTGGAGCCTGCTTGGGATTCTCTCTTTCCCTCTCTCTGACCCTCCCCTGCTAGCTCTCTCTCTCACAATAAATAAATAAACATTAAAAAAATTAAAAACTCGAGGGAAAAAATTTAGACTGAAGTTCACCACAATGCTAATAGCAGTTGTCATTGCTTGGTTGTATTATGGGTACTCTTATTTTCCTTAATTTTCCAAAGCTGCACAGTGTTTTTACAGCTGCAAAATAAAACCAATTATATCTTAACAGAGGTTGCTTAATAACTAATCCTGCGCCTGGTCTGTGGGGGCATTGAATAAATGTTTGTTAAATTGAGTTGTTCCCTGGCTACTAAGCCCACCAACAATTTTTTAAACATTTAGAATTCTGTTTCCGGAAGGAATTTAAAAACTGGTTCACATAACACTTAATCCCTGGGTATATATGAGTTGAGTAATTCATTAATTATCCAGGCTTTAGCTTTTCCAGGAAATATAGACAGTTTACATATCAGTGTAGATAGGTATCTTCTTGGCACAAAAAGCCAAACTTTAAAACTTTCATATATCTGCAAATACTTCTAAATCACTCCTACTTAGGTTCCTTAGTTAAGAAAATTATATGAGTTTTTCTTAAAGCATAAAGAATTTTCATACTCCGATTACTTTAGGTCTGTGCATAGTTTTCTTGTAATTTCAGTAGGTGGCAATTTAGACACAACTTTTTATAAAGGGCAAGTTCACTTTCCTAAAATGACCCATGGAGGGGCACCTGGGTGGCTCAGTCGGTCGAGCGTCTGACTTCAGCTTCAGGTCATGATCTCCTGGTTCGTGGGTTTGAGCCCTGAGTCAGGCTCTGTGCTGACAGCTCAGAGCCTGGAGCCTGCTTCGGATTCTGTGTCTCCCTTTCTCTCTGCCCCTCCCCTGCTCCTGCTTTGTGTCTGTCTCTCAAAACTAAATAAAATGTTAAAGAAAAAATTAAAAAAAAATTAAATTAACCACGGAAACAGTTACTGATCCCGCACAATAGCATAAATTGTAGTCTAGGTGCTAAAAGCTTGCAGAAAGGGATTTCCCAGAAAGGGACTTTTTATTAACAGTTAGATCTCCTAGGGGCTCTTTGGGTCATATACCTGTACAGGTGTATCTTTTCCCAGGTACCTGCGTGAGTGTACCAGTTAGCAAGGTTGCTTTTGTAGTCTAAGTATTCCTGTGCTCTGGCGTTTCTTTTCCCAAATATCCAAAGATTTTTTTTTACCTTCAGCTCAAAAAGAAAACATGGCGCCACCTACTAGCATTCTGTAGTATTACATTGTAACCAATTCTTAACTGAGTTTGGTTTATTTAGCAAACACTCTTTGAACTCCAATGTAGCCAGGCATAAGCATCAGAGCCCCGAAGATGAGTAAGACAGCCCCTGCCGTGACAGACTTTTCAGTATAGCTGAGAAGACAGACATTATTTGGGGTGTGTTGCCGGGAGAAGGGTGTGGCATTTTAGCCCCGGGACATTAGGGAGATAAGGAGACCAGTTAGGTGGTGGTCAATAAAATTTATTTTTGAGAGACAGAGCACAAGCCGGGGAGGGGCCGAGAGAGAAGGAGACACAGAATCAGCCGCAGACTCCAGGCTCTGAGCTGTCAGCGCAGAGCCCGACGCGGGGCTCGAGATCACGACCTGAGCCAAAGTCAGATGCCCAACCGACTGAGCCACCCAGGCGCCCCACGCAAGTGATTGATTAAGTGTGATCTACAAGTGACTCTGGCCAAAAGGCTGAGAAAAGATCAGTTATGAATAGGATCATCTGGATTTTGAATTTACTCTGAGTTTCATTTGTTCATGTTACCCCTACAGGTGGGATCAGATTGTTAGTGCCCGTGAACTTCCAGATGCCTGAAACGTTCTTAGCCCCAACGATAGACTGTAGTATTTCTTTCTCTTTTTTACATCTCAAAGTTGTTGAAAAACACTTTCAGGTAAACTGAAACTCTTTTTTTACAACTCAAAGTTGTTGAAAAACACTGTCAGGTAAAGTGACAGGTAAACTTTCCGGGAGGAAATGTTTCCGAAGAAAAGTGTTTAACCTCACCTTTAATGCTTCTTATCTGTCCTTTAGTTCTTTCGTTGAAGGGTTCAGAGGCCTACGCACAGGTTCCTGGTTGATGGTCCATTTTATTCCCGTTGATGGATGTACATACGATTTCTCAATCGTCGTTGCTGTTTAGTGTTCTGTTGTGGCTGTTTTCCCGTTGTTAAATATGTAGCCTAGCTGTCGCTCGGTGAATTGTTTCTTTTCTTAGGAAACTTTCCCCTGTATTCCTCTACGTGCAGCGAAGAATCTGGATGGAAGAATCTGGGTTGGGTCGGGATCCTACTGGGTAGGATCTTGAGAGATTGACTTAGCCTTGCAGTGTGTTGATTTCCTCCTCCACAGATACTAAGAGAACCTACACAGCCATTGCTCTCAGCGCTTTCAAAGGCATTACCTTGTTGCCTTCCAGTGTGTACTATTCCGATAAGAGGTCTGTTGAAATTCTTTGGTAGATAATGTATCTTTTTTCCTATCATGGCTTTTAGGGTTGTCTCTTCATCCTTAACGTGCTTGTTTCACTGTAGTGTATCTCTATATGGAATTTATTGTTTTATTTTTCCTGCCTGGTGTCCAACATGCATGAGAACACATTTCCTCAATTCTGGAAAATTACCTGCGTCGTTTTTTAAAACATTTCTTCTTTGTCATACCCTTTATTTTTTTTACATTTTGGAACTCCTGTGAGACATTTCTTTGAACCTCTCCATCTTACCTCTAAGCCTCTTTAGTTCTCCTTAATGTTTGTGTGGCTTCTCTGTACTTAACTGCGTTCTGAGTTAATTTCTCACTACTGTGTTTTTCAGTTCACTGATTTTATCTTTGACTCTGCTGGGTCTAGAGTTTATCCTGTCTATTGCATATTTTATTTCAAAGGTTGTATTTTTTATTTTTAAGATTTCTAATGTTCCTTTAAAGAGCAGACTTATTTTGCTTTTATTTCTACTTGTTTATGTTTTATAGTTTTTCTTTTTTCTTTTTTTTTCTTTAAAAAAAAATTTTTTTTTAATGTTTATTTTTGAGACAGAGAGAGACAGAGCATGAACGGGGGAGGGTCAGAGAGAGGGAGACACAGAATCCGAAACAGGCTCCAGGCTCCGAGCCGTCAGCACAGAGCCCGGTGCGGGGCTCGAACTCATGGACCGTGAGATCATGACCTGAGCCGAAGTTGGCTGCCCAACCGACTGAGCCACCCAGGTGCCCCTCTTTTTTTTTTTTTTTTTTTTTTTTGAGAGAGAGAGAGAACATATGTGCATGAATAGGGGAAGGGCAGAGAGAGAGGGGGAGAGAGAGAATCTTAAGCAGACTCCACACTCAGTGCAGGGCCCAATGTAGGGCTCAATCTCACAACTGTGAGATCATGACCTGAGTCAGATGTATGACTGAGAGTCAGATGCTTACCCGATTGAGCTGTCCAAGCACCCCTTTTCTTATTGCTCCTTTCATTTTCAATTGAAGTTATGCTGTCAGTTCCCACTTTAAAAAATCTTAAATGTATTTTGTATATGTTTTTGTCAGACTACTATTCTATAATATTAATTTTACATGGAATAATTTCATATTTTGACTTTGTTGGCTGATGTTTTCTTTTTTTATTAAGACAGGTTTTTAAAATTTTTTTTTAATGTTTATTTATTTTTGAGAGAGGGATAGAGTGCAAGTGGGGGAGGGGCAGAGACAGAGGGAGACACAGACTCCGAAGCAGGCTCCAGGCCCTGAGCTGTCAGAGTAGAGCCCGACGCGGGGCTCGAACTCACAAGCCGTGAGATCGTGACCTGAGCCGAAGTCAGAGGCTCAACCAACTGAGCCACCCAGGCGCCCCAAGACAAATTTTTTAGGGATCAATTATTCATTTGTTTATTTAGTCTAGTGAGATCAAAATTACCAAGAAAGTAAAAATTGTAAAAGAAAGGCACTATTGAAAAAGGAAGAAATTGCAAAAAGAATAAGTTGGCTTTAAGCCCCTGAATTTATTTGAAGTTCTAATTATTTGGTGGTTTAGTTTAGAAACAAACATGCATTTGCCTATGAGTATTCAGATTAATTAATGTACCACAAATGAATAGAAGGTAGGAAGCACTGTTGGTATTACGGCAGTTATAACATTACTGAACTCAACTTTTTTTTTTTTTTTCTAATTATAAGCACATTATTGTTTCTTGGGTTAGGAAAAAATTAGCCATTTTCCCTTCTATAGACAGCTTCAGTGAACTCAATATTTTGATGTGTGCTTCCCACTTCCCACATCGTAGAGCCATTTTGGTTTTTTGCCGTCAAAGAAAGGTAACCATTGTTCTCCTCGTGCGCAGCTGAGCATCTTCTCACTTTTCATCATTCTTTATTTTTATTGTTTATCTTTCTCAAAGCTATAATGTACATAGGAATCAACCGCTTCAATTTTGTTGAGAAACAGCAGTCCCCAGTCCTTCCTTCCCCCCCCCGCCCCCCGCCCATTTCCACAGAGGCAGCCATTTTCACCTCCTAGCTAATTATTTTGGGATTTACGTGTCCATAAACAATATAATTCAATGGCTACTTCATTATTTTTTTAGCATAGGCATTTTCTATTGGTGCTCTACCATGATTAGTCATAATAGCAGTCACTCATATAGCACTTAGATTCTGCCAGGCACTTTTCTAGGTTCTTCCCATATATTTATTTAATGGTCTCAGTTTATTTATCTATTTGGAGAGAGAGAGAGAACGAGCCAGGGAGGGACAGAGAGAGAGGGAGGGAGAATCCCAAACGGGCTCTATGCTCCATGCTGAGCCCAACATGGGGCTCGATCTCGTGACCATGAGATCATGACCTGAGCTGAAATCAAGAGTCAGAGGCCTATCCAACTGAGCCACCCAGACACCCTAGGGATTATTATTAATACTGTCTTACAGATGGGGAAACTGAGGAACAGAAAGATTCAATAACTCGCCCAAGGCCCTACATCTCATAAATGACTGAGTTGGGATTCAGACCGATGTGATTTGGCTCTATAGCTCATGCCCTTAACCTTATGCTGCTCTGTCTCCAGAGTAAGGATTTAGCTTTCTTTCATCCCCTTCCCCACCATACATATTCACCCTTTCCACCTCCTATTCTCCAAATACGGTTACATTGCAATTTTGCTTCGATTAATATTCAGTATTTCCACGTGGATTGGAGCCTCACCAGGAGACCTGCAGACTCAGAGCCTGAAGGGGAGTCATCTCTGCCGATTCATAGACATGCGACCAAGAATAAAAATGCATGTCACGTATGGTTCTGAGCACTCGTGGTCGTTCATTACTCAGCAGAAGCTGGCCAACACAACATTCTGAAATGACTTTATTCTACCTCCATGCTTTATTGCTACTTTGGTTGGGTATAAGTGTCTCAGTTGGGAGAAAAGTTTCAGAATCTGAAAGCATTGCTTCATCGCTTCCTACCGGTATTTGAAAAATCCAAAGCCGTTCTGATTTCTCATCTTTTATGCTTGATATATTTTTCTTTGTGAAATCTTCTTCTTTTTTTTTTTTTTTTTTTGTCTCTACTGTTCTGAAATTTTTCAGTTCTGTGGTTTGGGGTGGATCTGTTTTCATCCATTGTGCCAGGCATTCACAAACATTGTCAATCAGGACACTCGTGTCTTTTAGTTATGGGAAATTTTTCAAATCATTTCATTGCTGAGTATTTCTGCTCCATTCCTCTGTGCCCCTGAAAATCCACTATTAATATATGGTACCTTCTAGACTGGTGCTCAAATTAAAAAAAATTTTTTGTTTTTGCCTTATTTCTGTAGCTTTGTGGGTTTTTTTTGTTGTTGTTCTTTTTTTGGGGGGGAGATTTTCCCAATTTTACATCCATTTATTCTCCTGGTATTTTCATTTCTGATGTCATATTTAAAATTTTTCAGTAGAATTTTCCGCTGGAAATAGAATTCTGTTGTTGTTTTGTGGGGGCAGTATCTTTTCTGGTCTCTCTACAGATGTTAGCTTTTAAAATTTCTCTCTTTCCATAAACTGTTTCCCCAAGTTGATTTTTACCTTTTTTTTGTTTTTTTTTACTTTTGTCCTATTTATTTATTTGTTTGTTTATATTTAAGTATAGGTTTAATTTCAGATCGGTACCATCTGTTACCATAGAATGCTATTACAATACTGCTGACTATATTCTCCATCCTGTATCTTTTATCCCTCTGACTTAGTCATTCCATAAGTGGAAGCCTATATTTCCTACTCCTCTTCACCTGTTTTGCCCAGTCCTCTACCTCCTCCCCTCTGGCAACCATCAATTTGTTCTCTGTATTTATGGGTCTGTTTCTGCTTTTTGTTTGTTTGCTTGTTTTGTTTTTTAGATTCTACATATAAGTGAAATCATTTGGTATTTGTCTTTCTTTGTCTGACTTATTTCACTTAGCATAACCTTCTAGGTCCACCTATGTTGTTGCAAATGGCAAGATCTAATTTTTTTTATGGCTGAGTAATATTCTACTGTGTGTGTGTGTGTGTGTGTGTGTGTGTGTGTGTGTGAGACCTCTTCTTTGTCCATTCATCTATGGATGGACACATGGGCTGTTTGTATATCTTGGCTATTATAAATAATGCTGCAATAAACACAGAGGTGCATATATCTTTTTGAATTAGGGTTTTCATATTCTTTGGGTAAATATCCAGTAATGGAATTATTGGATCATATGGTAATTCTATTTTTAATTTGTTTTACAGTTTGTTTGTTTGTTTATTTATTTTGAGTGGGGGGAGGAGTAGAGAGGGAGAGAGAGAGAATCCCAAGCAGGTTTCATGTTGAGTGTGGAGCCTGATGTGGGGCTCAATCTCATGACTGTGAAATCATGACCTGAGCTGATATCAAGAGTTGGATGCTCACCTGACTGAGCCACCCGGGTGCCCCGGTTTTTAATTTTTTTTTTTGAGAAGCTTCCATACTGGTTGCGCAGTGGTCGCACAAATTTACATCACTTTTTTTTTTTTTTTTAAATTTTTGTTCTTTATCCTTCAGGTTCAAAGATTTCCTCAGGTAATCTGGCAATCCTTGGTCGTCTGCCCATATTGAAGAATGAAAAGCTAATAGCAATAAAACTAATAGCAATGGGAAATTACAAGCACTTAGGTGGGGTGTGTTCACCATTGTTGACTATGGGGTAATTGGCCGCTCCATTTATATGTAGAATATTTGATGCCAATATCTGTAGATGTTTCCTCCCGCCCTGGGCGTATCCTCTACAGAAGAATCTGCCAATCTCCTCCCAGGATCTCAGCATCCAGTGTGCACTTACTTATTTAATCTACATATTTTAATACAGTAGCCCCACCCTCCACTTTGCCTGACGTCTTTCAGTTCAAGACAGTCTGTTTTATTCCCTCCAGAGAATAAACCTCAAGTTTTTGACTGAGATGTGGAAAAGGCCATCTCATAGCTTTGTAGAGTGAAGAAGAGGGGTTTAGTGCCTGGTTTCTTTTTTAACAGACTTTCAAACAATCCACTATACTTAAAAGACGCTGGGGGCGCCTGGGTGGCTTAGTCGGTTAGGTCTGACTTCAGCTCAGGTCATGATATCACGGTTCCTGAGTTCGAGCCCCGCGTCAGGCTCTGTGCCGACAGCTCAGAGCCTGGAGCCTGCTTCGGATTCTGTGTCTCCCTCTCTCTCTCCCCCCAACCCTGCTTGTGCTCTCTCTCTCTCTGTCTTTCAAAAATGAAGAAACATGAAAAACAATTTAAAAGTCTCTGCCACGTTCACTCCCACTTCCCCAGGTAACTGACGCAGTCGATTGCTGAGATCTTTTGAAATGTGTAGTATAAATCATCATGTTGGTTTTGGGGTATCCCCACTGTTGGCTCAGGACTCAGTTTTATTTTTGAAGTCTCTGAGTTCTTTATCATTCATTTCTCGGCTTTAAACATTCTGAAATTTTGCTCCTTGCTTCTCTCATTCTCTTCATCCTTTTGGATTTATTGGTTCTTAAAATATTATTTTGGTGACCTTTGGAAGGAAGGGAACGTTGGTGGTTATGTCCCAGCCTCCATCTTTACCTTGAAACTTAAACTCTTGGCAGCTTTCTTGGTGTTTGATTTCGTCACGCATTTTGGTTTTTATTGCTCAGACCCACTTGGGATAAAAAGATTTTTGTTTCCTTTTCACTCTTATTTCTTAGGGTAGTTGATTTCAGAACCCAGCCACTATGCTGTGAGGAAGCTACTCCAACAAGAAGCTCACGTGGAAAGGACCCAACAATTAGGGATGATTTGCCAGCCTTGTAAATGAGCCTTTTTGGAAGTGGGTCCTTTAGCCCCAGATAAGCCACTTCAGCCGACACCCCCAGACGTCCCCAATGAACACTTTCAAATTACAGATTCATGAAGACAAAGTATTTATTGGTATTGTTTTAAGCAACGGTGGCTTTAGTGACTGGCTGGGAGACCCCTCCCTGCATAGACAAGTCCTACCTTATCTATGGGCTATTGCAAGGTTTTTAAGCGAAATGGTACCCCTAGGATTCTTAAAAGCTCTATTGTCTTTTTTTTTTTTTAATGTGAATTTATTTTTGAGAGAGAGAGACTGTCAGAGTGCTTAGCGCGGGAAGGGCAGAGAGAGAGGGAGACACAGAATCCGAAGCAGGCTCCAGGCTCTGAGCCGTCAGCACAGAGCCCGATGTGGGGTTTGAACTCATGAACCGTGAGATCATGACCCGAGCTAAAATCAGACGCCTAACTGACTAAACCACCCAGGCACCCCAAAGCTCTATTGTTTAAACAAGAGGGTCGTCCAGGCAAAACCTTATGATCCTTAATAGATTGTATGTTTTAAAGCGTCTATGAAGGCTGTTCAAAAACTTTCTGAGGTCTTAACAAAGCGTGCTCTAGTTACACACTCTGTCTCATTTTTACCCAGAGATGTTTTCCTGCCAGTGCCCTGGGTTTGATATTTTCTGTGAGGTCCTTTCTTACTTGGAGAATCTTCTGGTAGGAGATGTGGAGATGAGAATTCGTTTTATTTTTGAACCAGCAAGTTCTGGTCCTTTTATATTTTCTATAAATTCTGCTTAAAAAGGGAATGATTCCTCTCTTCCCTTTTAGGTCACCTTTCTCTGTCCAGGCCTTATGACACACGGTTAAAATAAACCAATTGTCTGTCACCTTTGACCTTCTGCCTGGAAATCTCCTTAGCCAGATTCATCAGTTTATCCGATGTTTTTGATTTTCCACATCCCTGCAGGTGAAATTTTGCTTACCCTTCTGCCATTTTATTACAAGGTTCCGCTTTCCTTGTTGTTTCCGATAACATTTCCCTCATTTTCCTTTTAAGCCATCCTCTTTGAGGATGAGCCAACCTCTTTGAGGTCCGTCGGACTTCCACCAGGTCTCCTCAAGTCCTCTGCATCTCACTTGGCTCCGGTCCCAAAGCCAACACCACTTGTCTCAAATACTCCACTTCCAGTGCCAAAATCCGTTCGTCGCTATTGCCGTGTAACAATCTACCCCCCAAACCTAGCAACTTAAGCACCGACCGTTTAACTCCCTACATGATTCCGTGGAGTGTGACCTTGGGGAAGGGCTGGGGGTGGGGGCAGCTCTTGCTTGGGGTTTCGAACGGAGCTTCAGTCAGATAACTGCTGGGGCCACCATCGTCTAAAGGCTGGACGGGGCTGGATGTCATGGGGACTCACTCACGTAGCTGGTGATGGACACTGGCCGTCAGGTGGAGGTTCACCTTGCCTGTCACCTGGGACACTTGCTCTTGGCCCTCTGGCGCAGCAACTTCAGCATGGGGTCTGGTTTCACCCAAAGTGAGCACCCCGAGGAGACTGATCTCAATTTGCACGGCATTTTCTGACCTGGTCTCAGAAGCCGCTCAGTGTCTCTTCTGTTCTACTCTGTTCGTCAGAGCAGGCATAAACCAGCCCAGGTTCAAAGGGAAGGGGCATTGGTACCCCCTCTCAGGGGAAGAATGTAAAAAAAAAAAAAAATGGGAGGGGGTATGTTTGACAAATCGGCACACCATTCTCCTGAGACTTTGTTCAGACGTCGGCAGTCCTTTTCTAATCCGTAATCCAGCAACCTCCTCATACTTTGTGTCCCCTGAACTATGGCACTCGCGACTTTCTTGAAGTTTATTTCCCTCCGTCGGGGCGTCTCCACAGTTGTCTCCTAATTGTTCTCATAACTCCTTTGCATCCCACTCCTTCCCCGTAAGACTGTCTCCTTTCTCTCGCCCCTTAGATGCAGGCTTCGTCCTCAGCTGGGGTCTCCGGCCACTCGGATGGCTTCTGTCAGCAGCGGAGGCGTGTCTGTGTCTGCTCATCACTCCTTTCTTCGAGGGGAAGACGAGGCCCTTCCACCCCAGGGCTGGACACCCGTGTCACTCGCAGTCTTGGATAGAAACAGAATTCCACCTCCAAAGATCAACTGAGGCGATCTTGAAGAAGGGCTGCTTTGTAGAGGTGTTGGCAGGGCTAAGAGAACCAACAGCAAGAAGCCGTTCTCGTCCCTAGGTCTGAAGGGGAAAGAGGAAGAACTGTCATTACCAGCACCCAGCGAGAGCTCTCATTTTGTAGAACCAGCCACTCAGCAGCAGCTATAGAGCGATGCATCAGCTGACAGTTTGCAACCGGGAGCAAGGCGGGAGCAAGGAAGAAATACCCTACCCTTTCTCTCCTCCCGCCCTCCGAGTGCCTCCCGGTGCTTCCTACTGGAAGCCAGCTGGCAAGGGCATCTGGCTGACGCAGTCATTGCCGTCAGCCTCTGCCACGCTGCACAGGACAGCGAGGACGGAGAGCTGGTCTGGGGGACAGCAAATGGAGAATAACCAACCGCCAGAGCATGTGGCCTGGGTTTGGCCAAGCAGAGTGCTCTATCCCCTTTTCCACTCTGGTTGGTTAAGTGTTGGGCACGTGATTTGAGCTCAGCTAAACAGATTCCTCCCTGTGTCTCTTCCTCGTGTTATTGGGGTTTCTGGGACAAGAGCTCTAAGGACTATGGAAGCCTGGAGCTGCCAGGGGACAACTTGTTGACAGGTAGCAGGAGCCCGTCTGGGGATCAAGACAAACAGAGGCGAGCTGAGCTGAAAGGTGGGCCAGGAGAAGCAGAAGTATTATAGGGAGAGAACACATCGTTCTCTTTCTGTACGTGCACTGAATCTATGACTTGCTCCATCAAGGACAACTGGGTTGCACTGTCTCTGAACCAGGCAAGCACTGTTCTCATAGACAGTTATGAGAAGCTTGGATTTTAGGGGTTTGCTGACTTGTGCAGTGCATTATTCCTGACTTTCAGAAGTGGGGTGCGGTGCTGAAGGGAGACTCTCGCCGGACAGTAGGGATGGCTTTAACATTTTCCGTGTGGTCGCTTATTCATGGCTTGGAACTAAGGCTAAATGACAACCTCTTTTTTTCTTCCTTGAACTTACAGAATTGGACCTGTTTTTCCCCTTCAGAATCCTCAGGATGTTTTTGAATCCTTAGATTCAGCCACATTCGTGCCTTGGATTTCACAGTAATTTATCGTAAGAGATTCCCTCCGTCTTTTATTTTTAAAGGCAGGTTGCGTCAGGTTTCTGCCCCTTTCAACAGGAAGACCAGCTTATCATCTGTTATCGTGGCTTTAAACATCGCTTCTGAAATGGTGACCCCAAATCTACATTGCTAATACTACCTTGTCTCTTGAGCTCTCTTGACGTGTCTTCAAGTTCCTGCTCTAAACACCTCTATTTGGATATTTCCTGCGTTTCCAGCCGGGCAGTCCAAGTTTGAATTTGTTTTCCTCCCCCAAACCTTCCTTTTCTTCCTGGCATCTATATTTTAGCTAATCTGGTCATCCAGACTAGTGATCCCAGAGTTATTGTCGACTTTCACCTCTCCCTCTCTTCTCACCTATCCCCATCCTGCCATTCATTGACTCCTACTGATGTTATTTGATTTTTTTTTTAACTTTAAAACTTTATAGTGAATAGATGATATGCTCATCTGTTGAAATTCGGAAGTGTAGAGACCGAGAAAGAGTTTTCTTCCTGCTCTGTTCCTTGTGCATGTAGATCCCCATCTAGGAGATAGCCAGTGCTATCAGTTTCTTGTAAAGTCCTTCAGAGGTAATATGAACGCACATACAAATATTCTTTTCCTCCTTTTCACATGACCCGTATGATACACATTGTGTGGTTCTGTACCTTGCTGTTTTCACTTAGCAATACATTTTGGAGATCATTCCTTATTAGTACTTTTTAAAAAATGACTGTGTAGTATTCCGTGGATGCACGTACACTTATTAGCAGCTCCCCTGATGACAGGCAAGCCCTGTGGATTTCACTCTGGTGGCTGGGCAGGGCTGAGGCTGACTCAGGGTAAGGGGGTTGCCTGTGGTCACTAAGCTAATAAGAGTCAGGGAAGAATCCAGTGCCTGGTCTGGGGCTGTTGCCGGCACCCCAAAAGGACACAGAGAGGGGTCGACAGTAGATGGAGTGTGAAAGCTGGAGTCCTGGGGTGAGGGATCCTTTCCTAGACAGGGCCTGGACCCTTCCAGGCAGCAATCATTTTGTAATGAGACTTCCCTTGGGTCTCCGACACTCTTCTGAATTGGCGGAAGGCCGTTGGCCTCCTATAATGCTGATAGCTTGGCTGAAATGCGGCAGTTTGAGTGTGGACCCCGGTGCTGTGTTTGAAATGTGTGTAAGCGGATGGCTGGCTTTGAGCAACATGCTTTGAAGGACTCAGTCCCTGAACGTCTCGCTGTCCCCACTGTGTTTCAGCTGCGAGGCCCCGGCTTTCCCGACTTTTTAAAATAATGGCCAATCCACACCAGCCAAGCCTTTAACCAGGATGGCCTGAGGCGACAGGCAAGCTTAATCCGTGTGGATGCTTCTGCTTGGGCTGACAGGGCCTGTGCCTTCTCTGACTTGACCAGAGAAAGCCCGTGTCTCACCAGCAAGCACCCGCCTCTTCTCTGGGGCCAGCAGTTGTGGAAGTGTGGCAGGGAGGAGAAGGAATCACTCCTCACCCCCTTCTTTGGCTCGGATTCCAGTGTTTCCCTTTCCCATTGGGTGTGGGAAAGAGCGAGAAATAGCATTAAGGCTTGCTTTGTCCCTGTTGTAAAACCTGCGCCTCTCGAGGGGGAAATCAGCAGCCTCGTCCTACCGTTAGCCCCAATCACATTCGTGTAGGTGAGCAGCATCTTACTCCCTACCATTCATCAAAATCTTGGCGTGTCGTGTCAGTTCTCTTATCTGAAAAACGAGTGGTTGGATGCATTTTCTGACCT
This sequence comes from Panthera onca, assembly GCF_046562875.1. NCBI lineage: Eukaryota > Metazoa > Chordata > Mammalia > Carnivora > Felidae > Panthera > Panthera onca. The sequence goes on from NC_138339.1 coordinate 233,212,852, forward strand.
GACTCCTCCTGGCTGGCTGGCTATACGAGCTGATGCTCTCAGGGGGCCTAAAGGTTGAAGAAGCTTCCTACAGTGAGGAGGACCAACGCTGGGCTGGCCTCCGAGGAGCTGCAGGTGAGTGACGGGGCACCGTTTGTACTTGTGGGGAGTTGGCATGACAGTGGGGGAGTAGACCGAGGGTCTTGGGCATCATCAGGTGTGCTCCCTGTAGACAGGCACAGGGGCTGGGAGCCAGGGGGTTGCTCAGCCCAGCCTGGAGGAGCGTAGAGAAGCTTCCATAAGAGCCAAAAGGAAAGTCTGTGATTTGGCAAGACAAAGATGGGGAGAAGGGGCGGGAGGGGAGCTAGTGGCCACGGGGGTGCACGACAGGCTGGGAGGCTTCTGTGAGCTGTAGTAGGCAGCCTGGGGGCTGGGGGCTGGCACAGGGGCCTCTGTCCCTTCCATGATGGGCTCCTCTCGTTGCTGACAGGGAGCCAAGAAGGTGGCAGGGTCGCGTTTGCCTCTGAGATTTTGTACTCTGGTAACAGCGGGGGAAGCAGAGGCTGGGGGGTGCAGCAGGAGGGACAGAAGTGACTGGGGAGACCGCTTGGAGGTGCAGCCGTTGCAACGGTTCAGAGGCGTGAACTAGGGAAGAAGCAGCGGAGAAGGTGAGGTCAAATCGGCGGGGCTTAATTTTCCGTTGGGTGTGCAGGGCGAGGCGCCTTCAATGTCCTCCAGGATGTGGCAAGAAGGCCAGCCCTTAAGGGCTACCTCCAGTGTGGCCCTAGCACCCGCTCTGCAGGGGTAGGGGACGGTTAGGATCACAAGAGCAGCATATGCTAACTCTGGTTAGCTCTTGGCTCTACGTTTTCCCCTTTTTCCTCAGCGGAGTCCAAGTTTGTTGGTCTTCGGACGAAGGCACGAGGCCTGTTTGCTCCAACAGTGGCCTAGAGCCGATTATGAACTTATTGGAGATGGTCTGTTGTCATCAATGTTTATTATTATTGTTTTTTCACCGCAGTTTTAGCCCAAAGGTAGGGGCTAAAGGGGCACAGTGAGGCCTGTATTTCCTCTTGGGATATTTTCTGGCATTTTTCACTCAGTTCTCCTCCTGTGTAGATGCTGGCTCTGGATGGAGATCAAGAAACATGTTAGTGACAAATAGTTTTTGTTTTGGCTAAATGGGGTTCAGCGGAGGGAACAGCAGGGATCGTGGGTGGCACCAGGGAATAAATAAGAAGCGGGTGGCAGAGTGGGAGGGGCCTCGGGAAGGAGTCTCCAGTCTCAGAGTTCCATCTAGAACAGGGATGGCAGTTACGGGACCTGAAATTAGAGAGACACACGGAGACCACAGTTCCCATGCTGCCTCAAAACCCCATTCCAGGAAGGAGTCAGGCCTGGAGAACAGATAAGCTGAAGCTTCAAGGCTAATTGTAGAGCATCCCAGCCAGGTGACAGAGGTGAGCAATTTCGTGTGTGTGTGTGTGTGTGTGTGTGTGTGTGTGTGTGTAAAGTATTGTGGGTGGCAGGGCCTGGGAGCCCACCAGGACAGAGATTAATAGCGCAAGCTCTGGAGTGAGACTGTCTGGGTTTAAATCCCTGTACTTAGCTGTGTGACCTTGTGTGAGTTACTTAACCTCTCTGTGCCTCAGTTTAGTCTTCTATAAAAAGGGATGAGAATATCTTAAAAAAATTTTTTTTAATGTTTATTTATTCTTTTTTTTCCCAATATATGAAGTTTATCGTCAAATTGGTTTCCATACAACACCCAGTGCTCATCCCAAAAGATGCCCTCCTCAATGCCCATCACCCACCCTCCCCTCCCTCCCACCCCCCATTGTTTATTTATTCTTGAGAGAGAGAGAGAGACAGAGTGTGAGTGGGGGAGGAGCAGAGAGAGAGGGAGACACAGAATCTGAAGCTGGCTCCAGGCTCTGAGCTGTCAGCACAGAGCCCGATGCGGGGCTCGAACCCACGAACTGTGAGATCATGACCTGAGCTGAAGTCGGATGCTTAACCGACTGAGCCACCCAGGCGCCCCTAAAAAAATTTTTTTTAATGTTTATTTATTTTTGAGAGACAGAGCACGAGCGGGGGAGGGGCAGAGAGAGGGAGACACAGAATCCGAAGCAGGCTCCAGGCTCCGAGCCGTCAGCACAGAGCCCAACGCGGGGCTCGAACTCACGAACTGTGAGATCATGACCTGAGCCGAAGTCGGACGCTCAACCAACTGAGCCACCCAGGTGCCCCAGGGATGAGAAGAATATCTTATCTCTGGGTCTCTGTGCAATCAGATAATACAGAGTAACACTCAAAAATACTGTCTGTCATAGTTATTAGTTTCTCAGAAAATTGACCATGAACATGAGTATGAACCAGACTTATATAAAATGGACACTTATTTTCACTCATGTTGTCAAAAAATTAGGCAAATAAAAAACAAAGCAAAGTTCTCCCAGAATCCAGCAATTAGGACAAAACCTTTGAACAAGAAAGGATATTCAGATAGCCAATAAGCTTGTGAAAAGATGTTCTGTTCCACATTAATAACCTTCCAAGAAACACAAATGCAAGCCGCAGCCCTATACCAACATACACCTGTCGGAAAGGCACAATGAGGAATGCAAATTGGACTGAATTTTGTTGAGATGGAAACATAAATGCATAGAACCGCTTTGAAAAACCCACCGGCAGTATCCGCTTAAGCTAAACGAGCGCACGGCCTGTGGCCCAGCAGTCTCGATCTCGGGCCCCGACGCGGCAGGCACCTGTGCGTAGCTCATCGAGAGATGTGTCCAAGGGGCACCTGGCTGGCTCCGTCAGTAGGGCACGTGACTCTTGATCTTGGTATTGTAGATTTGAGCCCCACCTTGGATATAGAGATTACTTGAACATAACAATTGTAAACAAAAAAAAAAAAAGAGAGAGAGAGAGAGAGAGGGAGAGAGAGGGAGAGAGGTGTGCACAAGGGGGTTATAGCTGCATTATTTGGGATAGTACCACAGTGGAAACCACCCAAGCCTTCATCAACAGTAGAGTGGAGACATAATCCCTGGTATACTCAGACAAATGGAGTACTTAACAGCGAGGTGGATGGGCGGACAAACCACAGTTATGTGCAAAGCTGTGGATGACCCTCCCAAAGATGGTGGAGAGCGAAAGCAGCCAGAGACGAAGGGTGCAAACTGTGATTCCATTTCTATGAAGTTCAAAAACAGGCCAAGGCGTTTTGTGTTGTTCAGAGGTCGGCTTGTGGGTGTGAGAAATCATGCCCTGGGACTCGTAGTCGGTTGCAGACCCGGTGGGCAGAGGTAGACTTGACCTTGCACGTGGATACTGCCCGGCTACTCCGGCCGGAGGAAGAGTTGCTTTCCTCGGCCCCGTGGGGCAACGGCGCGGCCAATGAAAAGCCATCACACTTCCAACTCCCGGTGTTAATCCAATGGACTTTCAGTTTATTATTTTTTTAAATTTTTTTTAACATGTATTTATTTTTGAGACAGAGAGAGACAGAGCATGAACGGGGGAGGGTCAGGGAGAGGGAGACACCGAATCTGAAACAGGCTCCAGGCTCTGAGCCGTCAGCACAGAGCCCGACGCGGGGCTCGAACTCACGGACCGCGAGATCGTGACCTGAGCCGAAGTCGGCCGCTCGACCGACTGAGCCACCCCGGCGCCCCTGGACTTTTGGTTTATAACAGCCTTCCCAACTTACACCTTTCCTCCTTCAAAAAGCGTGCTCCTCCTTTGTTCCCCAGACTTGCCTCCGTTTTCGCGGCGACTTGTTTGTCCCGTGCTGCAGTCCTCTTTTATTCCTGAATAAACCCATCTCTCGCAGGCAACAGCACTGGCAGTTTTCATTTGTGAGGTTAACGTGGCTCAGCTCTGGTGGGGGAAGGGGGTTGTGGCTGCACCGGTAGCTTCTGTGGGTGCTGGTGGTGTTCTGTTTCTTGATCTGGTTGCTGGTTTCACGGACGTGGACCTTCTTTGAGCTTGTGAGTTGTGGACGTCTCTCTGTGTACGTTGTACTCGGATAAAACATTTAGGCCACGTGTGGAGTCATCCCTAAGCCTGGAACATTCCCCCTACACACAGCTTCATCCCAGGCGCCAGGAACGGAAACCACTCCCTCCCTCTCCTGCAGTGAAAGGATTCCAGGGCCAGCCCAGCGAAGGAGGCCTCCAGGAGCCTTGGTTCCGGGGTCGACAAGTGGAGCGATGGCCTTGTTCGCCGCTGTATCCATATTGCACAAAGCCAGGCACACGGTGATGTTTCATGAATGTCTGTAGGAGGCAGGGAGGGAGGAAAGGCAGTGGAGTCGCAGCAGAGGGAGCTGAGTAGGATTCTCTGTCTTATGAATAGCCTTTGGGTTGTGTCCAGCCCAAGCAGAGTGATGTGGTCATTTATAATGATGTACTTCAGTCGGGATTACCATGCAGAGGTCTATCCTGGAAGCAGACTCGTGTTTCTGTTTGCCCAGGATGAGACGGAAAAAGTCATTCAGGTACTCATTCATAAACTTTAGGTAAGACCTTTACTCTGTGCCATAAAGGCACAGCGATTGCCCTGGGGGAGCGTGCAGGGGGCTGGGGGAGCTTCGTGCCCTGGGGGAGCTTGCAAGGGGCTGGAGGCAGGCAGTCTGCATTCCTGCCTACGTGACCACCTGCCAGCACTGGCCCAAATGGGGCTGCGCTGAGGAAAGGTCACTTTGAGGCAGAGGTAGGTGTGGTGAAGGGACAGGGCGGATGAAAGGAGGGTGCGGATTAAGGGAAGTTCAGGGTCCTTCCCGGGGAGAGTCCTTGAAAACACACACACGCAGGACTTGGCTCGAGCGAAAATAAAAGAGGAGAAGGCACCTCGGCTTGTTTTCGCTGATGTAGGGTTGATTGAAGTGGGGGAAAAACCAGCCTCTAAATTGTCATTTCTGGGGCACCTGGCTGGCTCGGTCGGCAGAGCATGTGACTCTTGATCTTGGGGTCTTGAGTTCAAGCCCCACGTTGGGTGTAGAGCTTACTTTAAAAAACCTATTCCTTCTTTTAGCTCCTGCAATGACACCCTACCGACCACACGCTTTTCCTTGTGCCTTTTTTCCTATATGCGCCCGATGGCACCTTTTTTTTTTTCTTAAAGGCGCATCCACATTATTGTGTCCTAGGGAGAATGTGGTTCAGTAGCATCTGGTGGAAGAAATGGTGATCCCGTGGAGTTCAATTCAAGGGACATGAGAAAATCCAGGCCACCCAAAGACAGAGCCCACTGGAGCCTGAAATGCCACCATTCCCAACTCATTCTGTTGTGATGGGAATTGTCCTTTCCCTCCTGTTTTCTGTGTCAGTGACCTCCCAGAAGGGGTGATGGCTCAAAGAGACGGTAACTGTCGGAACTCTGACAACAACTCTCACGACTCTCACCTGGATACGTGAGAACCGTCCCCCAGGGAGTGCTGGATGAGGGGAAGGGAGTGCGGGTGTTGGGGAGGCCAGAGCCGAAGCTGAGGCCCAGTTTTGCTGAAGGACTATGAACAGCCAGAATTTGACGCCCCGGGTGAATGTCACAGGCTGTGGCAGTGGTTCTCAAAGTGGGGCCCCTGGACCGGCCGCATCGGCATCAGCCGGGAGCTCATTAGACATGCATATATATCCTCAGACCCACTCGATCAGAAAATGGTGAGTAGGGGGGCGCCTGGCTGGCTCAGTCGGTTGAACATCCAACTCTTGATTTTGGTTCAGGTCATGATCTCACAGTTTGTGGGATTGAGCCCCGTGGCTCAATCCACTCGGTGTGGAGCCTGCTTAGGATTTTCTCTCTCTCTCTCTCTCTCTGCCCCTCTCCTCTGCTCTCTTTCTGAAATTAAAAAAAAAAAAAAAAGAAAGAAAAGAAAATGGTGCGTTGGGCCCCCAGCACTCTGTGTTTGAATGAGCCTTCTGGGCGGTTTGAATAAATGTCAAAGTTTGAGAACCTCTAAGGAAAGAGCCATTTTCTTGACCAACTCTTCCCTTCTCCCCAACATCCTCTCTCCTTGGGAAAGAGACCAAAACAAAATGGCAGTTGAATCACCATATTGTGTGCCTGAAACTAATGTGCTGTATGTTAATGACACTGGGATTAAAATAAAAACTTCATACATATATTAACAAAGAGAAATACATATTTATAACCTTCAAAAGCCAAAACCAAAACTCCAAAACAAATCCAAGTCCCCAAAAACCAAAATGGTATTGGATTGAAGCTCATGAATTTGGGATATTTTCTGGGGATCTTTGTCCCTGCCCCAGTCCAATAAAACCCTGTCCCCCTCACACCATAAGAGACCAGATTTTGAAAACACACTGAATTAGATGTAAAATTCTGGCTCTGCCACTTACTGGCTGTGGGGACCTGAGAAAAGGATCTGACCCTTGGTTTTCCCATCTGTAAAATGGGGCTCATAATATGGCCTATCTGACCAGGGTTTTCCTGGTGATCCTAGTGCTATATACCCAGTTAGAGCTCAGTAGGTGGGTCTGTTGGTTGTCAGTCGTGCAGTGTCGCCTGAACTGGAAGAAATTAAACTGGATCTCAAAGAAATCAGCCTCTGATCTTACAGCCGTGGGGGGAAGTGGGAGACCACATGGCGATTCGGAACTGAATGTCTTCGGGTTCTGAAACGTGAGTGAGCTATGCTATCCTGTGACCTTGAATAATAGGTAAAGAACAGGGAGACATGAACCAGGCGATGAAGCTTTTAAGGCTGGTGAATTACTTCTGCCCTGTCTGCCAGGGAACTCTTACCCAGCAGAATGAACGGTGGGCACTCGCTGGCCTCACCAGTCTTGGTGGGGGTCAACAGCTTGCAAGACTTGATCCCTGAATGACATAGCACTGCTGGCTGGCAAGCTTACAAACAGAGCCGCCCCCATCCCCCACGGTCACCTACCCACAGAATGATTTATGGTCACTCAGTTTTCATTTATAAAACTGACAGTATTCCAGCTGATAAATACTGATGTATGTGAAATTCAGCAGCCGCAGGATGAAAGCCACTGGCCCCATGGCGACATCTGGCCGCCTTACAAAGACATCATCCCCCGCCCTTCACCCTATGGAATGCTGACTACTATTAGGTATAATAAGAGGGTTTAAGGTCCACAGGGATACGACGATAGGGTGAAACTCAACCAGTGGATTCCACAGCTGGGATAGATCTCAGCTAGAAACACTGGGAGTCAGATTCATGAGGAACACCATGCAGCGCGACCCTCCTACAGCAATGTGTTTTTGCAGCATGGTGGGAGGCTGGTAACTTTGGCAACTGGGGACATGTATGTGGTGGCTGTGAAGCGGGCTGGCTTCGCACCAGTAGGTGGTCTGCAAAAGCAGTGGCTCTGGTTTCCTCGGAGAACCTTCTGTGTGACAACAGTTCCAGTGAGGGGATTGGTAGTGCCTTTTATCTGCAGATTTCAAAGTTCTTGACATGAGTCAGTGTTTCCTACTACCTGGTAGGAGGTGATTGTGTTCACTTCTCCAGACAGAGAGCCTGCAGGGCACCCCGGGCAATGGCGTCATCAGCCACGGAGTGACTAAGTGCTCACCTGGCCCCGAGTGTGTGTCGTGACTGTCCCCTGTCACCGGTGCGGTAGCCAGCATGGGGCAGGGAGCACCAGGGGAGAAAAGCAGGACCGGGAAGAAACAAAGTACAGGGTTCTCCGCACCTTGGTTCCCAAACTTGGGGCTGTATCTCAATCACCCATCAAGCATGTTAGTAACTCGCATCTCTGGTCAAAATGGTTTCTCCAAAAATTCTGACTCAGTAAGTCTGGGCGACAGTGGGGACCGGAATTCTGGATGTGACAAACTGCACAGGTGACCCTGATGCACGAGCAAATTTCGCTCTTCAGGGTCAAAGAGTAGACTCTGGAAGGAAACCCGGGGAGGAGGGGGTCGGGGTGAGAATTTGTCTTCGCAGCTGCCCCCAACACACACTGTCCCCGGGGAGGGTTCACTTCCTCTCTACCCCATGCAGGGGGTCGCAGCTGAACCCCACTCCCCTCAGCACAGGGGTTCTTAACCTTCACGCACCTTTGAGAAGCCGATTTTTAAACACCTCCCTGAAGAACATCCACGTGCCTGCACGGTTTAGGCTGTGATCTCAGGAGTGGCCCTAGGAGGCAGGGGTGGCACCAGGGGAGGCCGACAACCATACGCGAAAACTTCACCCCAAACCAAGAGAAGCCGAACAAAACGTTAAAAATCACGTGCTGGTCTCTTTTAGTCCTACTCTACATAGTGCCTCTCACGGCTGCACGGCCATTTCCAGTAATGACAACGAGGCGCCTAGTGTCTCGAAGAATTCAGAAATGCTACCTGGGGTTTACCGTGGATGGGTCTCCTTGGCACTGACTAGGGAGGTCCCCCCTCCTTGTAACGCTGCCTTTCTGATCGCAGAGGCCGGAAAGCTGAAAACCCTATCTTCCGCAGGGTCTTCTTTGCAAGACCCCTTGCAGCTGAATGTAAGTCAGGTTACACCCCACAGTGGGTGCATGTGGCAGAGGTCCCCCTGGGCCGCTCCTGGAGACTCTCTGCAGGCAGGTGAGGCAGCTAACAGGGTACCCTTTCCGGTGTCCAGCCCTCGGCATCCTGGGCATCGTGAGGCATCTGCAGCTCCTGCCTTCCGGGTCTCAGCGGTGGTGGTATATTCTAGAACTTGCACAATCACTGGCTGGATTAGAGGAGAGGGCTCTGGGCTGGGCATGCAAGGATGACTCCCAGAACGCGCCCCCCCCCGCCCCAACATGGGCTTTTGAGGGAAGCTGCTCCCTCTACAATGGTCAGTGAAGTGAGGACACTGAGATTGTTGAGTTCATCGCGACAACCCAGGGGTGAGAAGGCTGTTGGCAAACACCATGAAGCTGGGGACTGGTCGTCGATGAGCTGTTGTGACCTTTCTAGCACATTGGCACAGCATGTCATGCGAAATCCTTATACATCTGTCTGCATTTTTGTGAGTGACTCTTCAGGGGTTGAGTTCCTGGACCAGGGGGTATATAAACTTTGATAGGTATTGTTAAGTTATTCTTCAAAAATGTTTTAGTAATTCACAGTGCCATCAACACTTTACCTCACCTTTATTAACACAGAGGGGGCAAAAACCCAGGCATGACTTTTAAAATATCCACCAGCATGGTAAAATAACCCTAGGGTGGCAGGAGTACTGATCGAATGAAAACAGAAGCCTGGCCAAGCAGGACAGACACACGCCTCGCCTGTCAGATGGACGCCAGCCGGATGGACACGTAGCTGTTGAGTATCAGCTCTGGTGTAACCGATCTTCTTAATCTTTAATAATACGTGAGGAGACAAATGGTAGCTCGTTGTCGTTCGCTTATGTCTCTTGGACGTATCGATGATCTCAAGGGATTTTTTGGGTCAGTTTTAAATTTCTGTTTTACATCTTGAATTTCGAAAAGTTACGCAAAATATCCCAGAGTCAAGTTCAGCAGAACTGTTTCATGAGATTACTGTAGGTCAAGCCTTATGCTAAGGTTTGAAGACAAAATAATAGTTTCCACTGAAGAATTTATGGTGTGTTGGAAAGACCAGCCAGGCACACGTGCGTGCACACACGCGTTCACACAAAGGTAATTTCAAAGCAAGGAGCGCCAGGATTTCCAGGACAAAAATGAAATCATTGAGTACTTTTTAATACATATGTGGTGGGGGGGGGGGGGAATGTAGGGAACACAAAATCATCAAAGAGAAAGCAGCTATCGTCTGGGCCAGTCTAATAATGCCTGTAATTTAAAAACAAATGGAAAAAACTGTCCCCATAAGATAAAACTGTCCCCATAAGATAAAAATATATCTTATTTTTATTGCTATGTTTTGGCATGCAGGATGAAGGTGGCAGTAAAATACTGCTATGTGATTTCTTTCCATGATAAGTTGTGTGCAAGAAAATGTCACAAAGAAGGATGGACTAGATATAAAGAAGGCTCCATCTCTGTCCCCGCCACGGTAGTGTCAGTGAAAGCCTGCTAAAATAACGACGACAGGGGCGCCTGGGTGGCTCAGTCGGTTAAGCGTCCGACTTCGGCTCAGGTCACGATCTCGCGGTCCGTGAGTTCGAGCCCCACGTCGGGCTCTGGGCTGACAGCTCAGAGCCTGGAGCCTGTTTCAGATTCTGTGTCTCCCTCTCTCTGACCCTCCCCCGTTCATGCTCTGTCTCTCTCTGTCTCAAAAATAAAGAAACGTTAAAAAAAATTTAATTAAAAATAAATAAATAAAATAACTATGACAAAGAAAGTCCAAAGTCACATATCGTAATACTCCAAATATCTAGGATGCAGTTGAAAATCACTCATCGTACCAAGAACCAGCAACATCTCAATGTGAATGAGAAGGCACATTTGACAAATGCCAACACGTACATTACACAGATGGTGGGATTACCGGACAAGGATTTAAAAATAGTCACCACAAAAATGCTTCGACGCTCAATTATGAACCTGCTTAAAACAAAAGAGCAGAAAATCTCAGCAAAGAAATAGTAGGTGTAAAGACGAATCTAACAAATAGATGTGAGGAAAGACTTTGTAGGAGGGAAGCACATTTGGGGTTAGGTTAAAAAACATTACCCCTCCTCTGGTTTCCTAGTTTTAAGTCTTGGGAGAGGAATTACACAGTTTGCTTAGCTAACTAGAATTTCAGGAGCCCTGCCTTCAGAAACTCACTTCACTGAATCTAAATCCTGCCGGCCTGGCATTTATGCTCGGAGACAGCCACCAGTCACCCTCTTGGCGAACGTACAGTCCCCCTTTCTCCCCTCCTCCCCCAGATCTAGGGACCCAACCCCTTGCTTCTCTCCCAGGCCTGCTGTTGGCTCAGCTTGGAGGCTGATGCTGGAACTCATCGTTTCAGGGTGCAGAGCAGGCACAGGGGAGCATCAGGAGTCATGCAGTGGCCTGTCCTTTGTAGCCACCTTGACTGGGCAACTAGAGTGCTCAGGACTAGAGTACTGATGGGCTTTAGCGTCCCCTTCAGGCTAGTGTGGTTGGAAGCCCTCTTTCCTATGACTGCCAGTGATACAGAAGACTTTCAGTATCTTAACCGTTGATGTATCCCTATCAGTATGCCTGGCTGAATATCAGACTTGCCTGTAAGAAAGGATAATGATTGGGGTCTTAATTCTAAGGGTAATGGGAGCCACAGAAGAGTTGTGAGCAGAGAGTGACATTTGCATTTCGGAGATCACTGGGGCTGTGGAGAGGGGAAGGAGGAGTCAGGATGGCTTGGTCAACAATTAGGAGCCGATCTCCCCAGTCCAGGCAGGAGCAGATGCAGAGAATCCACGAAGTCAGTAGTGTTGCACTGGATGTGGTGGGAGGAGGGGACGATCTGCGGTTTCTGGATTTCCCATTGGGGTAGAGGGAGGGTGGTTATACCAGGTGAGAAGGGAAACAATGGAAAAGGCCTGGGTTTGGTGGAGAAGATCAACAGAGCGATTTTGGAAATACTGAGTTTAAGATGGTTTTGAGATATACCAGAGATATCAAGTAGGCAGCCGGGATATGTAGGTTTGGAGCTCCAAAGAACATTCTGGACTAGAGTTACGAGTTCGTGAGTCATTGATAAGAGAGTAATAAATAGGGGTCCCTGGTGGCTCAGTCGGCTGAGCGTCCGACTTTTGATGGACGCTCAGGTCATGATCCCATGGTTGTAGGGATTGAGCCCTGAGTCAATGAAGACACTAAGCTGGGAGCCTGCTTAAGATTCTCTCTCTCTCCCTTTCTCCCTCTGCCCCTCTCCCCCACTTGCACGCACACTCTCTCTCTCTCTCTCTTTGTGTCTCTCTAAAACAAAAAAAAAAAGAAAAGAAGGTAATAAATGAAGATGTGTGTAGGATGAGATCAGTCTGGAGAAGGTGGAGTGAGATTATGTGGGAACCCTCACTCCAAGAAGTCTAAAAGTTCATGGGTGAGTAAAACAAGGAGCAGATCACAGAAAAATAAAAGTTTGGAAACATTACGAATACCACAAATATGAAATCCAGAAAATACCGTAATATTTTAAGTAATTCTTTGCCTGAAACACTTCTGTGTTTCTCTGCCGTTTTTGCTGATTGTCACCTTCTCAAATTGATTGTCACCTTCTCAAATTCACTGAGATACAACTAATGTACAATGTACCGTATCTCTTTAAAATAGACCATTCGATGAGTTTTAGCAGATGTATACACCCATGACAACATTGTCACAATGAACATTCAGAGCATTTCCATCACCCCAGAAATTTCCTGTGCCTCTTTTCCGTCGATCCCCACCTTCTATCCCTGGCCACCAATCTGGAATTTTATGTAAATGAAACCACACGGTAGGTGCTCATTTTTGCCTGGCTTCTTTTACTCGACATAATGATCTTGAGATTCATCTATGTTGTCATTGGTATCGTGATTTATTCCTTTTTGTTGCTGAGCAGTAATCCACTGCATGGATGTATCACAGTTTATGTACTCACCTGTTGATGGACATTTGAGTTGTTTCCAATTTTGTGCTATTGCAAGCCCTTTTTTAAAGTTTATTTATTTATTTTGAGAGAGAGAGTGAGTGAGTGGGGGAAAGGCGGGGGGGTGGGGGCGGGGAGAGATAATCCCTCGCTGACAGTGTGGAGCCGGATGCAGGGCTTGATCTCATGAAGTGAAAAACCAAGAGTTGGATTTTTAACCAACTGGGCCACCCAGGTGCCCTACCTACGAGTCTTTTAATCATGAATGAGCGTTGAATTTTCTCCTGTGCTTTTTCTGTAGTTATTGAAATGATCATGTTTTTCTCCTTTATTAATACAATGAATGACAGTGATTGGTTTTCTGATGGTAAACCAACTTTGGATTCTTGGAATAAACGCTACTCCTTGTCATGGTGCATTCTACGCAATTGTAATTATAGCTACAGTTGTAGATAGAGAGATAATTGGATTTGATTTGCTAATACTTATTATTTTTTTTTTAACATTTATTTATTTTCGAGACAGAGAGAGACAGATCATGAACGGGGGAGGGTCAGAGAGAGAGGGAGACACAGAATCTGAAACAGGCTCCAGGCTCCGAGCTGTCAGCACAGAGCCCGATGCGGGGCTTGAACTCACGGACTGTGAGATCATGACCTGAGCTGAAGTCGGCCGCTTAACCAACTGAGCCACCCAGGTGCCCCTGCTAATACTTATTTTAAGGATTTTGTACTTATGTTCATGAGGGGTAATATTTGTAATTTTCTTACCTTATATTCTTACCTTATATTTATTGGGTTTTCGTATCAGGGTATACTGACCTTATAAAATAAGTTGAGATGTATTCCCTCTTGCCTCTGTATTTCAAAAGAGTTTGTGTAAGAGGCCTATTATTTCTTCTTTATTTTCTAGAATTTACCAGTGAAACTATCTGAGCTTGAAGTTTTCTTTGTGCAAGGAGTTTTGATAACAATTCCATTTATTTAATCAAGATAGGGTTATTTAGGTTCTCTGTTTCATTTAGTATCAATTTTGGGAAGTTAATGTTTTTCAAAAATTTTGTCAATTCATCTGAGTACTGATTTTTTTTTTTTCTGGTATAAAGTTCTTCATAATAGTCTCTTTTTGTTTTTCCCTTCAGATTGTAGATGACATTATTTTAGTAACAACCTATTGAAATAGAACTCACATATCATAAAGTTCATCCTTGTAACGTGTAGAATTCAGCGGTTTTTAGTATATTTACAGAATTGTGCAACCATTGTTCACCACTGTCTACTTATAAAGCATTTCTTCTTCCCCCAAACGCCATACCCATTAGCAGTCACTCCCCACTCTCCCTTTTCCCTAGTCTCTGAAAACTACTAGTCTACTTTCTATCTTTCAAGATGTCCCTACTCTGGGGGCACCTGGGTGGCTCAGTCGGTTAAGCGGCCGACTTCAGCTCAGGTCATAATCTCGCAGTGTGTGAGTTTGAGCCCCGCATCAGGCTCTGTTCTGACAGCTCGGAGCCTGGAGCCTGCTTCTCTCTGCCCCTCCCCTGCTTGCTCTCTGTCTCTGTCTCTCTCAAAAACAATAAACATTAAAAAAAAAAAAAAAAAAAGATGTCCCTATTCTGGACATTTTAATAAATGTAATCATGAATATGTGGCCTTTTTGTGTCTGACTTAGCATAATGTTTTCAAGGTTCTTCGATGTTGCATCATGGATCAGTTTCATTCCTTTTTATGGCCAAATAACATTCCATTGGATGGATAGACCACATTTTGTCTGTCTTCATCAGTTAACGAATATGATGGTTGTTTCCACTGTTTGTTTCAAAAAAAAAAAAAAAAAATGCTGCTGCGAACATTTGAATACAGGTTTTGTGGGGCGCCTGGGTGGCTCAGTTGGTTGAGCGTTTGACTCCCTTGATCTTGGCTCAGGTCATGATCTCATGCGTCGGGCTCCGTGCTGACAGCCCAGAGCCTGCTTGGGCTTCTGTCTCCCTCTGTCTCTGCCCTTTCCCCACTCGTGCTCGTGCTCTCTCTCTCTCCAATAAATAAAGTTAAGGAAATAATTTCTTAAAAGAACGAATACAAGTTTTATGAGGACGTACCTTTTCGGTTCTCTTGGATATGTATCTGGGAGTTGAATTGCTGGGTCATATGATAACTCTATGTTTAACTTTTTGAAAATCTTCCACACTGTTGTCCAAATAGCCGCACCATTTCGCGTTTCCACCGGCACTGTATGCGGGTTCCGGTTTCTGTACAAAATGCTACATCCTTGCCAACTCCTGTCATTTTATGACTTTTGATCGTAGACGTCACGGTACATATTTAACGATTCGGTTTGCATTTAATTAATGACCCGTGATACGAGCAACTTTTCATGAGCTCAGCGCTCATTGGTATATCTCTTTCAAAATCTTTGACCTTTTAAAAGGTCCGCTTCGGATTCTGTGTCTCCCTCTTTGGATTGTTTGCATTTTTCTTCTTGCGTTGTAAGGGTTCTTTATATATTTTGGATACAAGTCTTTTATCAAATATGTGACTTGCAAATATTTTCTCCTGTTCTTTTTGGGTTGTGCTTTCAGTGTCTTGATGGTGTCCTCTGAGTCGCAGATGTTTTTAATTCTGATGACCAATTTTTCTCTTATCGGTTGTGCTTTTGGGTCATACCTAAGAAACCATTGCTAAGGGCACAAGGATTTACTTCTTTGTTTTAAGAGTTTGATCATTTGAGGGGCGCCTGGGTGGCTCAGTCAGTTAAGCGTCCAACTCCGACTCAGGTCATGATCTTGCAGGTCGTGAGTTCAAGCCCCGCGTCGGGCTCCACGCTGACAGCTCGGAGCCTGGAGCCTGCTTCGGATTCTATGTCTCCCTCTCTCTGCCCCTCCCCTGCTTATGCTCTGTCTCTGTCTCTCTCTCTCTCTCAAAACTAAATATTTAAAAACACTTTTTACTAAAAAAAGTTTTATAATTTTAACTCTTAGGTCTCTGCTCCATTTTGAGTTAAGTTTTGTGTATGGTGTGAGGTAAGTGCTCAAATTCGTTCTTTTGAATGTGGATCTCCTCAACTATATATTTTGTTTCTCCTTCATCTTTATTTTTCCCTTTCTTCTAGTTACTTGGGGTTTACTTTGCTCTTCTTTTCTAGCTCTTTATGGTGGAACTTTAGGCCTCTGTTTTTAAACCATAAGCCTACTTTCTACTTTCCTAACATAAGCACTTAAAGCTATAACTTCCTTTCTAAACACTGTTTACACCCCACAAATTTTGACTTTTTAAGATTATCATTCAGTTATAAGTATTTTCGAATTGCCCTTGTGATTTCTTCTTTGATCCAATGATTATTAATTAAAAAATTTTTTTTTCTAACATTTATTTATTTTTGAGACAGAGAGAGACAGAGCATGAATGGGGGAGGGTCAGAGAGAGAGGGAGACACAGAATCCGAAGCGGGCTCCAGGCTCCGAGCTGTCGGCACAGAGCCGGACGCGGGGCTCGATCCCACGGACCGCGAGATCATGACCTGAGCTGAAGTCGGACGCTTAACCGACTGAGCCACCCAGGTGCCCCTCATTTTGTTTGATATTAATATAGCTTACTCTAGCTTTCTTTTGCTTACTGTTTGCATGGTATATCATTTTTTTATCCACTTACTTTCAATTTATCTGTGTTTTATATTTAAAATGCGTGCCATATATTTTAGGCTTGCATTACATACTTTGCGGTGATCTCTGCCTTTTATATTGAAATGTTTATTTCATTATTATTTCAAATAATTATTGATATAGTTGGATTTAGGTCTAGCGTTTTATTTTATTAGTTGTTTTGTTTGTGTTTATTTCTTTTCCTTTCTATTCTCATTCCTGCCTACTTTTGGATTATTTCAAACATGAAAAAAATTCTATTGTAATTTATTTGTTAGCTTTATAGCCTTATCTTTTTTTTCACGGCTGCCTTAGGGATGAAGATATACATCCTTAACTTTCACAGTTTAGAGTTACGATTATACCACTTCGTGTAAAATGTAGAAACCAAATAACCGTGTAGATCCATTGTCTCCGCATTTGTTATGAACTGTAGAAAACTATGTTATAATTTTGGCTTTAAACAGTTGTGTGTATTTTTTATAGGAAGAAAAAGTAGTCTTTTTATATTTACCATTTCTGATTATCTTCATTTCTTCCTGAAGATTCTAGTTTCCTTTTGGTATCATTTCTTTTTAGCAGGAGAAAACTTGCCTTTAGCGCTCTTAGAGTAGGGATGAATTTTTGTAGCTTTTTAAATTTGGAAAATGTGTTTTCCTTTTTAAGGCTCGTTAGATCATTTACATATAAATGATCACTTAGGTCATTTAGATCACTTAAAAAAATTTTTTTAACATTTATTCATTTTTGAGAGAGTGTAAGCAGGTGGGGGGGCAGAAAGAGAGGGAGACGCAGAATCTGAAACAGGCTCCAGGTTCTGAGCTGTCAGCACAGAGCCCAACACAGGGCTCGAACTCGCGGACCGGACCACAAGATCGGGACCTGAGCCGAAGTCAGATGCTTAACTGACTAAGCCACCCAGGCGCCCCAATTTAGATCATTTTTCAAGTAATATCTAACATGTCATTAATTCTATCTAGTATGTTTTATCCCAGGCTTATTTTTCTCTAGAATTCCATTTGGGGTCTTTTGAAATATATCTTCTTTGTCCTTAAGTAGGCCGTGTTCTCCTCTTATATGTATGGAATACAACCATTTTAAAGCTCAATAGTTGAATGTTCATCTACGAATTCAGTCTCATCTGGGTCTGTTTCCTCTGGGTCCTCATTATGGATTGATTGCATGTCCCTGCTTTATGCCTACTTGGTAACTGGACTGGACACCAGACATGGTGATTTTACCTTTGTCAAGTGCCAGATATTTTTGTGTTCCACTAAAAATTCCTGGGTTGTTGGTTTGTCTTTTTTTTCTTTTTCCGGGTGGCACACAAGTTGCTCAGAAACAGTTCTATCCTTTTGAAGCTTGCTTTTAGGTTGTGCCAAGTGAGACCAGAGCAGTGTGGAGTTTCTCTTTCCCCACCACTGAGGCAATACCCTTCTGAGTTTGCACCCGATTCCACCTGAATCGTGAAGCTTTTCCACTCTGGTGAGCAAGAAGACAGACGACTCCTGGCCCCGTGTCACCTGCGGGGATTGTCTGACTGCCCCTTTCCCGTAGCCCTTTTCCTGGCTTCAGGTAGCTTCCACACAGGCACTGAACGGGAGATTCCAGCACTCAGTTCTGCGAATTCTAGCCTCCCTGCATCCCCAAACGCCTAACTCTGTCTCAACTCAAGGAGACCGCTGAGCTCTGTGCAGGTTCCGCCTCCAGTGCTATGTCCTAGAAACTATCCCTCCGGGCATCATGCCAGGACAGTCACAGGGCTTGTCTGATGGACTTCTTTCAGGGCTCACTATGCTGTGCTGCCCATCGTCCAGCGTCCCAAATGGTTCTTTCCTGTATTTCATTCAGTCTTTTCAGTTCCCTAGAGTAGAAGCCTAAACCTATTCTTTTAATGTTTATTTATTTATTTTGAGAGAACGAGAGAGAGGGAGAGAGAGCGAGCACAAGATGGGGAGAGGGGCAGGGGAGAGAGAGAGAATCCCAAGCAGGATTCATGTTGTCAGCGCGGAGCCCAACGTGGGGCTCGATCTCACGGACCTCGAGACCGTGACCTGAGCCGAAATCAAGAGTCGGATGCTTAACCAGCTGAGCCACCCAGGTGCCCCAATAGGAGGGTAAACCTAATCTCTTTTATTCGATCCTGGTCAAAAGTTGAATTCTTTCACCTGCACTTTTGAATATTTTCACAGACGTGAAATTCTGGGTTGGCGAGTTTGTTGTTTTTTCCCAGCACTGTAAAGATGTTTCACTGTCCCCGGCTTCCACGGTTTCAATAATTGGTCTCCTGTATGTAATGTGTCATTTTTCTTTGCTGCTTTCAAGATTTTTTTCCTCTTTCTTTCTTTCTTTCTTTCTTTCTTTCTTTCTTTCTTCTATTTATTTATTTTTAATTTATATTATTATTATTATTATTATTATTTATTTACATCCAAGTTAGTTAGCATCTAGTGCAACAATGATTTCAGGAGTAGATTCCTTAATGTCCCTTACCCAGTTAGCCCAACCCCCCTCCCACAACCTCTCGAGTAACCCTCTGTTTGTTCTCCATATTTAAGAATCTCTTATGTTTTGTCCCCCTTCCTGTTTTTATGTGATTTTTGCTTTCCTTCCCTTATGTTCATCTGTTTTGTATCTTATATCCCTCATATGAGTGAAGTCATATGACATTTGTTTTTCTCGGACTGACTAATTTCACTTAGCATAATACCCTCCAGTTCCATCCACATGGTTGCAAATGGCAAGATGTCATTCTTTTTGATTGCCGAGTAATACTCCATTGCGTATATATACCACATCTTCTTTATCCATTCATCCATCGATGGACATTTGGGCTCTTTCCATACTTTGGCTACTGTCGATAGTGCTGCTATAAACACGGGGGTGCCTGTGTCCCTTCGAAACAGCACACCTGTATCCCTTGGAGAAATACCTAGTAGTGCGATCGCTGGGTCGTAGGGTGGTTCTATTTTTAGTTTTTTGAGGAACCTCCACACTGTCTTCCAGCGCGGCTGCACCAGTTTGCATTCCCACCAACAGTGCAAGAGGGTTCCTGTTTCTCCACATCCTCGCCAACATCTCTTGTGGCCTGAGTTGTTAATGTTAGCCACGCTGGCACGTGTGAGGTGGTATCTCCTTGTGGTTTTGATTTGTATTTCCCTGATGAGGACTGATGTGGAGCATTTTTCAAGATTTTCTTTTCTGAAGAACATGACTGTGGCGCTGTGCAGTGGAGAATGGTCTGGAACGTAACAAGAGGAAATTAGGGAGGCCGATGCAGTACCTTCCCAGGAGGTGACACTGGTGAGACTGCACTGGGGCCCGTGGGGACAGAAGAAAAGGACAAAGGTAGGGGCACCTGGGTGGCTCAGTCAGTTGAGCGTCTGACCTTTGGCTCAGGTCATGATCTCGTGGCTCATGAGTTCGAGCCCCACGTTGGGCTCATTCACTGCTGTCGGTACAGAGCCTGCTTTGGATCCTCTGTACCTACCCTTCCTCTGCCCCTCCCCTGCTCATGCTCTCTCTCTCTCTCTCAAAAAGAAATAACATTTTTTTTAAAAAAGACAAAGTTAAATTATATATTTTAGAAGTAGGGTTGACAGCAGTTGGTTAGAAGATCGAGGTGAGGGGCAAAGTGGGAGGTTGAGAACGGCTCCTTGGTTTCTGGAGTGGGAAAACGGGGAAATTTAGGATGATTGCATCAGGAAAGCAGGAAAGGGCCGCTGCGGGGAGGTACGGGGTTCCATTGGGGAGCATGTTCAGTGTGCGAGATACACAAGTTGGGGTACTAAGCAGCTTAGGGGAGAAATCTGGGCTGCATACCAGACGGACAACAGGAGGGCTTATCTGCCCCCTGCCCCCCCATCCATGCAGAGGGCAGAGGGCAGAGGGCAGGCAGGCAGATTTCAAAGGCAGAGTGAGGGGCCAAGTGAGGCAAACCCCACTGTCCCTCAAGACCCAGCAGCAAGTGAAGGGAAGAGCGTACTCTGGAGAAGCTTCTCACGCGGAGACCAGAGGAGCAAGGACCACGTGCTTCTGCTGTCGTCTTTACGGTGGGAGGAGTTGGCAGAGGGACGACCCGAACTCAGCCCCGGGCGCTGCCAGCATCCGGCGGCTGGGCTGGGAAAGAAGGTCCCGTGAAGAATATGGAGAAGGGACCGGCAGGGATGTTATCCCAACAAAGGAAGACGTCTCCAGGCCGAGGTTGAGGAAGATCAGGGTCCCTCACGACAGCCCAGGCTCATCGCTGTGGCAGGATCTTGGCAGGGAACCTCTCAGGCCACACGCTGGGCACACTTTGGGCTTCCCCGGTTATGGTCGTGTGGAGAATTATTTACCCTGATCAATTCACCCTGAGTCTGGGAGGAAGATTTATAGGTTTATGGGCCCTAAAAATCTGTTTTCCTAACGCTGACTGGAAAACAGTTTCCGAAAATACACACGGGTAGGTATCGAAGGCTACCTCCTTTCTGTGGCTTATTTTAGCTTCTGTATAAGGAGAAAACAGTCCTAGATTACCATGGCAATATACGATGCGTCCTCACGGGCCTTTAAAGCCCTCTTATTAAGCCTTTGGATCTCCTTGAAGAGCAGGTGAAAGCAAATATTTTAACCTGATCCTAAAGAAAAAGGGGCGAGAGCAAGCAGCCTGGCACCTTTCTCCTAGAACCCTGGGCAACCAGGAGGTTGTCTGCTCCAGGCCTGAAGCACGCAGGCCAGAAACTGCTCCCGGCAACAGAGCCCTGGAACAGAAATGAGAGAAGGCTGTGTAACCAACAGACCCGGCATGGCGGGGAGGGTCCTCAGGGAACAGATCCGCATTTCAGACTCCTTGAGGGCAGGGGTTGTATTTCCCCATTCTTTTCATTTCTCCTGGTCGCTAGCACATCCCAAGATCTCCGTACACATTTTCTCGCTGGTGGGTGACACAGGGTGTCTCTGGGAGGGGGGGAGGGGGAAGGGTATGGAAGAACCTGGATTTTATTCAGCATATCGCATCAAGAGTTGTCAAAGACACTGCGCCTGGAAGTGACACGGTCAGCTCAGATATGGCCGACATCGTTCAGGCCGGCTCTGGGTTTTAAGGAGAAAACCTAGAAGAAACAAGTAAAGTGGACTGAAAGCGTGAAGGGAGGTCAAGAGCAGAAGAAAACGTTGGGAGTCTGTTGCAGAATTGTCTGCCTTGCATGAAGGTGTGTGTTTTGAGCACTCACCCAAGAGATACTCATGGAGAGCTTACTATATGCGTGACATTGTACTAGGGGTCCTGGCAGTTACAGGGATAAAATACATGGCATTTTCTATCCTGAAAAGGTCCCTGTTCAAGTGAGGACATCTTGGAGATGTCCTTGACCAAATCACCCTTTGGAAGTTAGATGGAAACAAAGAAAAAAAAAATTTATAGCAACCCAATGAGATTTTTTGTGGACACAGACTTAGGCTAAAAATGTATGCAGAAAGGCCTAGGCCCTAGCATAGCTAAAACGATCTTGAAGAAGAACAAAAAGTGGGAGGAATCACTCCCTCCTATTTAGGCTTACTATATAGCCACAGTAATCAAGACAGTCTGATACTGATGGAGGGAAAGACACCTAGATCAGGGGAACGGAATAAAGAACCGAGAAGTATACCCACACGGCACAACTGATTTTTGACGAAGGCACGAAGACAATTGGACGTACATATTAATTGGCCCGGAAGTGAGACCGCTTTCCTTTGAGCACCGCAGTGGAATTGGAGAGCGCCATGACCTTGGGCAAGTCCCTTATCCTCGCTGGGTCTCCTGTTCTACCCATCTAACAAAGAAGGTGGTTTAATTGCAAGAGATTGTCCCAGCTCTAACGTTCTTGGACTTCATGAATCTCATCCCTTAGTGGAGGTTCTTTAAGAAATGGTGTATGGGTTGGGGCACCTGGGTGGCTCGGTCGGTTAAGCGTCTGACTCTTGATTTCCGCTCAGGTCATGATCTCATGGTTCGTGAATTTGAGCTTTGCATCGGGCTCTGTGCTGACAACGTGGAGCCTGCTTGGTATTCTCTCTCTCTCTCTCTCTCTCTCTCTCTCTCTCTCTCTCTCCCCCCCCCCTCTCTCCCTCCCTGCCCCTCCCCCACTCACTCCCTCTCTCAAAAATAAATAAACTTTAAAAGAAAAGGCATATGGGGATTTAAAGGTTGACCACCAATCTCTGCACCTTCTCCGACATACGAAGTTGTTTCCATCATTCCATCAATTCTTTGGGAAGTGAAAATTCAAGCATCTCACCAGAGATGTGTCAAATCAATCTGGAAAAAAAAAAAAAAGACCTTTTCCCAAAAAGACAATGCTTAAAATAGTAATATATAGCTTTTGTTAATGTGTAACATAAAGGATCTAAGCATGGGAATTAATAACTACTCTGCTTGTCAAGTAGTCCCAACTGTAAATAATACTCCAAAATAATCAGCGACAACTGTAATATGACATGAATATATCTTAGATTTTTAAAATTGAAATATAATTGACATACAATATTCTATTCGTTTCAGGTGTACAATATGATTTCACGTTTTTATACATTGCGAAATGAACCCCATGATAAGTGTAGCTACCGTCTGTCACCACATAACGTTATTAGGATATTGTTGGCTGTATTCCCCACGGTGTACCTTATATGCCCATGACCTACTCACTTTATAACTGGAAGTTTGTACCTCTTAATCCCCTCCACCTATTTTGCTGCTCCCCCAACCCCTCCCCACTCCAGTAACCACCAGTTTCTTTCTTGTATCTCCGAGTCTGTTTCTCTTTCGTTTGTTCACTTGTTTTGGTTTTTTTTTTTTTTTTTATTCCACATAGAAGTGCGATCATACGGTATTTGTCTTTCTCGGACTTATTTCACTTAGCGTGATTTCCCCTAGGTTCAGCCCGAAGGACAACTTCTGTACGTTGAAAAACCAACCCGGGGCGCCTGGGTGGCTCAGTCGGTTAAGCGTCCGACTTCGGCTCAGGTCATGATCTCACGACTCGTGAGTTTGAGCCCCGAGCTGTCAGCACAGAGCCTGGAGCCTATTTCAGATTCTGTGTCTCCCCCTCTCTCTCTGACCCTCCCCCGTTCATGCTCTGTCTCTCTCTGTCTCAAAAGTAAATAAACGTTAAAAACAAAAACAAACAAAAAAAAAAAACAACCAAACGACGAAAACCGCTACCCACCTCACAAGCCAAGCAAAAACAAAACAAAAACCAACGACCCAAACATTCCTGGCCCCTGCCTTTAATCCCAAAGACTTGGAAGGAAGCCATTTGCGACCTATGCACCTGCTTAGTAGCAACGACAGGGATAATAATAGGTAGCAGGTTTAAAAACAGATATCCATCAAGGCCATTTAGCGTTTTCCCACACAGAAACGGTGATCTCACAGCCGAGCAGCGGAGGGCAGGAAGAGGCCAAGTTCCTGTTTCAGAAAGCCCTTGGCTGGTTGACTCCCTGCAAAGAGAACAGGTAGCCCGGGGCCCTGGGGCGCAGCGGCCGCCGGGCTGCCCGCGGACCGGCTCTCGGGCGCCCTCTGCCGTGCACTCGGCCTGGCGCCGCTTTGGCTCCTCCCCCACGGAGCCCCGGGATTCGGACCCTGCTAGCTGCTGGGTCCCCCGACACCCGCGTTCCCGCGCCCTGCCGCCTTGAGCCCTCTCTGCACCTGAGAAAGGCACAAAGGCCCCGTGCAGTTTTCTAGGCCTGCTTCAGAAACATCCAAAAATCTGTCCTCAGAGATGTGCTGTGTTATGTTATCCTCAGACAGAGGCAGGGTTGGGGGGGGGGGGCGGGGTTGGAGGGGGTGGTCTTGCAGAGAGAGCCTTGCTTTCAACCCTCTGAATTATGACAACCAAAGACATTTTTTTTCAAGAAATGTGACTATTGAATGTGCTTCTCACATAGTCTTACACAACACGCTCTAGAGGGAATCTCACCAGGAATCACTGTTCCAGAATCTTCTCACCTGCCTGCCCCACTCTCCTCCCCGGAGCACGCCCGCCGGCCCCGCAGCCTTCCAGGTGGCGTGGTGCCTTAACCGCACGCCCATCTGCTAGATGTGTGGCAGCAGGCAAACCACTAAACCTCCCTGGGCTGATGACATCAGCCTCATAAAGGCCATTCATCGACTGATTCGTTCAACACAGGTCTGCTGAGCAGCTACTTGGGCTGGGCCCTGGGCGTGGTGCTGGGGATCCAGGAGTGAAGAAGACCACTCCCAGCAACCTTCCCACCCAAGGAGGTAGCCTGACTGAAAACCAGATAGCGGAGGCGACAGAGGCAGCAGTGAGAGCTGGGCCTCGCTGGGAGTTGACCGTGGACAGTGTCTTGATTCTGGCAGTGAGAGTGAAGGGGCGAGAAAGAACCAGAGGCAGAGCACGTTTTGAAGGCGAGGCAGAAGGATACGACAGCGCTAAGGAAGAGGGAGACCTCACGGATGGCACGCAGGTCTCTGGCTGTGACACGTGGGCCTCACGCGGGTCGCTCTAACTTGCACCTGAGATGATGCACGGAAGGTGGCCCGCCGGAGCCTGCGTGAATTGGAGGCCGTGTCTTGAGTGTGCTGTTGATCAGTGGACCAGGAGCGTTTCTCTTCGGGGACGCACGTCTGATGCAACGTTGTGCAGAAACAGCTCTTCACAAGGATGCGTATTGAATGATACTGTTTGACGTCTGGGATGCAGAAGAGAGAAAGTCGAGGGTTGTGTTTTAATGGGATGAGTTCAAATTTTAACTGCTTTTAATTGTCAAAAGGTAGGAGACACGTGAATGTAACTCTGGCAGAAGGGCTAGAACGAAGGCAGGACCTAGGAATGACACAGGGGAGTGGAGGCCAGGAGGAACGGAGGTTCAAGCCAACTCAGGAATTGGCCTAGATTCTTTGCAGTCTTTCAAAACTGTAACCAAGTGAGGCTCTCTCGCACTTTGACATGAATGCAGTGCCTTTGTTATTCGGCTACTGGGACCCCGGAGTAAGAATAAACACCAGATTCGCAAGAGCTATGACATCTTTCTTCTAATCTGGGGGCAGCAATTGAAATGATCATAATATGACATGACTATCATATCCTTGAGGTGCTCATAATAATAGTCGTGATGCCACCATTTATAGCATCCAGTCGGCTGAGGACTGTTCCACCATAAGCAAGGAGAGGAGAGGTCAAGAGTCAGGCCAGCCTGCAACCTGTCTGTCTCAAGCCCATTCCTCTGTGACAGGAAGACTAGAGGGACCCCGCTACGTCCTTTGCTGGTTCCTGGGTCCTCTTTGGGCATGGGGGACAGGGGACGAAAGACAGAGCTGGGACCTCTGCATTCTAAATGAGTTCCAGATTTCTGTAGAAGCAGAGTGTCTCTTTGCTTTGCTGCCCGAGAGAGAGAGAGAGAGAGAGAGAGAGAGAGAGAGAGAGAGAGAGATTGAGAGAAGATTCTTCCCCAGACCTGGAAGCTCCTGGCGGTCCTGGCTGGCCCCCAGCTGGAGAGAGCTTGCTGGCTATTGCAGCTACTCACTGGCAGGGGGCGCTGCTACTTTACAATTTCAAAAGCAGCCCACTTTTCCAGCCAATGCTGCTGGGTTCTGTCTCCGTGGGTTTCCTCAGCCCTCCGGGAGAGGCTGGGAGCCTGCAAGCCCAGGGCAAAGCCGACAAGGCCTGCGGAGTGCTGGCCTTCCTGGGGGCGCCTCACGGAGCCCGGAGCTGGGCTTTCTGCAGCCGCGAAGACTGCAGTAGGCATGCCCTTTACCCCCGTTTTGGCTGTCGGCCCTGAAGCTTCTGTTCAAGAAGACACATGGATTTTTATTTTGTTTTATGCTGTGCTTCCACTCTGGCTCATTGCTCGCATGCTGCAGACCAAGCCAGTGGCCTCCCACCTCCGAACTACTGTCCGGTAACCATCCTTGCAGAATCGAGAGAGCCCCGGGGGCCCCCATCGTGGCCTTCGGGTGCAAGGTCTGCGTTGAGCAGCTACTTGTCGTAGAAGGGTGTGCAGAATGTCTGAGCTAGGAGGGGAGGTTGGAAACAGTAGGTGTGTGACAGTCTTACAGTCTAGGGGCAGCGGCCATGACCACCCCCCCCCCCCCCCGCCCCGGCCCAGTTGGAGCTTGGAGGCAACTTTTCTTTCCTCCTTTCCCTTAGATTTCTCGGCTGGGGCACTGCCAGCCTTGCAACATTGGTGGGGGTGGGGTGGGGGGTGGAGAGAGGATCCTGGGTTAGTGTGGATGGTGGGACATTTTCAGGGAACTAGGATCACCAGAATTT